>NW_022198046.1:4714548-4742408 GCF_009176525.2 Contarinia nasturtii | reverse complement strand
GATCGAAAGACATTGAAACCAGTTACGATCAAGGCCGGCAGTACACATAGATGGTCTGTCGATGTTGCTGCTGAGCCAGCACCAGAATTGGTTTGGAATCGGGCTGATGGTAAAACACTCACTTCATCAGATCACATCAAGATCGAAAACAAGGAATATCACACCAATTTCTCAATTATTAACGTTCAACGTAATGATACGGGAAAATATAAGTTCAAAGCGACAAATCGCAGTGGATGCGATGAAGAAATCGTTGAGTTGATTGTATTGGCACCACCAAGTCCACCCAAGGGACCGTTAGTAGTAAAAGATGTTCACGAAACCGGGTGCAAACTCGTATGGAAGACACCAGAAGACGATGGTGGTGTTCTAATCAAGCAATACAGAATTGAAAAACAAGATACTAAAAGCGGCAAATGGTCGCTGGTCGAAAAAATTTCAATTTTTGGCGATAAAAAAGAAAATTTCGAATATGTTGTTACTGGTTTGAGCGCAGGTCCAGAATACAAATTCCGTGTATCGGCCATCAACGAAGAAGGTGAATCCGAATTTTTGGTCACCGAGAATTGGACAATCACCAAGAAAACAGAAAACACAGAGGTTTTCGAATACAATAAAACACCAGGCAAAAAAGGTGCTGAGGTTGGTGTTGAGACATACACTATCGAGAAGAAAGGTATTTTTGATTTTAATTTGACTTCTGTAAATTTAATTTTCTTTATAATTCATAAATGTTTAAGAAAATATTTATATCATCTTCCACGTATTTCAAAAATATATATTGTATATATAAAATTACAGATTCTAGCGGCGATACAGAAACTAACACCAAAACAACAGTTACAACAACGACAATGAAAAACCAAATACAGGGTGGAGGACGCACACGTACACAAACACGTACAGTCAAAAAAATTATTACACGTGTACACACAGAGCAACGAAACATGGAGTATTAATTCACTTAGTTAAGTTCTCATTAATCCGCTAGTCAATTTATTTTTTTCAACTATGATCAGCTACTACCAAATATAAGTTGTTTTTACATCCACTTTTGCAACTTAAAATTGATACAGTTCAGTTGCAAGTAACCAGATATATTTTCAATTTTTTCCCTTTGCAACTTAGCTGTGTCATTTTTGTGGTTTTTTTTTATTTATGTGTTTTTCAATAAAAAAAAATCCGCAGATTCTCATAAAAATAGGAAAATTTATAGCTTTTAATAGGAAAAACTTATTTCTTTGGAATCAAAAATGATGCGAATCAGCTTAGGAATGAGCGTTCTTTCTCCTTCTGTATAATCCTCTTTTTCAGTAATTGTTGTACGTGAGTTGAGAAGATTGTCAGCGAACGTTCTTTTTCGTGATTTCTCGCGTTTCGAACCAGGCGTTCATTCGTAGTGCCCGTCCTTACGAACACGAAAGAAAACGAACCCAAATATTTTTTTACGACCGCGTTCGTTTACATCTCTAGTTTTTAGGTGGTATGTACTGGTTTGTCATAAACTTATTCGCAAAATTTTTGCTGCATTCGAAGCGAACACGAACGAATGTTATAAACTGGATATGTGTTATCAATTCTACACCGAGTACTGCATTGATCATATTTCATTAAAGTTTCTTTGGTTTTGGAGAATTTCCAGCAAATAAGATTCTAAATTCTCTCCCTCTCTGTGTGTTGGTTAAATTCCGCAACTTTCCATATGTTAAAAGCCGCAACAATAAATAAGGACTTTTATTCTAGTAACAAGAAACTGGGTGAATAAATTGCAGAAGTTTCAGGTGAAAACAACTCTCTTGTAGGTAATTAGTATGGTTTGGGAAGATATAAAATATCAAAAACCGACATTTACTTAATTTTATGAATGCCGACTATTTTCATTTAAAAAGCACTTTGAAAATCAACTCCATTTTGTAAAAGTAGTATTGAAACGAAAAGTTGAGTAAAAAAATGTGTTCTTTGTATCGTATTCTATACAATGATTTTATGTTTTGTATGTAATTGTTTTAAAATTGATCCCCTCTATCTCTCGCTGACAAACAAAAGACTATATGAAACACATTGAAATGTTCAATCTGCGTCATCAAATTGAGTTGAAATATTTGCATCCACTTTTTTTTCGAATCGAATTCGAGAATGCGGTTCAAATACTCGACAAATATTTCATCGATGATTGAAGATACTCGAATGTTAATAAACATAATGGATGGATTGAATGGCACATCAATAGTGAAATTCAATGGGTTCGTGCTCCTGCGTATATTTTGCCGGCAAATGTATGCCCAAGTTGAATTCTGTGGTTGAATTTTCCGAAATATTTCGAATAAAATGAAAAAAAAGGGAGAGAGAGATAGAGAGATAAAGCTCAACATGTATGATAACGATAAGAGCCCGTTAATAGCGATTGCAAAACACTTGTATTCACACATGTGCGACCAAATCGAATCGAATAATTCTACGTTATATATAATACAATATGGAGAGTGCGACGAACACACACATATTACAGATGAAGTAGAGATGATATAGTTGATGTCATATCACAAATTGAATGTTGATAGAGCTTCATTGCTTAAAGAGATAGCATATCTATTGAGTTGGGTTTTTAACGAACATCCACAGCGAGAGAGAGGAAGAAGAGAGCTGTTACAAGAATAGTAGCGAAACAATCAATGTATATGACAGAAACATAACCTCTCAATCAAACCAACCACATGCAGACGCATGCAAATAAATCTATTTACGAGACAATTTATCGAAAAAGCGTCTCCGTCGGCAAGAATTGATAGGCAAGCCAGCGCACACCATATATATATATATATATATATGTGCAAACATCAGCGGAAACCACGTTTAGACAAATTTATAAACCAAAATCATGAACATTTATTAATTCAAATCATTGAATTCTATGAGCTACACATAGCGAATGCTTGAACATTTTGAGTACTCTTCAAAATCTACATAGCATGTTAGTGTTGTGTGTTTGAGGATCTTTGGTTTTACCCTCTTGTTAGAGAAAGTGGCGATGAAAATTGCCATCATTTGAAAATACATTTTCGCTCTATCTCTCTCTTGCGTGTATGAAATAATAATAATGAAATACTGAGATTTTAGTGTATGAGTGTTATACAAAGAATGCATATGTCATTTAATGGGGTTTTCTATTGTATGCATATCGAAGTACTTCTGTTCTATCTCTTTCGATATTATGATTTGAAATATGTTTTTATTATTAATTGCTGTGCGTCCCATAAATGATGCAAATACTGTTTGACGCGTATGTACAAAGAAATTATTTGGCACCGAAATTGGTTTGGATCGTATGCCAGACGATAAATTAATGCAAATATTCAAATGAAACCCATTACAATTGAATTCTCTGGCAATGTCGAAGTTATAACACATATCTGCCACTCTCTGTCTCTGGCTGTGTGTCGTATGAACACTGAATCACGTGTGAATATAATTTTCATTTATGTGTTTGTATGAGATTTTCAATTTTCCATTTTCAAACATTTATTGCCCATAATAATGTGTTGTATCTTCATGAAGTACATCAGTGCTATTCATGGTATGTTGAATGTTTGAATGGTATGATTGGTGTGTTTGGAAAATGTTCATCATTCTCTAGAAATAAATTCACACTTTCAGTAAGAAGGTTGTTATTTTTGAGGGATGAAATCCTATCCATTCTATCTATAAAATAGTTTAATATTTCATCCTTAGCTCAAATGTGTTCATAGAGTGCGCCCTGACAGCAGCGACCCCTAACGATATCTTTGTTATTTTGCCCAATTGTTTCAATTGTGTTTACCGTCATTTTTGCCAAATTTGCATATTGCCTTGTGGTCGCCAATGACTCCAATACATTTGTGCTACGATTTTCTTTTGGCATAACTTTGTATAATAATTCGAGAAACATAGAAGAGAAGATGGTTATTAAATTCACTCAACCAATCATGTAAATTGCTTTCTAAGGAAAGTTTTTGTCGAAATTAAAAACAACAACACAAACAAACCCGTCAAGAATATTGATGACTACAACCTTTTCAGGATTTCAATGCGAAATTACAACGAACACTTTTGAACGATAGCTCACAAGGAAATCACTAAATGGAACTGAATTAACAACAGAAATAGATGTGTATATGTGTATGCATGTGAATTATATGTAGGTTCCAATTACTACTTCTGCACATTGTATGCCTAGCTGTATGTATACTCTTATCTATACATATATATTTGTTCAAGCAAACACCATCAAAATCGCTGAATAGATGGCAATTAAATTTTAATGATGAATCATTCTCATTCAATAAAACACTTTGTACGCCTCGACAAGGCATACAACGGCAATAGATCAATGTTTACATTGAAAATATAGAACGTGTAAAGGACGCAATGAATATACATACATCTATGAATTTGCTTCATGCATAATTGGTGATCTATATATACACGGGACACAATGGATTCATCGTTTCAAGTAACCGAAAAAAATTGTATTCAAGGATATCACAACCAATTTCACATTAATATTATATATGCATGCGTGCGAAATATTGTTTAAATATGAAAATCAGTGTTAGATTTGTGTACATAAAAAACCGTGATCCAACCAAATGATAGAGACCCAAACGTGCCATTTTCGCTACACAATTTTCTGATTAACATAATTTCAGTTTGCGCTGTTAGATAATGAATTTCACTTTTATGTGAAACATTAACAAAATGAAAGTATTTACAATGCCAAGAAGAGAGGGAAAGAGAGGGAGAGGAGAAAGAAAGAGAGTGTGAATACCGTTGTGCTATAATTATTTTTACTGAAATTCGTGCGATGCCATCAAATAATAAAATTTGGATTATTTTTCTCACCATAACCACACACCTACTTCAATTTTATATTCATGTCGGCGACGTGATGTCGCTTTTTCGTGCCACAAATAGTAAATCATGGATACCATACTTTCACTCATCGATGCGATGGGTATTATTATCCATAAATATGACTTTGGATTCATACTTGGGTCATTAAAACCAGGTCCGACTCTATTCGTTTCAGGAATCATTTTTCGATAAACAAATTTTGAACATTTTATTTCCATTTTTAGAAATAACACTTGAGAAGACAGAGAAATTTGGCTTATTGGTACTAACTATTGTAATAATTGCGTATTTGTCACCAAAATCAACATGCTCAACGTTGGGTGTTTACAAGTAAGTAGGTAGATATAAGAGGCGGCAGTTAGACAGTTAACCTTGAGTACATGATTATTTTGAACAAAAAATCAAAACAGACGTGTGACGACTTTTTACTTACGAAGACACTCTTTTGCGTCACGCATATCCTCCAGAAAGAATATAAATATTATCGCTGATATCGGTGAAACAACAAATTGTAGCGTAAATATTCATTTAATTTAAATTTCAAAAATAACGTAAATGAGTTCAATGGAAAAAATTGACTACCAAATATTCTATTACGTTTTCAATTATAATTAATGCAAAAATGCTCCGTTCACAATATTTTTTTTACTCGTTTTTACCTGCCAAGAAGTCACAAAAATGTCTCGGGCATTATAAATACCAAATTTATCAAGAGACTGAAAACAGTTTGAACGAAAATGTTGACTAAAATACAATTCCGAATTCTATTCCTAGCTACGTCAGTTTTTAGTAGCGTAAGTTTATGATTGACGATTTTCATTATTTTTTTTTATTTGACTTTTTTCTTTTTGTGGAAATCAAGTTTTGTGGAAAAAACAGAGAATCGGTGGCGGTTTATTCTCCACTTCCCGATCTAGACCAAATATACAAGCCGGCTTCATTTTATGTATTGAACGCACAAACAGATATGAAGTTAACACATGATTTACATGCCTTGAAAAAGTCGATTGGTGTTGTAAAAAAGTCCCTTGAACATGTAAAAGACGACAAAATTGCTGCAGAAATTTTGAACTTTTTCCAAGAAAATTTACATCACTTTGAAACTTGGATAAAAAATATTATGGAACTTGGAAAGGCGACTCAAACTTACGTTACTGTAGTTGGTGATCACACAAGAAAATTAATAGAAAATCAAAAGAAAGATATTATGAAAATGGGTGCAATGCTTTTAGGAAAATTGGAAAATTTAATCAAGAATCATGAAAAAGTCGCATCTGAGCAACGTGAAGACGTCGACCGAACTGCCAATCTTATGCATTACGAAATGGTTCAGCAAAGAAAACACTTAATTAATATCGAGAAGTATTTGAAAGGTGAGAATATTCAATCGTCATCAATGGATAATTTTTTCAAAGATTTGAAACCAACACTTTCACTTGAAAATATTTTAATGAAAGAAGTTGACCACAACATGAATTTATGTAATACGGCTAAAAACAAAATGGCAATGGATGTTGAAAAAATTAATAGAAATAGAATGCGAAAATAAAAGAATCAAATAAAAGAATAAATTCCTTTTTTTATTGAATGCCAATAGAATCGGTTTTGAATTGGTATTGACTATATTTCATTATATGTTTCAATTCACCACAAGCTATGTACAAGTACTCTTTGGTTTTTACTATCGGATGTTTTCATTCAAAGTTAACATTATATATCGTTTTATTGAAAGTTGATTAAAAAACCCTTTTCACATATTCACCGCAAAGATAATCAACCAACACAAACTAGATTCAAAGTAACTAGGTTTTTTAATCATTTCCATCTATTTTCCCAACAAGTTTCATAAAAAATGTATTTCGTATCATTATGTAAATCTTCAGTGTATTTACATTGAAAAGAAGTCTACCTCCTCTGACACAATTGTTTTGTACCCGTGTCAATGATACGATCGCTTTTTTATTTTGTGTTAACGCAATCGCAACACATAGAACTTTCAACTGATTTACGTTTTCACCTTATCGTGAAAAACTATTATTACATCGTAAATATGTTCACGCCATTCGATAAACTCCATTATTCAGTCATGATTTTGTCATTCTTGCATAAAACAATGAGCAAAGTTACTCATTACATTCGACTGAAGCTAGACGAAAAACAGCACAAAACAAATCTACATCCGTCACGACAACTTTCTATTTTAATGGGAGTAGTTCTTTTTAGTACGATGAATAAAAGGGTATATGTGTGTTCTGCGTCCCATAATGTGTGTCATTGGGGTGCTTCGCGAGCAATTTTCAATTTTGCATAAAATGTGAGAAAAAAAAACAGTTCAACGCAATGTTAAACGGGTTTTTGTCACGCAAACTCGAAAAAGGCGATGTTATTTTAAACTTGTAGGCTTCGTTTACTTTTTATTCGTGTGAATAACAACACTTGAATAAAATTGGTGAAAGCTGAGCTAATTGTTTGTTCGAAAATGTTTACGAATTTATGGAATAATCAAATCTTGATCTATCCAATAGTTACCTCCTCTGAGTAAAAAACTTTTGCTTCTGATAAATTAAAACAATTCAATAGAAACTTTTTATACCAATGCCCAATGTTGAGCAAACTGCTAACCAAAGTATTGAGGGCATGAAGTATGAAAGGGAAAATTTTCAAAATAAGCTTCGATTAAAATCGCTTGTAGGAGTTTCGTTTTTGTTAGCTGTTGAGTGGCATTCTTTAACTTTTTTCTTTCGCAAAACTTGACGGTTGGTGAATGCAAGGGTTATTTCACAGCTGGATACGAGAACTCATATGTTTTCAATCCGTTTTGTATTACTATAAATCTCATGCCATCAGTGTACATTTATACTTCAACTCAGAGACATATATATTCAAATCTGGTTCTACGACAACAATAAGATGATTGTATAAAATGGGAAGACGTCATTTCAAAGTAAATTGCATGGAAAAATACAGAAGAAAAAATATTCTTATTTCGTGGGTATATTTCGACGTATTAACATTGAAAATCATGAAATGTAACATACGGTATCTCAATCTTGGTGCATCTTTGCACAATTTGTTTGTATGAATTTTGTATTCGAAATGGTATTGTGCACTGATTTATCCATTAAATCTCAATGTGACGATGGTAACACAAATAAAACGAAAAATATCACAAACTGACATTTCAAGAAATTTTATATCCCATGCATATGTCGCCTTCACCACATACACACACAGCGCCACAATGCGATGCCTTATTTTCAGAATAGAGATAAGGAGAAAGAGAGAAAGTATACATATCAATAAATTTGGTGAAAAGCGTTTTGTGTCTCTTTGGGCCGCTTCATGCTGCATTTTATCACCATGAACAATGGTATTTCCTCGCGGTTCATATATTTCCATACGTTGATTGTGTTCTCATTTCAATATGTATAAATATATGGCAATAAAAGTCTCAGTTGCGTTCGAAAACTTCAAATTCGGCAATGTGGAAATCGCACATTGTATCAAATGAGTTATGTCATGGGGAATTGAATCAAAACTGAAATTGTAAATTATGTCAAATGTATTTTCGCCATTCGTAACTTGGAAGGCTTTCGATCCCATTGATATCTCTCAAATGGCATATCAGCTCCATTGATTTAAATATATTGACTGAATCACAATGGATTCACCCATAAAATTGTCAATGTTTAATGGTTATTGCATATAATATTGGAGTAATTTGTCACCAGAAACATTTTCAGCCATTCAACAATTTCGGCATACAATTTTCGAACAACCAATTTGGATAGACACAAACTAAAACAATTGAAACGTTTCATTGACTTTACTTGAGTATAATAGAGAAAGTTCTATTATTTGACTTTATAGAACTATTTTTTGTGATACAGTGATGTCTCGGAAATTTTGGGCTTTCGCAAATTTGAATCATCCAGAAATTCGAATTGGTATTCCGAGTAATAATGAAAAATACCTGCAATTCGAGTCTCATATTCGCCTTTGTAGCATTTGCCTCTTTATTTGTTTTGTTTATATTTAAAAAGTATTGAATTTAATTCTTTGTTTTTTCATTTTTCGTTGCGCGAGAGAAAGCTTTTTTCCAAAGAGAAGTTTGGCCACCCTTTGACAACCACTCGAATTGCACCTGACCCGACTTCTCACTAACTTTTTCTATTGCTTTTGTTAATATTTTTATAATTTTAACGTAATCAGGAACCTTTCGGCTGCATAGAAATTGTCCCAAACAAATGAGCTCAAAGGCCTTTCGAACATCTTTATTTTTGAAATATTCACATTTTCTCTGAAAGTCAATCAATGTTTTTTTTTTTTATCGATTTAATGTTGGAAATAATTTGTTTTACAAACCAGCAATCTAGATTCAGTAGTCCCTTCTGTGTAGCTTCTGCATAAGGCATAACCTTCATATTCGCCGGATGGATCCATCGGAACATTACCAATATTCCACATCGTAAAGACTAAGGACTCCAAGTCATCTATTGGGTATCTCGCGTTCTCTTTCATATGAAAACTTGAGGAAGCAAATGTTGGCGTACAACGATAATTCTGTGCACCTTTAAATGTGGCTATACCAAAATCTAATTGACACGATAAATAATATGACATTTGAACGTGCACACGTCATTCATTTTGGAGGGGTAATGGCAAAAATACGAAGGGGCCCTCAGTAAGGAACAAAATATTAAAAGTTGAAAAAATAATTAAGATTGATGACTTTTAATAATTTGCTCCTCCAGCTCCTCAGAACAGTGTTCCACACATTTATTTCTCTGTGTTTATAACATCTCTTACCTCCTATAAAGACGTTTGAATCACGAAGGAAGATGTTCTCTGGTTTGATGTCATTATGGACTACTTGCATACTTTGGATAAATTCTAATGTTTGTACCTAAGGTTCAAATATTTATGGAAATTTCATATTTATTCAAATAAAATATTATTCTTGATTACCGCTTGCTTAAATATCAGCAAAATGCTAAAATCAGATAAATGTCCATTTTGAAGTTTGAAACGGTCTCTGAGAGTTCCATCAAACAATGTTATTGCAATGGCGTGGTACTTTTCAAGAAATGGTCCATAGTAATAAACTTTAGGTATTCCCCGACTTTCAATATTCAGATCCTCTGTGGCATTCAGGGCATGATATATCTTTATCTCCTCATTTAATAATTCTTCATTCCAAAAAATTTTGATGGCAATATTTGTGTTGCGATTATAAAGACCTCAATAGAAAATAGAAATATGTACATCTAGCCATGTATTCCATGCATTATTCGAATATTATGTCTTCATACCCTTCCATACAATTGCATGCTTCGTTTCGCCAAGACTTTCTCCTTTTAAGAGTTGCAATTCGTGCTCTCTCGAACCGGTAATATTCAATTTTCCTCCTTTTGCGAAGTAATGGTTAATATCATCCGTAACATTGAAGGATGAATATATTTCACCCTGAAACCAAATATATTTTTTATTAATTTATTTACTAACAGATAATAATTACCTACATATATGGCTGGAAACCCGCTTATCAAAAGATAGCAAATTATTAAAATCATTCTAAATGTGTAAGATATTCAAAACGGCTTGTTTCTTCTTTGAGTACATGTGCCAGTGTAGTGCCTGAAACAGTTTTTCAGTAATTTGGAAGTAATAAAACAGATAAATAATTTATCGATGAGATGGTGAATTTATATAACTGATAATAGCATTAGAGTTAGTTCTTTGGAAACTTGATAATTAAATAAATTTTTCTAGTGGAAAATCCCCAAAAAGAATTCCACAACTGAAACCGATATCAGAATTTTTTTCAGTCGACATCTCATTTCAGCGCGTTAATAACAGCTGTTCAAACACCAATATTTTATGGAATCCCGATTAGATTTTTATTAGTTATTCTTTTCTTAAATTATCCAGACATTATATCTCAGAAGTTTGCTGAGAATAGGACATTACTAAACTATCAAAATAGAAATCTATATTTGCAGATACGCCTTGAAGAACCAAATTGTTATTGTCACACAATCGAAATGTCCCATTCTCAGCAAGCATATATCCTATGGATATATTTTTTTTAAATTTGGTTCTACGTATCCAAAACAAATTAATAATTCGTAAAGAAAACGTTTTACATATGTTTTAACGCAAGCAAACATACGTTTTAAAATTTACATGCAAGCCAGTTTTCAAGAACTTTTTGTAAAATTCCAACAAATTGACAACATCTACAGGGGCTCAGTGACGTATAGATCAGTACGTATCTTTTAACGTTTTTGAAGGCATCAAATAAATTCAATGGAAAAGCTAGCACTAGGTTATGTTTTCGTGGCAATATTTCCATCAATCGTAAGTACACGTCAGCTATTATATTGTTCCACCCATTCTTTTGGTTTTGAAAACGAAATATGACTTCGATAGATCTATGGTTTTCTATGTCACGAAGCCGAAGAATTGCCAGGATACGAAACTGTGCTGAAACTAGACGAGATGGCCAGAAAAGGTGAACTTATTGATCAATTTAAACCTACAGAATCTGGATTCCTTGGTGGTGGATCAATTGGTTTTACTTACAAAGGTTTGTATTTTCTGACGAATAACTTTTCCGAATAAGAGACACTTCCATTAGATATAATTATATAGTAAAATTCATTTCCTCTAGGCACACTGCGTCCAAATGGACGTGAAGTGGCAATGAAGTTTACATCGTCTGAAGGTAAACTTGAGGCCAGAAGAGAATATGAAATCTATTCATATTTAGATGCAATCAATAATACGGCTATTGAAAGTAAAGGCATTCCATCAGTTTACTATTTCGGCGAATGGGAAGATTACACTTTGATGGCAATTACATTGCTGGATCCAGTATTCACTAAAAAAATTAATGCCAAAGACATTGACGAAACAGATATTTTAATAATATCTAGAGAATTTGTAAGTAGAATTGTGCCTCTGAGAATGAAAAAGAATTTAAGAATGTCTGCTCTTGCTATCGCTCACTGAAACATCCATAAGTCAGAGCAGGAGGATTAGTTCTCCAAGCTATTTTCATTCTTGGCGACACAACTGAAGACTTCAGCATTATCGACTATGAATTTTATTTTCATTTTTATATCGCAGGTAAGAATAACAAAATACATCCATAGCCGTGGTATTCATCACAATGACATCAAATATGGTAATATAATGTTCCGTAAACACCAGTGTTTCATTATCGGTAAGTGTAAATTTTGTATCTAAATTTTTGATATTAAAAACACACCGTTTGGAATTTAGATTACAATTTAGCTTCAACAATGTATAAAAGTAGCCGAGGAAAGATATCGCAACCTTCAGTACAAAGAACCTTTGAAGATGGTCGACGTGCGGCAAAGGAGGATAGGGGAAGTTTTCTTTCTTCAATGAGTGACTTTTTCGGTTTAGAACTCGAATGGCTTCAGTTTAGTAAAATGCATGAAATACTCCTCGGAAAATTGAGATACCTCTGGCGAAAATTGGCACAAGATATTGTAAGTTGTATCGATTAATAGATGAGGAAGTTTGGTTTACAATTTTCTGTTTGATAGAAACAAATCAAGGAAATTGAAGATGACGGATTGAGCAGAGTTTTCGGTGAATTTGCCAGTTATGTATTCGAAGATCAGATTGAGAGTATGAATCGCGATAATGGGACAAGAGTTTCGATTTACGATAAAATATATGAAATTATCAACGAAGAAATAGCAAAGTACAAGAATGGGAAGCCAGTCTTAGTTTCATGGCTAACAGAGGAAGAAGAAGAAAAGGCGCTGCAGGATTTAGAAGAACACCCAATACCAACAAACATAACATTCATTACCGATCCCTTCAATCAACCAATGCTCAAATACAAAAGTGTAAATTTTGAATATTTTAGTAAAAAGAAGCATACAAATGCACAGTCGTCTAGAAACCCCAAAAAACGTTAACAAATTCAAATGTTCGTCTTATCCATTTTTTCATGCTGCAGTTTATTATCAATAACGAAATCTCAGGTCTCTTAAATCCTAAGCCATTAAATCGTATTATATAAGATCTATTATTTGAAACTTGAAACGCTATTCGCATTGTGCACTGTGACGACGTCATTTTATGTTATAGCTTTATAATTACTAGTTTTGTGCACATCACTGTACTGCGTCTCTCCATTTTGCTTCAACGGACATTGCTACTTTATTTGCTGTATTTTTTCTCTATTTCTGCTTAATTTGTATGAAAAATCTCAATATAGCATGGTATTTATAACCAAGTGCAATGATATTATTCAGGAAATTTTCTTTAATTGGGTCACATTCAATGCATTTTGCAAATTTAGATGACTTTCTCATAAATGTCAATTGCAACATATTTATTTATGGTTGAATCGACCGGGTTGAAGACGGTCGAACGATTTTCAAGGTGCATATATAGACTCAATTATAGACCAACCAAAGTGAAAATCATCATGTTATTTAAAAATATGGTTTCGAAAAAAAATAGTTGACGTTTTCCAGTGTTGAATTCTGTGTTTTTTTTTTCGATTCAAATATATCGATTAATTTTGAACATTCTAACTACAAATACATTGTCTGAAATTATACACTATACGAATATAAATAAATATAGATAAACTGTAAATTGTCTGAATCCGATTCTCTTGAGATCAATAAGAGAAGATTGAAACCGGAAACCGTAAGTCAATAATAAAACTTCAACAAAAAAAATAGTACACACTGCAATAAATTATATTGAAGTTTGTTAACGATGCACGATTTTGTCACACATCTAGATGTGGCGCACAATGATAAAAACAACAACATTTGGTAAAAATACGAAATGACTACCCGTCAAACCATTCGAAAAATGGTATTAAACAAAAAAGCACGCTACGTAAACAATACATTTTGTCATAAATTAAATGAAATAAAAAAAGAAATTTAATACATAAGGATAATATCAACAGTCAACACGCTGCAATAGTAAAATGTTCGTGAGCAATTCGACATTCGAAATGAGAGAATGTTATTACATTACGCGGAGCATAAACATGTATGTAACAACACGCATATTCCATTCGACCTCATCAGTCGCATCGAATTGTACACGTCAAAGTAAATGGATTTTATTGCTCTCTTTCTCTGTATATTCCCTTTTCTATCTCACCCGATTGAATTGTGATAACGACATGTATCGATTTCCATTCTGATAATAAAATGTACATTCGATTTACCATTCGCGATGCCTTTATCACATTGTTTCTATTTTACTTCTTTGTGTTGTATGTTTTGTCGTCAATTTTCTAGAATACGTATGTTCAGTGTATTCGTTCGTATCAATTATACTATCTTATGGAAAATCCAATGGAACATAACGGTATTAGTTTGAAAATTCCATAAAACATTATATTGAATCAACCGTACAAGATGTACATTTTCCCAGCTCAATCGGTATTAATGTTAACTTAACGTATTTACTGCGGTTGGCACAATAGAAATTTGATTTTCATTCAGCGTAACGTGATCTTTCGGAATGTCGATTTTTAACATATTTTATTATTATTGAAATTGAATTCAAAATTTTATTTCATAGAAATGGTGAAATTCAAGTCAAATTGCCATCGTTATTGAAGTCAAGCAAGCATTTAAAAACGGAAAACGCTTTCTTCGCTCAGAGATGCGAAATAAAAACGCTGAAAATTTATTAAATTCGACTATTAATATTTCAGTGTAATATTAGTTAACCCAATGAGAAAAAATTAAATTACGACTCACTTACACGTTATAGCACAACGTTCGTTTGTTTGATTTCATATTTCACAAAATATGAAAATTACAAGAACGCTTCGTTCTCATGAATTTCGAGTATTTATTGTGATGAAAATCTATAGTTAATGCTATACTAATTTCGAATAGCAAAATCTGCTCGAATATAAAAAGAAGCAAAATTGAATGAAATTCCATTAAAACGACGCTCTATTCTTTTATAGCGATTACTTCATCTAGTTGCAAGAGTCTCGTGTGCGCTCGATTATGCTCCATTTTTTTTTCTGTGCGGCTAACTCCATAGTAATAAAATAAATGAAACACATTATGTAGCAGCAGTATAAAAATGGCAACTAACTTTTGTTTACATCGAAAAGAAAGCAGATGGAATGAAGGGCGGTGACGGTGACGGCACTTAAATGAATGAATAAATTTATTTTTATTATTTCTTGCGTTTTTGATGATCTTATTAAGAAAACACATGCAAATACGTGCTGAATGCACGATATCGTGACCTGACGAAATGAAAAATAATATGCCAAAATAGCATCGCTTAAATTCACCCTCACTCAATTTTGGTCATAATGTAATGCGCGTCATTTTATTATCATGCATTTTGAGGAAATGTCTTTGTTGTTTATTTTCTTAATTTCGTATTATTATTATTTGTTGTTAGTTGTGTGTGCGCACACGCCACACCAAGAAATGATTGTGCGTCTGCTGATGTAATTGAGATTGAAGTATTAAGTGCATCTTGTAAATTCACATAACATTTTCATGCTTTTAGATTAACTTTGTGCTCGTGTCTTTCCAGCTTGTCGACATCGCAATTTTCGCATAGTAATTCCCTTTGGCTATTGCCAAACCAAAACTAAGCGAGACAATTCCATTATGAAACTTTTATTAATTTAACTGAAATCGTTTAGTTTTTTTCTAAAGCCACATGTATTTACTTAGAATTTAATGGACACTCTCATATAAAAACAAATGACGGTGTACACGTCCATTTAACGTTAAAGAAAAGCGTCACGTTATTTTTTGTTAAAAAATTGTTGTCGAATAAAAAAAAACACGTTGTAAATAATATTTTAAGAGCGTGATGGCTTAAAAATTATTTTAGAACAAAAATCAGTTGATTTGAGTGCTGTTGCATTGACATGTAGTCTATAGCGCTTGCTCCTTTCTGGTTTAACCAAAAGAGTGGAAGAATGACAAGGACAGCGTATGACGTTGAACGACGCTCACTGCGTTAGAAAAGAGCAAGCGCTATAGACTATATATCAATGCAACAGCACTCAAATCAACTGATTTTTGTTCGAACAGAATTTTTAAACCGCCACGCTCCTAAAATATTATTTACATCGTGTGTTTTTTATTCGACAACAATTTTTTAACAAAAAATAACGTGACGCTTATCTTTAACGTTAAATGGACGTGTACACCGACATTTGTTTTTATATGAGACTGGTTAAAATGGAAGCAAAAAAAAAATTATTGTTTTTATTCAAAGAAAAGATAAGGCCGATCGTAAGATGCCTTTGGTTTTGCGAATTGTTGTTTCATATTGCTGTAATCTTCTCTTCAATTGAATCAGCATTTGTTGAGCCTTTTGATTCACCTGTTTCACACTCATTCTTCGGCCTGTGAATAATCGCTTCGAACTAATTTCGAAAGTTTTCATCGTTCTCTCATGAATTCGATCCAGCCTATCTTGGATTTTATTGAAAACACTATAGACCACAGTTGATAGAACCATCACTGGTGCTTTCTTTGATTTTTTGCACATGTCCAAACTGGATTCTCTGATTCCATACATCCAAGCAAGTACCCCAATTCGATATTCGGAAAATGCATCCAATGCAAATGCTACAGATGCATCATATTTTGTTGCATTCAATAGCCTTTTCACATAGAACTCGGTTGCAGTGTAGTGCGGTCTTGACAGTGGCAACGGCGGTTTCATCAAAAAAGCAAACCGACGATCATTATATTTTATCTTGTTAGTGGTTTTCTTAAATTGATTTTGCTTCAATGGTGATGATGATTTCAAGATTATCGACACATTTTCCTGCTCTTGGCTTGTCAATTGATTTGGCTAAAAAAAATTGGATCAATATCAATTTCATTTAAGTGACTTTAAGTTATATGTTCCGAAATATAGTTCTCAACAGTTCTCAATTTTTTTTAGAAATATTCATCTTATTTTTGGGAAAAACCCTTACAATATTCCTTAAATATCAAATAAAAGTCTCTTACCTCTGCATGAACAAAGCAAATAATACACAAGCAAGTAATGATCAAAGCCGATATAGAATGTCCCATTGCTCAATGCTCAATAATTTTGTCCAAAATATGATTCTTCAAGTTACAAACCTTTGAGCAGTTTTAAATTGACTGCTCAAAGCCAATCGTGTGTAGTAATATAAGATGGAAAACTAGATATAGAAGTTTTGTAATTTGAATTTGTTTAAAAAGAGCCTTGCACAATTCAAGCCCCCTTTTCATTACTTTGAATATCATATTATAAACTGAAACTAAGCTAACCGGTTAGTTGCTGCGGCTGATGGTTATCAAAAGTTGATAAGTGTTCTGAAGAATGCGATGAATCATCAATTTCCAATATCAGTAGCTGTCCGTGTCAGCAACTGTACAGATAGTTCGAGCTTAAGTCTGTAGTGAACTCAACAGTTTAATAAACATTCAAAGACGTCATATGACAAATTAAATTCAATAGAAATAATTTCAAAGACTTAAAATTTTCAAAACCAATTTCAATGACTTCATTATTCAGAAACAAAAACTAATTAAAGTTGTCAATACTCGGTTGACATAGTGAATGACTAAACTTATTACATCAATATTTGTTGTAGAGTTTAGTAATTTCGATAGAGTTTTTGACGTTAAAGACAGTTTTTTAGATGAATTTCAAAGTAATATTGAGACTTTATTGGTCAAATAGAGAAGCATACATTTTTATGTTATATTAGCAATCGATTTCTAGTTTTCCCTTTAATAATAACTTATGCTGGGCGGAAAAATGAATGTTGTTGTTGTTGTTGAAAAATAATTGGAATAATTCGATTGTATTCATTTGTTACCATTCGATCAAATTCCTGCATATCGTTTACAAACCTATCGGAATATGCTTTTCCAATTTGAATTTTCTGCATTTTATCTTTTCCCTCCATTTGTTTTTTAGCATTCATCAGACTTTTCTTCAATTTTCCAGTAAACTCTGTCGATTTAACATCAATAAAGTATTCCATGTCCAAAACGCCTTTACGATAATTTGTAAAAATATCAGCCATGCGTTCAAGGTATTCGATTGAAGCATTTTCTTTTGATAGTGCACTTATTGCATTTCGTTTTTGATTGTGAAGTTCTTTTAAAACATTCCATTCGAGATTTTCAAAATGCCCTTTCGCATGGGCAACAACAAAGTCAATCCATGAAGCGGTAGACATCAATTTTGGCACGGTTTCATTGTAATTCTTGCAATCAATCGATGTTGATTTTTCTTGGTCCTGAGTAAATTAAGAATATATGTATAATATAACAAACATGTAGTTTACAGGCAAAAAATTGCTTACTTTCATTGACGTTGTCACCCAAAATTTGCCAAATAGTATTACAATGATGAAAGGTACAATGTGGTTCATTTTGATAGAAATAACTTCGAAATGACAATACTTCGATTGATTTGAACAAGTGAATGCTTGGCGTCAATTCAAAGTCTTTCTTGAGTGTTGAAAAGGTTATTTAAATTTAATTGCGTTTTTTGCCGATAATGATAAATTTTGGCAAAGTAAAAAAATTAAATTAAAAAAAAAAAAATGATGTACGAATTACGAGTTTCTCAAGGCTATATGGTTTCAAAAACACAAAATTTGGCGCTCTGGTAAATGAAAGTAATTTAATTTGAAATCAAACGATTCAATCAAATATTATTGCCACATGACAGAGTGAAAAAAAACGTCATTTGCTTTGAGTTCACTGAACAAACAACGCTGCTGGCCGTGTGTTATTTATTAATTAAAAATTGATGCAATGCACGTTTTTGTTTTCATTTCGGCAAGCATATTTGCCAGCGCACTCAATTACCAAATGAGGAAATGTAAAAGTGTAACGCATACGATGAAATAAACTCCAAAAATGATATCAACGTAATTAATGTCATGACCATATTTTGATACAATGTATAGAAACATTGATGGCAATGCCAGCACATGCGCGACATATTTGTGATTAATGCTAAAAACCAATTTGACTGATTGGCGACAAATGCAAAAAAAACACGATATTAATAAGTACGGCACATATATACGCATTTATGTAGAATGTAAATTCTCATTATGAAAATTCATTTATTTTTGAAACTGCGAATAATGTTTCATGCATCCATTATGCTCGCGTGTGGCATCTCTTGAAAATATAGTGAATAGAGCACCGCATGAAGAGAGTAATCAATGAATTTACAATTAGTGTCACGTCATCCATTCACACCACAAATAATCAATTTCACTTGTTGTTTCAATTTCTCCCATTCAAAAGAATCAAATTAAATTTAATATTAAAAGTAATTGGAGCGATTGATAGCAAAATGACGCTTTCCATATTATTCAAATTTCAATGAATAATTATACCCATTTTCGCAGAATTTGTGGAATGAATATGAAATATGTTTGAAACTAATGCACCATGTTAGAAATATAAAACAATGCCAATTAAATAGGTTAATTTCATCCGATGAAAATCCATTTTTGGAAAATTCTCGAAAGATCGTGTTCGATCAGATCAGCAAAAAGAATCGGCCATATTTTAGTTACAATTATAATATTGAGACACCAAATCACAAGATGCCTCGATAAAAGAAATGTGAACTCAATTCAAGTACGTATTTCTGTACTCATGATATGGGGCTTATTCTGCACATGACGAACATGTAACTTTATTTCAAAGAGACTGAAACGACTTTTGCCCTATGATTTTCTGCTGTGCACAAGCATTTTCTTCTGGCGATAAAATTATGCGCAGAAGATGAACTATTTAAATATAATCGCCAGATTGCACTTTGGTGCTACTTTGGCATTAAGTCATAGAAGAACATGCTTGTGTGTGCATGTGTGTGTGTGTGACACATCCGAAGTAGGATTTGGATTTTGAGTAAGAGAAGACGGAGAAATAGAGAGACTGTGTGCCGACAACGACATTGGGTTACAATTGTTCGGAAGAAAAAAGCAAAAACAAGCGTAAAGAGAACAGAAGTTGTAGAAACAGAAACATCGAGGAATTATGTGAAAAGAAAATCATTTCATTTCAACACGTACAAAGTGAATAAGACAAAAGACTAGTGAAATTTATATGAATTTAATACAGTATAGTTTGCTTTTACTCTCTCTTTGTTTCTATTCTCATGCTATCTTTGCATATTTTCTCCGGAGTTTAACATGAGAGTGCAAGTTCCTGTATATGTGGTTGATTGTAAATGTGCGTATCTTTTTCTTTGTGGCTGAAAGCGCATTAATGTAGTTTTAGAATTTTTTCACGAGATTTCAATGAATTATTTTCATATGCTCGTTGCTTTTTGCACACACATACACACTTGTCGACTTATAACAACATGCTAAATCAAGGCTGATGCAGTTTTGTATGCGGAAAAAAGTGATACGCTTACAGAATTGAAGGGGTAGAGAATGAGAAAACATACGACCCAGATGTAAGTTCAGTTGTGTGCGATTCACTCTTCCATTTCATCTTGGTTGGGAGCTCTTGCGAAATAAATACATCAAAACCAAACGTAGTAAATTTTCAGCGAATAAAATGGCACAAAAATATACACTTAAAAGACTTATTCTCTTGTAATTTCTTTTGAGCGTATAGAGTTACACGCAATTAACTTGACTTGGAATAAGTGCAAAAAGGCCAACTCACTAAAAATGCGAAGAAAAAAAAAACCATCAATGGAGGTTATGGGTTAGAAAAAGCATTAAGAGCCTTATTTTTCCATCAGCGCCGCTATAAAATGGTTCCACTTCAGTTTCCATACATACACCATTTGCTTTGGCGAATGTTCTATGTACAATTTTCTAAGCATACGCGACATCTTAATAGTTCTTTGCTCGTAATTATATGTATCAAGATGCTTTTCATATATGTAGTTTTTACTGTGCGGCCGCCTGTGATCGAGTTAAATATGACTTTTGAGTCTTATGCACGACATCTTAACTCTTCTGACCTTTTCTTATGCAGTCGTTTCTTTTTTTTTGGTTGCAAGATTGCCCGCCCATTTTAATTTGGAATGAAATGAGAACGAAATTCGTGAGTGGAAAAACTCCGTTTGATTTACGATATACTCGGATGTTTGAATAAAGCAACGGTTTATTGCATTTATCAAGGACCCGTTTTACTGTAAGTATTGTTGCTGCTGCTGATGCTGGTTGTTGTTATAAGTGTTTAGTTTCGCGATTTGGCGATGTAATCGTAAAGATATCGTATTGCCCATGACGTTGTGTCGTTGGAGTGGTTTGTCTAATCTGGTGCAAGTTGTTTGAAATGCGAAATGTCTGCCTCAGTCACATTGATGAGCTTTGAATGGTGCTTGAGGTATTCGATTTGTGATTATATCTTCCATCAATTTCCCGAGCTGCCATAGCACTCTCTTGCTACTCAACACACACATTCTACCACTCGAATTGAATGCCATTTACAAATGGAGAAGAAGAAAAAATAAAACGAATGGAAATGGGACAGAAAACGATTTGAACTATTATTCAAAGCGACCACAAAGGATGCAATTTGAATAAATATGCGAAAATAAAGAGAGATTTATGATCCACCATACAGTTTAAGCCTTAACCACTATAAATTCGCTAGTTCATCTCTATGTAAGCAATTGACGGTATGCAATGCTTCATGTGAAAGCAAATACATAAAAATAAAATACCATTTGAAAGCTCTTTGTCTTGATGCCAATCGGTTTCTCTCTCTCTCATTTTCTTTGTTTTGTTATGTGGATTTTCTTCAACTATTGTTTGTGTGTGTTTGAAATGATTGCAATCTAAAAAAATTTCCCCATAATTGTGCTCATATCTCGCCGCTTTATTCTATTTCTTTATGCATTTTTTCTTTCTTTTTTTCTGCCTTTGTCTCTTTTCCTCGCTCGCTTTTCCTCTTTGGATTTCGACTTTTTTTCATTCTGTTGGAATACATGTAATAAAACAGCACAGTATTTTCATCTTTGCTGCAACGAAAATGTCTCATATTTGAGAAAAAAGTGCACTAAAGCACGTCCATCATTCGCTTGTATTTCCCTTTTTTAAGATTGTCGATGTTTGTGCAATTCCAACATCCGCATTTCATGTTTGCCTATAATCGCCTACATCACGTAATAACTATTCATATAGCAGTTGATTCTATCCATTTGCTTCGTTGCGAGATGAAGAAAGAAAAAAAATGTGTGACACAAACACAAACACGATTACGAATGCAATGAGAATAACAAAATGCAATTTAAAACAAAAACTTCATCATTTTGCCATACTATTTATATATGTTCATTTTCCATTTTAAACAAACCAAAACGATGATACTCAAAAACACAACCAAAAGATAGAGTCTTATGTAATCTTTCATCGTTTTTCCATTATTTTTCCATCGCATAAGCTTTCATATTTGAATTGAGGTTTTGATTTCGGTTGCTTTAACAAAGTACCTTCAATAAACATAAGCAGATTTATTTCCCAATGAAACATTTTGAGTACAAGTGATCAAATGAAATTTGCCCAATTCTGTTGAACTGTTTGAAACTATAATAAATAAATCATTTTGGTTTTGTAAAAGTTAGAATATTTTAAATCCATACAATAGTTTTGTCCGAAATTGGTTCGGTTAAGTTAATCGAGGAAATAAAACATATACATAACTAACAGTCATTTCGAGTTTTTGTGAACATTATAATAATAGAAAGTTTGTTGTGGCTTGATAAACTGTTGTACGTTTATATGAATTAGCGTTTGACGTGAATGCATTGCAAAAAGTTCTCTTTCTCTCCCTGATGTGGTGGCGAAAACTCAGCCAATTCACAAATGGAATGGCAAAGAAACAATTTGTCAAAAATAACGACGTTATTTTTGAAATGAATTCGTTAAACAACTTTTCAATGGCGTTGCAAAGTTTCCAATGGTTAAAAACGAATTCTATATAAAATGCCAAAAATAAAGTTCATTTCGATGTAAACGTTGTGATGGAATAGGAGTGTCGCACAAAGTCCAATTAACAATTCACTTGTGCTATGGTGGCTGTGACTCGCTTCGAGCACATTTCTATGCAAATCTTTCTCAATGGCTACGTGGCACTGAACCGCTCTGCTAACGATTACATTATAATATTTATTCACAAACATTTTCGACACTTTGAATTTATATTGTTGAGACTTTGTAATTTGCAAGTAGCTACAAATGTTTATTTGAAGAAAAAGTATACTGCGCACCAAAAAAAAATTACATAATGAAAATAACAACATTCAATAAGTGTAAATGAATCTGTTATTCAGAAGGTAAGTGAATGATGTGAAGTGGCCTGGAATGTTGTTCGAAATTCGATTTTCAACGCATTCTCAGACTACGGCGATGGTACTTCCCATTTAATGTGTATTCTAGTTGACGTTAAACGCCATAACAAAATACAATGATGTAATTGACGATACTGTATTTCAAAAAATATTATGCAAATTGCCATTACCATCGTGCTCATTTCTTCCCGGGGTACTTTGCTTTTGGTATATCTCGGCTCTGGTTTGACGGTGTTGAGTAACATATTCATCAGAATTTCAATGGATGAGCGAATGTTCTATCGCACACATTTGCTGCCTATTCCATTGATTCAGTTTAGCTGCAGAACGATAGCTCTTCAAGTCATTTTATTTCACATAAGTACAAACTCTCGACAATGGAGAGATGTTTTTACATAATCACCATACACATACTCTATCTTGTTCCCCTTTTACCTCGGCTGAGTGCTGTGAAAAGGGCGAAGCATCAAGTTTCACGAAAACATTTTTGACGATAATTTGTTGATCGGATATCCTGTAAATTATTACGTTCACCAGTGTCAGGTTCTAATTATAAATCAATAGGTGTGTAGTTTGTACTTTTAGCCTCTGGCGATGAACTTCATACCTTTTGCACGATAATCAAAAGCATTTGAAATTTGATATAGTTTTCAGAAGTGTTGTTTGATACAATGTCGGATCAAAGTGCTTGTTTACAAAAACAACACACTCAATTGCAATCAATATCATTAGTTTTCACCATCAATTTTCAATTCATCCTCGGAAATGTTCGCCAAGATGATGAAAAAAGAAAATTGGATGCGAAGATAGAATTGAAAACTGAAAACCATTTGTAAATTTGTTCATCATTTATATCAATATTTATTCATGGAATGTTCAATCGATTTCAATTTCCTCACAATGTAATGGCCAAACCAACGATCTATGGTGCGATTCGTTCGGGCAATTGGACAACACTATTCTTCTGCGTCCAACTTATATTTGCTGATTTTTTTTTCATGTTCGCGTTTTTCTCGCCGCCGTTTAATGCTGCACTCTCTCGCATTGTGTTGATGTTGTCGTGATCGAACAGACAACAATTTTCACCATATGAACTTGTATTGTAAGAAATAAACACTTTCTCTGTCCATCCAAGTACTCAACACACACATACTCATAATAATGCCATAAAAAAGCGAAGTAGCAGCTCGATGTTTTTTTTTTTTTTTTCAATTTGTATTACAGAAGCTCATGGACATGCGGTTGGTATACTATCAAAATACAAAATAAACGATTTTCCAAACCAATGTGATGATGGAGATAAATAAAAATGGACCGCATTTTTTTTGAGCGCTTGCAGAGCTCACATTTTCCCTCGGTGAATATATCAGAAACTTTGTTGTGATAAGAAGTAAAGAAGAATGTATGTCCAGTCGAGAGGAACAGAAAACCGAGTGCAAAGACGAGAGAGAGAAAAAACACACAACCTCAATATGGTCACACGTACACTTACCCGCTCAAGTACAAACTAAACGATAAACAAATAAACGAATTGAAAGCAAACGAATAAAAAGAAATATATGGGGAATAAACAAAAATCAACGAAAACAACAAGCTCGAAGTGCAACACACGAGATAAGAGTCCACAAAATCGGATTTTTCATCGTATCGCACCGTACATGTGTTGTTTGGGTGGACTCTTCGTTTTGGTGAGTTTGTTGCTGCCGCATCTTTTCTACTTGCTGTCGCCAAGATAGCACTGAATTTATCTACTCCTGAAACATTGTCCGTTTAACACATTGTTTTGCCGATGTAGAGTAAACGAAAAAAAAAATGGAACATTGAAACGATAAAAACGTGCATTTTCTTATAGTGACTGCTCGGACAATATTGCATTACGACCATTTTATTTTCACATTGGCAAATAAACAAAAATTATATCAACCGAAAAGGTAAAAAAAACAACCAAGCAAATAAACTATCCACAATAAAAACAAATACACTCAATGCAGCGCAGCACTATTGTTGTCCGCATAAAATTTACTCAATTGCAATACGTCATAGAATGAGAAGAAAAAAAAGGAGATTGTCGATAGACGAAATTTAGCACACTATACGACAACATTGGTCCATTGCAAATCAACAATTATTTATTAAAATATCAACCATATCAAACGACCCTGTAATTAATTGTGTTCAAAAAGTTTCAAGTATCCACTTGCTCACACAGATAGGTCTTTTGTTTATTCATCATTTTTCATCTAAAAATTGGGACAGACGAAACTGGCGAAAGGTATTTTTTGTTGTTGTTGTTTGTTTAACACTTAATTTGTAGCTTGAAAAGTGGTACTCGAGATTTGTACATTATTTTTCTCTCGAAACAAAACGAAACATTTGTGTATAGCAAAGTATGTTCAATGTTTTTAATTAGCTAATTAACAAACAACAGTTTCATTCATCAAGTTACTTTCGCAAAATGCTCGAAGTCGAAAAATGAAATATGCTTTGTACGATTTGAAAAAAGCACCCCAAAAATACATTGAATGGAGCATTTTTTAAACAAACACAATGTTGTTGATGTTGTCAATGATTGTTTGGTGCCAGTTCATCAAAAGAAAATGAGAAAACGCGCGGGAATTAAAACAAAAAACAGGACAAACGGCAACAATTTTTTTTTTCAGAAGTAAATTTAAATAAAGTAGCGATAAAAGCGGGAGCATCATTCATTATAATGATGATTCGCATTCATGAGAAATGCGCGTTTCATTTCGGCGTACAAAATATCAATGAAAAAAAGTCAAGAAATCATTTCTATATTAAGTATACTCAATGGTATCTTTTCATGTCTTCTTTTCAATTTACTTGTCAAAATATCAATTATATATCGTCATTGCGTTGGGCGCTTACATGCATGAAGGAAAAATGCGAAATTAATTTTTGCGTCATCAACTGAGAATGGACTGAGTGATTGAAAATAAACAACGACAAAATCGAAAATGTACTTTCATTTTGAGAAAACAACGCATACGCGTGTGCCGCTGAAGCAAAAAAAAAATCAACCAAAGACACGAAAATTGCGTCGAAAATGTGTGTGTGTGTTAGGGTGTAGCATTTTTCAAACATTTTAACGGCGAGGGTAATAACCTTGACTAGGGAATTCAAAAAAAACCAAATTTTTCCCATTTTTGATACTTCACCGTAGACCCGTGACATCTCAGTTTATATTTTTTTCATGATCAGGGGATCCCATAGCCAAGGTTATTACCCTCGTCGTATTTGTTTTTCAATTTTTTTCATATTTCTGCTACACCCTAGTGTGTGTGTCTCTTGAGACGATTTTTCTCATTCATTTCATGCCCGGAGGCTTTATTTTGATCAAGTCTCTATAAGTCATTGCTTATTCACGCACACAATCTCGCACATATAATAAGACGATGGAATTTAATGAAAAAATTTTCGACTGCTTATATCATATTTAATAGCGGTTGATTATATTCATGATTTTTGTGGGTGGAATGTGTGCAATAATAGAGGCATTTTTAGTTTCTTCGAGCATTTTCTCCTTTTTCCACAGATATCTGGAGAATTTCAATCGTGAACAAAATTCATGGATCAGATTCATGAGACAATCACTTTCAAGTTTGTGTCATGTCATGACAAACTTTGCGGTATGAAAATCATTTACATTTTATCATTTGAAAACCATCCATCGTAGAAAATTGGATTTTAAGCGAGTTTTACCGCGAAGCAATAGATTCCCGTGTCTATGTGTGTTTCCTTTTGAACTGCCTTAACAAATACGGTTGTAATATGCACAGATGAACATCTCTCATTATTATTACTCTTATAATTTCATTACGGAGCAAATTGCTTTCTCTCACCGTGAGTCTCATCAAATTTAAGCTGATTAAATTATACGTTAATTTGCTACTGTGTCGGAATGTGTTATTGAAAGTCGTAGATAGCTTTTGAAACAGACGCAATGCGTCCCAAAGTTTTATTTAATTTGTTCTACAACAACAACAACAAAAAGAATTTGAGAATTGAGTCATTGAGAATTGCACTGCAACGATAAAGATGAATTATGTAACATATATCATATACTTGTTGATCGTTTCCAGCTTCTTTCGACATTCTTCTGGCATTTATATTGTTCATATTTAATAGATGAAATTAGATAGAAGTTGTGCCTTTTGATTGATGCTTTATAGCTCTATCAGTGATGTGCGCGCAAAATGTTTCAGGGCAGGTGATTTTGGAAAAAGAAGGTTTTTGATCAAAAACCACACATTTTTCTAAAGAAAATTTGTAAGTTTATTTATTTTGTAAAAATGAGAACATTCCTTATCGTCAATAGCAATTTCTATACTTTTTATTACTGAAAAAAAAAGGATGTATAGTCGAATGTCCGCACATGTGAAAGTCGAAACTTGGGACTAGGTTTAAATAATTGTACCAAAAATGTACTTAATTGTACCGATATTTTTTGAATTTTTATGGCTGATAATAATTGTACCTAAAATGCACCTTCAAAATAACATCATCATAAAGTCATTACTTCGATGGTGTTCTTCTGCAGAGCATGTTCTTCAAAATTCACGGGGGGTTTCCCGAAAAAATGGCAAAAATGAAAATCAACGATACTTTTTAAA
>NW_022198046.1:4649685-4704548 GCF_009176525.2 Contarinia nasturtii | reverse complement strand
TTTTTATGGCTGATAATAATTGTACCAAAAATGTACTTAATTGTACCGCAATTTATTTTTAATTGTACCTTACTCGATTTAAATTGAAGTGCCCCGAAATTTGAACCCCAAATATTATCCAAACGAGTAAGGTACAATTAAAAATAAAATGTCTTACATACGTAAGATGAACTTTTCCGCACTGTGATCCACAACATGCATTTATTACAAATCCTTTACTCAAAGAATTTACGAGAAAACTGAATATGACATTAGTTTTACGATAAAAATGGGAATATTTGTATCGGAGCCATGCCTATATGATATCGTAATCATGTGAAAATTTGCAGAGGTTATTTTTTTCACAAAAAGTTAACATTCCGAAAGTTTGAAGAAATTTCAATGCATATTAGGGATACTTCCCATACAAAATTTCGTTTTTGAGCGAAAAATCCAAAATTTTGTTTGGGAGGTACCCCTAATATGCGTGGAAATGTCTTCAAACTCTCGAAATGGTATTTTTTTGTGATAAAAATAACCTGTGCAAAGTTTCAGCTCATTACGATATCATACAGACATGGATTTCATACATAAATTCAATTTTTTTGAAATTTTTGTATGAAAAGTATGTCGAAAGTTATTTTTATCGCAAAACTAACGTCATATTCGGTTTTCTCGTACCCAAAAACCCCCCAATACATATTTTTGAGTGTTTAGGAATACACCAGACATGACACGGCACTCTATCAACCAAAGTCGCTCAAAATCTAATGGTTTCTATTCCTCGGCACCCCCAATCATCCTGTGAAGTCAGATTTTGAATTACTTTTCTTGTTTGAAAGTTATCGTGTTAACAAATTTTTGCGTACAGGGTACAGCGTACAGCGTACAGGGTACCACGCACATACATTCGGACATCGAAAAAACGATTCTAGATTCGTGTTCCCTGGCTCCTGAAACACCCAGAAAACATGTTTTTTTAGGGTGTTAATTTTTCGACCGATTCCAATACTTTACCTTACACACTAGGTGTGTGCGGAAAAGTAATAAATTGCGGTACAATTCAGTACATTTTTGGTATATACAATTATTTAAACCTAGTCCCAAGTTTCAACTTTTACATGTGTGGACATTCGACTATACATCCAAAAAAAGCCAAAGAATTTACTCGTATTAAACGTAAGCTACTTAAAAAGAAAATATCAAAAACAACTAATTTTCTGATAATGTATGTGTAACAGCAATGTTCGACTAGAAATTAAAATTAATAAATATTGACCCATTATATTCCAGATCTTATAATTTTTTTATTTGCTTTTTTCTTATTTTTTTCTTTATCATGCTGAATTTCTGCTTAGTTTCTGAAGTTTGTAGAATATGTAGATTATTTATTTTTCTTATTTACAAACAAAATGTCTTACATAAGTAAGTCTAACTTTTCCGCAATATTTCCAAAGAAGCCATATGAAAACCATAGAATTATTGCCTAAAACGAAAAAAAAAAATAAAGTTCACATATAGTTGGCGCTGCATTCTATGCAAACTTAATTTCCGTTGCAACGGACTAAGTATACATAAGCGCGCCTGATTTGTTTCATACATGTAATTCTATTCTCAATTACACATATTTCCGCAATGTAATAATAATTCAATTTAATGACCACAGCTTCAACAATCAAATGTCCACCTACAAATTGGTGTCGAGTTTTCAAAACAGGCATTGATTAAAACTTAAGTGCATAATTTAGTATAAACAGCGGCTGTTGCAGATGAAATACTCGTCTTCTTTTTTATGAAACCATAAATTCATCTCATGACCACATTTTGAACATTTCGCTCCAAATTGGAAGAAATTATTAACTATACCAGCCTCCTGTAGGCTCAACAAAATTATTTTCTCTAAATTGATTTTATTCATTATGTAAATGAGTCTAAACACAACTGCAACTAAAGATTGTATTGACAGCAACACCATCGCATATTTTGTGTATCGATTGTGTTGGCAAATCGTAACGGAATTAAATTTCTAATGCGCAATTAACAACATGAGATGCGTGTGCCACACAGATATGATGCTATTTAATTATAAGACGCAATATCCATGTGTCCCTAAACTAAAGTTATGTCTATATGATCTAGCAGTTTTTCGGACGATTAGGAGACAATTGACGTAGTAAACAATACAAAATATGTGTATTACGTCTTCTTATGATGACAGGTTTGTTCAGTAAATCACCCAAAATAAGTTTTTTTGTGGTTATCGAAATTGAAATCGTTGTTTTTTGCATAAAATTTGTGTTTTCATAATGTCAACACCTGATACCAGTCCATTCTCAGGCACCCCCAATCATATCGTAAAGTCAGAATTTGACTTAAGTTTCCGGCGTTTTTTTGTTATCGTAATAAAAAAAGTAAAATTCGAAACATTTTCCTTTTCTTACATTTTCTACAAAATTCATGTAGATTATTCATTTTTTTGCATGTAAATTACACTGTATATTATACACCAGTAATGTGCGAGCTACATTTTACAGGGGGGGGTGATTTTTCAAAAACCAAAAATTCTCTAGCAAATCAAACAAATTTTCGTTTTTTTTTTTTTTTTTTGGAAGTCACTTTTTGAGGCGAAAATCCCTAGCAAATCGAAAGAATTTTCTCCGCGAAAAACCTTAGCAAATCGAAAAAAAAACTCTCGGAACCAAAAACCCTAGCAAATTTGAAGAATTCTCCTCAATTTTCTACATTGATGAGCTAAAAAAAAAAAAAAAAAGGTCTTCACTTTTTTCATGAAAAACCCTAGCAAATTCGAATAATTTTCGCGAAAAAAAATTTCTCATCCAAATCACAGGGGGGTAAACCCCCCCCTACCCCCCCCTTCGCACATTACTGTTATACACATACATAATGTAGAATATACACGTGTATAATCTACGTAACAATCCAGGTTACGCGAGTAAATTCTTTGGTTTGTTACAGAGTATCATTATTTGCTGCTGCTTAGCATATGACTGAGAGCTGAGTAATGTTGAGCTCGTACGGCTAATGCATACGAAACGGATGCACGATACATATTCCCCTTTCGCTTCGTATGTGCTGCCGTTGACGCTATTGCCGCTGCTGTTTCACTTACGCGTGAAATACAACGGTATCAACGGTACCACACTATACCAGCGAACATACGAAGTGAAAGCAAGAGATGAGATGCGATGTGCTGCTTTTGCTCTCAGTCTCTCATATATTATTCTTCACTTCGTATGTTCGCTAGTATAGTGTGTTACCGTTGATGTCGTTGTATTTCACGCGTAAGTGAAACAGCAGCGGCAGCACATACGAAGCGAAAGGGGAATATGTATCGTGCATCCGTTTCGTATGCGTTAGCCTACGAGTTCAGCATTACTCAGCTCTCAGTCATATGCTGAGCAGCAGCAAATAATGATACTCTGGTTTGTTATTTCAATAGAATGTTCTCATTTTTATAAAGTAAACTGACAATTAGAAACATCTGTGGGTTTTGGTAATTGCAAATATCAAATGTGCAAAAACAAGTTTTTAACGTTAAAATGATAACGTTTTACAAACAGTATAAATACAAGACAATATTTGCAGTCAATGTTATAAGTCATTGCTTCTTATAAAGTTAAGGTCTTAAGAAGTTCCAAAGTGATTAAAATGAAGTGTTCAACTGTTTTATTTGGGCTAGCTTTGACATTGGTAGAAATTAGAGGTTGGATTTGAGAATAAATGTCTTAATTTTTATTGATTGTTGACAGATTCCTTTGATGATCAATGAGGCAGAAGGAGGAGATCCGAATACTACTGGTCGTAGTGGTTCAGGCAGTGGTAGTAGAAGCAGGGTTTCACAAACAGCTGCTAGCTCATCCCGAATGGCTCGAAAAGGTGGATATGCTCAAGATGATTCTTCTTCCACAAGGTATACTTTTAACTTCAAATATTGTAAAGAAAACGAAAGAAGTTAATAGGTTCTGTGTAAGTGAATGGCAAGATGTTCAGCCATTGAGCTTGAGCCGGAGAATTTAATTTTTTTTTAATTTGCGACTCACTCACAGTTACACTAACATGAAAATGAATTAAAATAAAAAGTTTTATTTGTACAAGATCTTTCTGCTGTTATAGTATAATTTTTCAGTGTTATTTTAATTTTATTCGCACAATATCTTTTCTCGTTTAAAGCCAATACGACTTTTACTACCCGTATTAGAAGAATTCATGCTTCGTGTACACACGGCACATCTTCGCTGCTTAGGCGAATGTAAGCAGCAGAATTCACTGCGACATGTTCGAAAAACATCAAGTAGCCATATGTGAATGTTTCATTCTCTTTTGTGCGAACTTTCTTTGACTGTGTATGGCTGTGAACAAACACATGTATAAGATGCACAACAGTTCGCAGTGAACTCAACGGCTGATATTCCGTAAAGCAGCGATGATGTGCCGAGTATACACGAAGCGTGAATCGTTCTAATACGTGTTACTGAAGTCGTATTGGCTTTAAACGAGTCTATTTCAAATGATTTTCATTTTTTATTAAATTTGTTTAGGTCCGGTCGACGTATTCCAAGTTCTTATGGAGAGGAAAATCCAATATTTGATTTTATCAGAGCGCATGGCGGAAACAAACAACCATATTTTGCTAATCGAAGTGTTGATGAATCTAAATTTGTGGGTCCATCTCAAGGTTATACAGTTCTATTAAATACTTTTTCTTACCCATTTGTTGGAAAATGTTTGTTTCGATGAAATTTATCCAAAGCCCTTTATAGCACAAAAACAACCAATTTTACCAAAAAACTTTCATTTTCTTGACTCTGTGAATTTATAAAACATTACGGTTTTCAAAAAGACATATGTTTTTCATGTTGATTTGTTTTTTTTTTTTTTTTTTTTTTAAATAGCCACAAAAATATGGATGCTCTTTAGGCATGGAATTCGTTCAGCAAAAGAGCGAGAGATCAACAAGCTATCTGGTCTTACAAACGTAAGTAACAATAATCATAATAATATATAAAAAATCGGCCAAAGATTAGGCAATTCGTTCGCATTTTCAAATAGTATCTTATTTGCAAAATATCACAATTAGAGTAAGTTATTGATAAATTTTAAGAAAATGTTTTTCTAATAACCTAATTTTTCGCAGATACGGAAAAGAATTATTGAAAGCTTTACTAACGCGGATTACTGTCCACTTTCCAAAACTAATTGGCTCAAATTGAGGAAATGGAGTTTGGATGCTTCTATTTCTCAGAATCAAGGGCAAATGTTAACTCAGAGGGTATGACAAATGTTGAAATCGTCATTTTAGACGTAATTGGCCGTTTCAGGTTTTATATAAAAAAATATTCGTTAAATGACCTATAAATGTTTCTATATACATGCAGGGTGTACAAGAGCTTCAAGTATTGGCCGATATCTATAAAACAAGATTCCCAAAACTTTTTGTCAAAAAATATACGCCAAAAAAATACAATATTTTACATTCAATCGAAGAGCGTAACAAAGCGAGTTTCCGTGTATTTTTTGATAGAATTTTCGGCGAGGGAAAATCTGCAGGAATTGATGCATTGGCCCAAGGTGCTCAAGAAGATTTGGTTGAGGTAAAAGAAGTGTCAAAAAAAATGAGTCCATTTTTAACTATCTATTCATTTTACCTTTACTAAAACTCAAAATTATAGTGTTTTAGAGCTTATGAACAGAATTTGCATCCAGATCAAAAAACAACAAATGTCGAAGAGCCAAGATTCCATAACACGAACACATTCGCATCAATGGTCGTTCGAATTAGCCAACAATATGGATTTGCAACTGATAATTATGAAAACGATAAAGAATCAATTTTGAGCATGTTTGAAATGTGTAGATATGAAGAGGCGTGGTATAGAAATGAAAGTGTTTGGTGTACGGTAAGTAAACGATGTCGCTATATTGAAATTGAATATATCTTTTACATTAACAAATAAATTCACATGTTTATTGCATTTTTCGTTTAAAGTTTTTCCAACCGGAAGATGTATTGGTCCTTGAATATGCATCTGACTTGCATACGTTTTATGACTACGGATATGGTTATACACAATTTCTGAATATCGCATGTACAACCGTGGTTGACATGTTGACACATTTGCTATCGAATAATGGTCCACGAGTTACTGCCTATTTCACTCATTCGCCGGAGCTGTTGCTTCATCTTGTCGCAATGCGTGCATACCGAGATCCAGTAAGAATTAAAGCCAACAATTTCAATGACATGCACGATCGACATTGGAAAAACAGTAAATTGGATCTATTCTGTTCACATTTTACCGCAGTCAAATACGGAAAAAATGCTGTCAAATTCTTTATGAATGAACAATTGATCTATCTTCCATGGTGTAATCAGGGTCTTTGTGATATAAATGATCTTTATTCTGGATTCAGTCATTGTACCTCTTGATAAAATTTATTATATCAAATCGATTTTATGTAATTTGACAACAATTTTTTTTTTGTTTTTTAAATAAATCTGTTCGAGCAGACCAATTCTTTAAACAAATAAACATATATGGGTTCTCATTTTAAAAGTCTATTTTACAGCAACTCATAACCACTTTTATAAACTTCTATTATAAAAGCTCTACTAGACAATAGTTTACTTACAAAGATTTCATTACATTTAACACAGTTTGGATTTTAACTAATTCATGTTTCTTTCAAAAATATCTTGGGTCCACAAAATTGAGAATTTAAAACAAAAAAGGGATTTTTTTAACTTGAGTTGTAATGCCAAACTTTGATCTTTTTTCGGGAAAATATTCATCACAATATGACAGATCAATGTGCAAATAATCTGTCAATAATTATGGTTGTTTTTATGTTTGTTTATTATATCTTGTGATGTTGCTTCAAAGACGAAAAAAATCCGTTAATTTCCAAGGAAAATAAACAAAAAAAAACTCACTCAATCACAAAGTTTTCTGAATTTTGTTTTATTGACGGTGATGATATTCTTTCTTTTGTTCCCTTTGGGCGTTCTTGTTTGCGTTTTTCATTTCAATTGATTGCACAAAATACATCACAGTTATACGGCATCAATGTCCATAATTGAAATGCCATTTCGATAGCAAATGTCTTTGTTGTGTAAACGAGCCAGCAAAATGTAAAACGGAATATGAGTAATGTACAAAGAAGCAGAAAGACTCACAAATTGAGAACAGAAGTAAAAACAAGGAAAAAAAATAAATGGACGACCGCAAACGAACTTCCGATTGAGTGTGTACATTGTATCGCTCTTGGTCAAAATATAGATTAGAGCATTTGAAACACTTGCTTCTTGCTAAAGTCAAACAATCGAAGTGTCACTTTTATCTTGTGATTGCATTCTTACTTCCGGGCCCTTTTTATCTATCGATGAGGTTCGGTGTATGTAATTTCGATGGGTATGAGATGAACATAAAAGAATTTTTTCCTATGATTGGAACTTTTTGAACTCTCTTTGAAAATATACTTTATCTATTGATGTATAAGTAATTTTCAATAGGCATCCAAAAGAAACATATTTCTTTTCGAATGGAAGGATAATGAAAAGTTTTTCAATTTAATAACGCATTTGTCATTTACACCTATTTACTGACGACTTACTAGTTTGAATTCAATTTAAAAGAACTTTTTTCTGTATTTCACCCCTTCAAAAAAGATTGAAACCTTCAATTTTGAGGTGATTTTTCCTAACCACTGAACATACGGCACAAACTCAACCAAGTGGAAAAAAATCAGTGAACTTTTTTCTTCATTAAAGGGTTCCTTTTCAAGAAGAGTTTCTTTTTTGTGGTTGTGATTCACAACTCGTGAAGTAAAGTTTTTTCTACGAAATAAAAGTAAACACTTCTATTTATGAGAAAAAGAATGGTGATAATACAACTAAGAGTGGTATGATTGATGTGGTGATTAATGTGTTTCAAATCAAAAGTGTTCACAGATTGTTGAGGTTCTCATTTTCTCGAAATCTAGTTCAAGTCACATTGTTCAAATATTTATATTGTGAGACGAGGCAGATCCTTCAAATATTTGTTTCTTTTATCTAGTTGTTTGCTTCATTTAGGATGTTGACGTATGTTTTTCCAGCCAATGGAATGGATTCTATATATCAAAGGATTAATATGGTAAAACTATTTTGGTATTTTTTTTGCTATCACAAGATTTTGCACCTTTCGACTGACGAAACTATTTGGTGAATCCAAAAATCCAATATCACCACCATGATGAAGGTGCTTAAGCGACATCACGAAATCGAATACCAACAATAAGAATGGTTTATCCTTATCATGATATTGGTTCTTCGAATAATAAATTAAGGTATAAATTAGTTTTTGTATAATAATACACCATATTCGATATCCGCCCACCTATTTAGTTTGACTTTCGTTGAGAGGGTCGAATAAAAAAAAACCAATGAAAAATTATACATACAAAAAGTATATGTTCGTGTTGGTACGCCGTATTTATTATGGATGTATACCAAAAATGATACATTAAGCAGGAGCTTAACGCTCTACACAATTCACTTTTTCCGAGATAGTGCTGTGTAACGAGCATAGAAGCAAATCAATTTTTTTAAAGCTATCCCTACTTTCTATTTATATTCAGCTATCGGAATGGCATACTCATAAAACCAAACAAAAAACCGCACATGCGACAAACGAGAAATGTTATAAAGTACCATTTAGATTATGTAAAAGAGATAGAGAAAACTCATTTGCAAAATCGATATGTAAAGAATAGCCACAAAAACCGCAAAACCACCGATCTTGTTTGTTACACTATCCACACAGAAACCGAGTGAGGCACATTTATATGTAGTCGAAAAGAATTGGCTATAAACTACCGCCAACGTTTGTCAAAGTGAAAATTGAACTCACACTCATTTAGTGCATACAGCATTACAGATAATCGAATCTTGAAGTGCATATTGAGAGAGAAGAGAGTAAAAGAGAGAGAGGGAGAGAAAGTTCGTGTGTGTAGGTAATTTGAAAAGTTATGAGTAAGCGATTGATGAGGGCGGAACGACGTTATATTTCAATTCAAACAATCCAACTTTGTATTCATAGGTTAATTTTCATTTGTTTTATTCATTGTTTCCATTCGAAGCAATCAACAGTAAAATGCATTCATAAATTACATGTGTCCGAAGTGTTGACTACATTATAATTCAATTGATTGTTTGTTCGGTAGCTTTTTGCGATTCTCCGAATTACATTCGTTGATATCTTTGAATCGAAATTTATGCCATTAGACCATTATACGGAGTGTAACAATGTGAATTATATTCAACAAAAAAATAATAATAGTCAATGCTCAGATACGTACTGCCTTTGGGTGGCTCGAATTCTGAACATGACTTATCCAATTTTGTATTTTCGAAAACTTTCCATAATTACCTTAATTCCATGTAACACAATCACAATGGTCACAACTTTTTCTTTCCTTTATTTTCATTTTATCTGCACCAAAACTCGATTTAATAACGATAAAACGTAAGACTATGTTAGTGCCATTTCAACAATCGAAGTTCTAACAATCATTTCACATAATAACTTAATAATGATCCTTTGACTTACACTTACAAAAAATCAATAGTTTTTGGATAAATTATATTAGTGGTAAACTACTGATATTATCACGATACTGTGTTATCATTTACACTGAAAGGTTTCCGATCAAATGGCATGAATTAGTGAGTTCAGCGATAAAACAAAACAGAAAAAAACACCAACTGAATAAAAGGAAGGAGCTTAATGATTGAGTTGAATACAAATTCTATTGTTGAAATTATTTAACGTGTTCTAGTTCGATGACTTTATTTGCGGTACAATGAAAGTAAATTTCAAGGAGTTTGCACAGAGTTTTGTTATGCTTTCGACATGATTCTGAAGTGACTTTGAATTCTGTCAAGTTTGTTGGTTTGAGAGAGAGAGAGGTAGAGAGACGGAGAGAAAATGAACGAGAGATGTAATCATCTCAGCCTAAATTCGACAATACCATGAATACTGAACAATAGAGCTCTTTGTTTGAGAAAACTTCTAACCACAAAAACCATCACACAAAATAAAGTTAGAAACCGAGATACTTTATTCATACACTCACACATCAAATGCTTATATTCGCCGAGTATTCGATTAAATATTCATTGGAAGAAAAAAAATTCGTTCCTTCATTCTTCAATTTCAAGTGGAGCTGTAAAATATGCATACATGTAACAAGCATATGTATATAAGGAATTTGTAGTGACTGTCTTGCGTGCAAAAATCGAGAAAATACAGAGTGAAAGAACGAGAAATAAACCATCGTTCATCAAACACCAATGTTTACACAATTAGGGGGGAGATGAGGTGGTTCGTTTTATCTACCCTTTAGCAGACGCGTGTTATAAGTAAATATGGATAAAGTTGTTCATTGTCACCGCTCGCTCAATTGTTGATCGAATTTCAAATTGAATGAGTTTTTATTAAATTCACGGCCTGTCTCTATTCTTCTTCGTTCTTCATGAGATAAAGAAATTTGAAACATTCATAGTCTGTCAACCGTTTCATTTGAATAAAACCGAACATACAAATACGATATTGTGATTCCTATCATCACATCAAATTGGAATCAATGTAAGGAAATTGACCCAAAAAAATAGAAATATCATTCATTTTTTCCCCTTTTCATGACAAACACATAAAAAGAATTAAATAAAAAATGAAATGAATCCTTCATCCGCATCATATTCGAAGGATCATCATTGTAACCGTTTTCAACGAGTTTTTTTTTATCTTGGAAAAGTTTTCGAATTGAGGAAATCGAAAAACATTTCGTTGAAACTTCAATCTTATGCTAATTTACGAGTCGATTTCTGTTTATATGTTAAAACCGCATGATCATATATGACAATAACAAATCCAAACACATAGACCATTTACCACAGAATGAATCAGCATTGACAACGGAGTGGAATAGAATGGAGAATGTGAGAGGGGAACAAACGTACACTTTTGAGGTTTTCAGTTTTTATGAGCACATCAAAAGTGTTGGAAATGAATTATAAATTTGAATATTACAAAATCGAAACTTATTCGCATTTGGTTGGGATGTAGATTTGCTTGGGTTTATGTATGAGACGATTTAAAAGGAAAAACAAATTCGAGAAAAGAGATATTACTATGTATCGACGAAAGTGATGGGAAAATCACATAAACGCTCCGTATGAATAAAATTAGGGCATTATTTCCGTTTTTCGTACATATCATAAGTCCATAACGGTCGAATTTCATATAATTCTTATGTTTATTTTCCACTCTTATTCCAAATCCAATTTTAACATTTTGATACTCATGGACATAGCACTGAATAATAAATGAATTTCATATTTTATAGCTGCAAATGTGACATGCGAAATGTTCAACGTCAATTTCATGCAAAGTAAATACAATGTAACCACACGAAAGAAATACTGGATATCTTCATTGGAATTAAAATATTTTACTGAATTCACTTTTCATTTATGTGTTCGGTGGTCGAAATGTCTGGAAAGTGCATATGTTATTTAAATCATTTGAAAATGCAAACGCTTCTCACCGATTTCATTGAAAATGTCAGCTACTTAGCAACGAAATTAAATATTTATCTACGTAGCAATTAAAAGTTATATGCTGCAATGGTGTCGATCGAAAACCGCAACTACTTTGTATTTGCTTTGTAGTTGCGTATTTCAACTAGAAATACGGGAATATCATACAATTGCATATCGCCTAATTGATTTCATGAAAGGTTTCGGCTACACTTCCACCAATTTTAGGTTCAAAAAAGAATTCTGTTGCGGTAATGAATGAGTGTCGAATGAAAATTTAAAGTACAACATTTAATAATATGTTTATTGGTAGGTAATTATATTCTCCCGTATTTATTATAAGTGCAAAACACTTCTTTAGCATTATGCCGCATTACTGCACATCTGATAATGATCGAATATTTTTCAGTAACGCTTTCTATCAAATACATGAACAATTTCAATATTGAGTTGCCCCTTTCGCAGACAATGTTTCTCAGAGCAATATGTGCTCAGAGGAGCTGAAGGGGCATTAAGGGGCTGAGCTCCTCCTCAGTGAGGAGTTAAGTATTAAAAGTTGGAAAGATATCGAAAATCATAACATTATTATCAATTTGAATAATTGCACATAAGTTGCTCTATGAAACAGTCTCTGCTCTTTCGAGAAAAAAAATGAAAAATTTCATAAAAAATATACCTCGGCATTGCGTCACTGGGGAGACTGCCCCGTGATATCAATTCATATCCAAACATTATAACTAAGTGACTATTCTGAGCAGCTGATGCAAACGAACGGGATATCCGATTCCAAATTGCTTCCTGCAAACACCAATTGACCAAATTCACATTGCACCAAACAATCTTGATTGCTTATTTAATAACAGAGAATTTTACCAGAAATTGACCTAGTTTCATAATAAAAATATATTTGCAACAATTATAATTCATAGGTATCAAATGAATTTTTCCAATTTAACCCAGAAATTCAATGAATGATATGCATTGTTTCCTATCTGCTTTGGTTTTGCCTTCTAGACCTTCAAACTAATATTTATCGATTTGCTACAATCATTGAATAGTATAAACATTGACCGCATTGAAAATTACATTTATGCACTGAGAGAACTGTCAGTAGAACTTTACTTATACTAAGGCTGTGCAAATCCCTATTATCTATTATTGCTAACTTTGAAGTGATTTCAGTATGATTTTATAATGATACTATTTACGTATAATTTTGACGGCAATTATACTGACAGTTCTGTAAGTGTAATATTTACTAATTGTTTAGATATAACGTATTTTGTGTGGTAAAATTGTTGTTTTTATTATTATAATGAAACTTCGTTTGACTTTGAAAAAATTAAATTGAATTGACCTTCATGTTATGATTTTGTTGCGAGCTTAAAGAGCTCCATCATAAAACCGTTTGATTCATTTCTGTTGTGCAATCCACTCAAAACAAAAATGATTGAAATATTCCTTAAAAAGTATAAAGTGTTTAAAGAGGAGTACTTGAGTCGAAGCTCAAGAGGAAAGTGGGAGTTTGTGCGAAATTTCGGAATCTTTATGCTGACTCCACCAGGAACGGATTTTTTGAATCCAAGCTATCGAGTGTATTGGTGTTCATTCACACCGATGCTCCTTACGTTCGATTTATTATTTTCGTTCATTTATACGGTCTGGTATTATAAATAAACTTCGCTTAATGGATTTTTGGTCATTCCACTGATTAGCATTATTATTCCGGTAAATAGATGAACTTACTTCTAATCATGATATTAAATGGTTACAAGTAATTTAATAAAACACCTTTCATACCTTTCTGTCCAGTCTTTACTCGTCTATGCTCTGATTTTAATTCCATCAAAAATGCGAGCTCTTCAAAGTATTGTGTTTTTCGCCGGAGAAAAAATTTATGCGGACAAGGATTCAGACTTTGATCAGAAATATATCGAAACTTGCAATCGTAGCGCCATTGAATTACTTAAAACTACATCTACAACACTTGGAATTGTAGTTTTTTTATTCATTATGAACTCGATTTTTCCAGTGTATGCATTTGTGTTCGAAAACGATATTCAATTATCAGTTCCAGTTGTTTTACCATTCACTGATCTTGAATCTAAGATCGGAATCATTCTCAATTTGTTAAATCAAATGTTAATTGTTTTGATCGGTGCAAGTTCTAATATCGGAATTGAAACTGTAACTTGTATTTTAAAAAATAATGTGGGGGCAAGCACTGCATTAATTTGCTATTCAGTAGATGAGATTTCTGAATTCATTGAATATCCGAGAGAAAATATGAAAAGATTTATTGACTTCAAATTCCGTAATATGTTAATTCAAATACAAGATCTCGATCGGTATGTTAGTGTTGGCTCTTTTGTTTTGCATGAATTTTCGTTTTTCTATTTTGTAAATTTTTCTTTTTAGTTTTATTCTGACACTATCTGAATTGTACTATTGGAAATTCTTTCTACAGCCAATTATGCTACCGTTTGGTGTATCAATTTCAATTTTCTTTTTTTTACATGTGCGTGTACACAAATCTATTGCAGTTTTTCGATCTATATTCATAAGATATTTAATGTAAAATATGCTTGGTGCTTTCAGGCTCATTGGATGGGCGGTTTGGGAGCTGCATTTGTTACCTATACACAATTGTATATTTTATGCGATATTGGAAACGAGATTGATTCGGCTGTAATATATAAACTTTTGTCGTAAGAAGATTTCAATTGGATTCGTTTTAAGACAATTTTTTATCAATTTTATTTAGAATAACATCTTGATGCTCAAACTTCAAGAGATGCCATGGTATCTAATGTCGAAGGAGAACCAGTTAAGCTATGCACATGTGCTTAATCGTTTACAAAATGGTGCCGTTCTATGTATTGGTCCTTTTGCTGAACTTAATTTTGAAAAATTTTCTGACGTAATTCTTTTTCACGAGATTTATTTCAACAGAACTTATTTGTATAGTATTTCTGGTTTTAATTTTAGTCGACAAAAGGAATTTACTCCTTTTTGATGATGCTGATCAATTTTACGAAGTGAATATTCTTTGGAAAAGTACATGGTTTCATGGATTTTAACATCTTTTGGCCTTTATTTCGATGAATTGCGAAGAAATACCTTTTATATTTACATTGATATGTATTCTGCAAGATATTTTAACCCAGCTAGCTAGAAATACTAAATGACAAAAAAAAATCCACAAATAAAGACACCCTATCTATTGCTATACAAATGAAGCTTGACTTATTATTGTACACCGTTATGATATTTCATGCATACATAGACGATTCTTGGAACACCATGGATGCTTTCGTCAATTTCCCGTGTGATATTATCAAATGTGGTATCATGTGAAATTCAACCGAATAAGTTACTAAGCACATTAACAACGTGTCAAAAAAGTGGAATATTGGTGTTTGCATAATTTTGAATAAATTAATACTACGTTGCCAAAGAAAAACTTTCCATGTTATTACCGTACACTGTTGGAATATTCCAGCTTTTTACAAGAGTATTCCCCACAAAAACGGATAGCTCATTAGTACATTTTGAATTTTAATAATATGATTTATGTAGCAAATACCATAATTTCTTTTCATTTTGACAAAATTATTTAAAAAAATTTCGATGATTAATATTCGGTGTGTGCATGAACTACATAAAAGGATCCCAATCACTCTATCCCTAATTTATTAAATAAATTAGAAATAAAACGTTCGATTCATAATTGTGTTCATCCTCTATGAAAATATGGTTATTATTCACCTATTAAAGCATTGATATGGTGAAAATTATCTATTTGATCAGACACATTGAAATTTTTTGAAAGAACCGACAAATATGCACTCACTTTCATTCATATCGGTTATGGCCGTACCATGAACCCCGTTTTGATGAAAACCACATTCACGTCAGCTCAACTGTGCGTGATAACTGGCGATGAAATGGAAAATTTATTTTTTTATCATTCTACTCCATTTAAAAAACAATTATATTTTGTCACGTATTCGTCGGCTTCTCTTTTTTCGGTTTTATTGGCACACATTATATTGCCATATGATCGAATGGGATGGCAAAAATCCCTTTGATTGCTATCTGTACCAAGGTATACTTCTATAGATATACGAATGGTATCTCGATAAACTTCGAAATTTGAATAGAATTCAACATGTGTGTATAATTTGCATCGTTTATGTAGATTTTTTCGGGATAATTCAATTTTAATTGAAATTAACGAACGAAAACGTCGATTCAACTCAAACTTATGGAAGTTTTATGCCAACCACAAATTAGACTGTCTTTATTGACTATTTATTCGCATTGAATGCCACAATCAAATATCTGAAACTGAATGGCATTCATTTGAAAAGAAATGAAGAGTAAACAATACGAAGGTATATGAAATGGTAACTATGTAGAAAGAAAAACCGCGTACGAAATATTATCAGTGTTGCGTGCACACTTGTTATTTGCCACACAAAAAATATTCACATAATTTCATACAGCACGTAATCTACGGTGATATGCAACACCATCAATAAAACATGAAATGGATATTACGTATCACATATCACACGGCAAAAACAGCACATTTTTTAACCATCACCAAAATATCTAAATGACAATGGAATGAAGCGAAACACTCTCTGGAATTTTTTCATATTTTTATGCTTGTGACACATTCGCCTCACTTCAAATACTACACGATAAATGTAATACGAATTTTTGTTATATAGTGTGTGACTGTGTTTTTTTTGTCTCCAATAAGCATTTCAATTCAAAACACGAATGTCTAATAAAATGTAAATCTATATCATCGATCTTCTGGAAACCACAATGTCGTTAATGTATGCATATATGCCTGTAGGTGTAAGATTTTACCCGAGTGTAGTAGGCATAAATTTGATTTTATGTGCAGTTTATTTTTGCGCGTGCATATATTTTGTATTGTTGATTGCACGTGTTATGTATAGAGCCCGATCGACACCGATTGCTACACGTTTCCGTTACAAGTGAACAAATCAAACGAAATATGATTTTATTGACGCAAACGCGAAATGTGTTACAGAATTATTCATTGTTTTGCGTGAAATCAAATAATATCTCGAGCCTTTCCATTCGTTCAGCTGTCAAAATGTGTTAAATAAAGTGACAGCCCTGGAAAATGAAAACAGACAGATTACATCGAATTCAAACCAATATTTTAATTCAATAAATTTGCTTTGGAAATTTTGCAAAATGTTACGATTTTGACAGCATTCTATAAAATATAGAGAAGTTTACTGAAAAGTTAGTAAGTAGTAAATTGGAGCCAATCGACTGGAAAATTGCACATCTACTCATAAGAGAATGAAATTTTATTTTCTAAATTGTCTTCATTCCATCCGTCACATTGTGTTGGGATTCATTTAAATCTAATGAAATTTTTTGTTAAGCTCGCAATAATTCCACCGTTGTCAATATGCCATTGAATCGATAATGTTTTGAACAAATTCACTAGACACACAAAAATCATTGTCACTTGATGCGATTGCGTGTCGAATAGCAAACGAAGTAGCTATCGAACACTGGACCATTTCGAATCGCAACGCAAATCCATTAAACAAATATGTCAATGAATGATTGATTGATGAAAATTACAAGAAACCCAAATAAAAGGATCTAACGATGACAACAGACATTTTTCGCGCGTCATTTGAAAACATATTTTTTATGTATATGTCTTTCCAGTTGCCGCCACCGTTGTTGTCGCCGTGAGGAAGGGCAGCCAATATTAATGATGGAGTGCAAGATGGTATTCGTCAGTCACTATTTTTCATTGTTTCTTTTTCATGTCTCTGTGTTGAACTGACGACATTTTAATGATGATTGAAAGACTTGCTAACGAAAGATGATCGTGGATAATGGAGAAATTCGAGCTTTTCTGTTCCACAATTCACTTCGTTTGCACAGTTGACACACAAATGTGTTGAAAAACCCACAAGTAGCTGAAAACTAAAACTAGCGTCTTTCAAATTGTTGTAAATGTGTTGTTTGCAAGACATGTTTGCAACACAGAGTGAAAATCAAAACTGCCAGGCACTTATATGCAATTAGAGTTACTTTTTGATCTAGGATTTAAAATTAAAGCAGACAGAATAAAATTAACGATTTAATGTGTAGCATCCATAAAAACTTCGTGCGAAATGTTAATAGACAGCAGTGGCAGGCAGATGAATGGAAACAAGAGAAGCAAAAAAAAACGGATTTCAAACTCACTTATTTAAAGTAGATGGTACCATTCTGAATATGAGAAACGGAGCAAAAATTAACCGAAGACAACGAAAAAATAATCCGAAACCCGTTTGCACAATGTTTTAACAAAATGCGGAAACGCGAGTGAATTTTCGAAAATTGTGGAAATTGCAGAACATTGGTAAAACCACACAAATCAAAAAACCATTCATATGGCGCAAGCACACGAAAACACGAGTGCTAACTAAAATAATAATCATAAATGAAGAGCATTTTCTATGCATCCGACAAACAACAGGCAGTTCGGTTGCAACCACCACATACAAATGTAGCTGTGGTAAAATGTACACAAGACCCGCAGAGAGATACCAATTTCAAAATACATTCGGTCGATGTGGAAAAATAAAGAGAGAGAGAAAGAGAGAAAGCGAGAAAAAAATAGATTTCAACCCAGTTTGAAAATTAAATTTATGCAAATGAAAGATTATATTGCATGTTCGCTGATGAAATTCCAAACCCAACAGTCTTTCACATTTACGGCAAAAAGATAGTGGGAATGATAGAAAAAGGCTCACTTGAAATAAAATCACGATCACACGATGGAAGTGAATGAGAAAGCAAGAAGGGGAGCGAGAGACAAAGAGTTGAGCTGAACAACAAATTGTGGTATTAAAAATGTGAGAAAAGTGTAAAAATTTTCATTTTGGCTTTTTTATTGCACATGCAAAACACACACACACATACATACATCGCTGCACGAAGGGAGGCTAACTTACCGTTTTTGCAATTTGTATTCCACTTGCTGAACTGTTTGCAAGCGCGCACAGTATTTGTTATAAAAAAGTATAAGTTACCTCTCGCGTTTGGCCCCTGTTCATTCGTCTCTTGTGCTTTCGTTCTTCAAGGTTTTACAGCTTTTACCGCTTGACAATCGCATTTTGTTCGAGTGAAACTGCCGGCGGTTATTATATGTCGGTTGGGATTATACAGATTTCATTTTGAGTGAATGTTATGCGCACGACTTTCGACAATGGCTCTTTTTTTAAACTGAAAAACGGCAAACAAAAGATTTACGAGAGAATCATGGTGAGAGGGAGTAAGAGAATGGCCAAAGAACCACTGAGAGAACGACAGAGAGAGAGAGAGTGTGTGTGTGTGGTGGAAAAAAGCAACGGAAAAATTAAATTGACGAAAAAATGAACTGTTGTTAGTGCTGTTGGTCGCACACACAAGAAACGAGCAAATGCTCTCTAAATAAACGTTCGACGAATGAATCAGACATTCATCATGAACGCTACAATAACTACGTGGTGAGTGTGAATTTACATTTTATTGCTGCACTTTCTCACTTTTATAATAGCTGTGGTGAGGGCTCTCTTTTTTCTTTTATTTCTATTTTCTGTCCTTTCGCTTGAATTCCATTCCATGCGCTGCAATGGATACAAATTTGCAATATTCCCAGATTTTTTTCTCTCTCTCTTTTTAACATGTTCTATATATTTCTCGCTGTCTCTATTCTTCCTGTGGTTGTTAAATAATCGGTCTCTTAATTCTAGCACCACCAAACCTTTTTCACTCTCTCTCTCTCTCTGTTGATTTTTCATTCGAAACGAATTTTAACAAGTAGTATTTTTAAGCAATGTGAGCTCGTACTAAGTTGATGTTTGTTTGATGGCTAGAGAGGGAGGCAACCAAAGCGGAAATAAAACGAGATTCAAACTTAATTGGTAAAAAAAAATTTTTTGAGGATTTTTACGGATTTGCCAGCGGGATATTGGCATCTAATGTTGTTTTTTCCCCTATTTTTATTATAAAAGAACATTTTCGTTACATTTCTCATTCGTTTGAATTTCGGTACTTGTTCAAAAGTTTGCTAAGCTGTTCCACATTCACATATATAATTTGCAGCGTAGCATTGAGGAGGAAAAAAGAACTCAATTTTCCGTTTGCTTATGGGATTTTTGAACGATAATGTGCAAAATTCAATTACCTTCTGAGCTTTAAATATGCAGTGCATTCGAACGTTTTTCAAAGGAGAGCAGGATAGAAAGAGAGAAAGGGGAAAAAGGGAAAGAGAGAAGGAGATTGAGTGAATGAGTGAGATATCATTGTTGTACCATGTTTCTGTCGCTGGTTGCAACGAGATATGCTCAACAAAAACGACAGATGACGACGCAAAAAGCAAACATTTCAGACGAAAATTGAATTCTCAAAATGGGATTTAATGCGGTTCTTGGCTGGGACGATCACGCACAAATACAATCAGCGAAATTGTGTGTAACATACAGTCATGCCCGCACTAATTTTGAACGCACATTAGAAGTAGCACATTTCATTGTGTAACACTAATTTCTGTGATGTGTACCCCGCGCTGGCGCATGAGGTGGAGCCGAAAAAAGATTATGAATTCAAGAAAACAATAACAATTCAAAGTGAATTTGAATACCAAAGTAAAACAGTTTGTGGGTTCTGTGGCTTTTTGATGCAATTCCACCAATTTAAAATGCCTTTTCTTTGTAGTTTCAGTGGAAAATGTTGCGCTTACGTTCAATATATTTGACATTCTGACTTCGTAAATTGGATTTCTGTATGGCATTGTTATTTGGTGAACAACATCAATTCGATTTTAGGCTGACCACATTTTTTCTGGCTTGAATTTTACGATAAAACGATCGAATTGAAATGGGCACCCATAAATCAATCGATCCAATTTGAATGGCATCTTTTGCAGTATGGAATTTTTCCTTGAATCTGAGTGAAATTCATTCACGATTTATCCATGTGGTTTTGTACAAAGAGATCTCAATTCGCGAGTTTCGATGCTATTTTGGCTTAATTAAAAATTTGTTTGAGAATTCTATTGTTTTTACAATCCATTTGGTAAAATCAATGTGAATATTCAAGGCTAAATGAATCCTGTAAGCTGATTCAAATAGATGCAATTTTGTTATGTGTGCGGGTATGTATAGCCGACGACTCAATTCATTCAAGAGGAAAACGCAAATGCAATATCAATCACTGTTTACATAGAAAGCAAACCAAGTCGAACCAACGAAAAAATTTATTGAAACCCATTTGATTTAAAATTCACTTTCATTGAAAACGGGTTTCCATTGGAATGTTGAATACATTGTTAAATTTCGATTTCGCATCGGTTTATGTTCATCCCATTCGGAAAAATAAACAAAACTTCAATCGAACTCAAGCCTATTCGTATTTCATTTTAATCTAAACTAAGCCATGCAGCGATGCGTTGGCATTTGAAGTTTCATCAACAAAAAGAGAAAATATTTGTTTAAGAACTCGACAAATATATCAAAGAGCCAAAGCATGAACGAATGACTTTTCCGCTCGAATCAAATTTGAGATAAGCAGTCAATTCTTGTTAAAAAGAATTTGAAGTTTTTTTTTTTAGTGAGAGAATCAAATTAAATAGAAACACTTATTACCACCCATTTCGAGTAAAATGGTATTCAACAGGATCTATAGTAAAACATTGTACTGAGTATGTATATGTTTACATCATTTCAAAGAAAAATTCCGATGAATCCGTTTCTTTAACGTTGACACTAGCGCCACTGGTTATTTCATATGACAACATAATGGTGCCATACGGACAAGCGGGCTGTGTAGTTTGAGTACAACGATAGTGCGGTCAATAGACAACATTTTATTTCAATCATACTTATTATACTTGTATTCAATTTGGTTTCAATTAGAAACGATGTCTCTTTTAGCCTGTCGAAAAAATGAGTATTCTAATTATAACTGGCATGTATACATTTGTTAAATCGTTTTTGAGTTGATTATATTTGTATTCAGGTTATTGTTTTTTCTTCATTCAACTGGTAAATTGATTGGCATGTCATAATTTGTATCACTACTCCTAATGACAACAAGTCAAGAACAAGCAATCATAATTACATACGAATTACCGTAAATAACGATTGCTGACGTCTGAGATATACAGTCGCGTTGTAACAGCAACAGCAACAGCAGATGTATACTTTGCTAATCACAGATTGAATCGAAAATTTTCCTATTTCTGTGTGTCTCATAGCGTAATTCGTTTGTGATGCGGATAAAACATGAAAATTACATTTGCAGTAGCACACGCACAAACTCAATTCAATCCACTAAAGACATTAAATATTAGCATTAATCCATTATCATTACGACTCCACATTCTCAAGCCTGTTCCACAAATATATCTACTCAACTATATACATGTCGACTAACTGTTATCGTAAAAGTTTCTGATTTCCACATAAATGCATCATTAGTCACAGACTCAGAGAAACAGAGCAAGAAAGAAAGAGGTAGAGGTAGAGTTTTCTGCAGAAACTGGAGTTTCTCCATCATTCATGACAATGAAAAGCAGTTGACAGACATTGATTTGAAATAGTTTTTCGTTCATATATTTTTCAAAAGCTAAGACTGAACATTTACAATGCAAAGTTTTCGGTTTGTTTATTGTGGTTGTACACACAAATGACAACTAACCTCAATATGAACAAAAATTGACATAAAACTCAACTTATCCGAAGTCTCAACCGTTTTGGGATAAATTTTAGTATGCATTTTTTCCGCTCAAATGCCAAAGTGATATATGTTAAGCACTTAAATATTTGAGCGGAAAAAATCTGAACTAAAATTTATCCCAAAAACGGTTGAGACTTCGGATAAATTTAGTTTTATGTCAATTTTTGTTCATATTGAGGTTAGTTGTGATTTGTGTGTACCGTCGTAACATTACTTTCGTCAGAAAATAACTCAACTATGTTTATATTGCAACTTTAATTAACTTCAACTTACAAACGTATAAACGAAGAAACTCTTGGGTTGGTACATTGGTTCGTCTGACAGATAAATGAAGCAATCTTCGTGACAACTGCCACGGAACGCTATCGATTTTAACCGCCACGTTCATTAGGCAAGCCAATATTCATCGGTAATGTGAAAATGGTGGCATTATATCGCTTTGGATTAGTTTATCGTGTAATTAATTACAGTGCGTGTGTGTGTTATTTTGGACCCAAAAGATTCCATTAAATCGACCACACGCTTCGATGTCCCAATATTTTATTTCAGTTGTGAAACACAAATTAAAAACCATCACACGCACCAAGAACGAAAAAGAGGAAAAGAAGGAGAGGATTGAGGGACGATTGCCAATAGGGAGAAATTTGATATGAAACAATGGTACACTTGATCGACTTTATCTATTCGCATTTTGCGTTTTTGTCCCTTTGTATTTGTTATGGCAATTCCCATCTGAATTGATGACATTTTCAATTTAGTTCAATTTGTTTTGTTTGACTCGCACATGCCATTGCATATCTATCTAATATTACTAAAGCATCTTCGAAAACACACCGCATTACCTTTTATTTCGTTATTTCTGGTGTCAGAATCAATTATGTCGTGGTAATTGGAATTAAAAGTTACGGTTAAGTGAAAATGACACCATCGTTCAGTGTATCAAGCGAGAGAGCAACCAAAAAAGATGCTTCAGGTGAATTTTATTTCTTCGCCAATCAATGCGGATAAACAAACGATAGCAAAATATACCATAGTAACAAAGAAAATAGATACGTTGCTCAATTTTAATGGGAAAAATGCTCAGTTCATGTTTTGGCATAATTTATCAGAAAAGCGCCCATCAATACTCAATTTGAACAAAAGCGGTCAATTTGAACGACACAACAGTTTCCGAAATTCGATATTTTATTCTGCACTCCAAGTGGGCAAATCGAAACAAAAAGATCCAATGAATATTATTCATTGCATAACTACTTGATGAAAACATTTGCTGGATGTGCGCTGCCATAAATGGGACCGACTCCATTTTATGTGCGAGATAAAACAAAAACTTCTAACAATGCATAAATCCGAGGCCAAACAAAAAGATGCGAAAACATTAAAAACGATTCACATTAATTTTTCGTAAATGTTTCCTGTTGCACATTGCTAAAAGTGTTGATCTTCATATCGCAAATACGATGACAGCACCGAATAGTTGACGAAAAAATAAAAACTATAAAATTATTCGCATTGTTTTTTGGTGGAGCAGGAAGCGATTAATGGGTGCCGGAAGACAAAACTTCAATCATAAAACCGTCAAAGTATTTCCAAAAAATGGTTCGTCCACAAATCTATGTGATTGCTAGTGTCTGTGCATGTGCTTGTGTGTGTCGTTGTCGGTGAATATCCGAGCACTAGAATGGCCAAAACTTTTTGATAATGCCCAAGTAATTGTGTTACTTTATTACAATTGCCGACGAGAATGAGAGAAATAGAGAGAAAGAGAAAACTTTTTCCAACCATTTACCAACCGAACGCTTACATTTTCGTTTACCAAATCAAATGCAATTTCTGTCATCTACAACATATGTCACATTTAGCAAAGTTAATGGAAGTTAAAAGATTTCCTTATTTCTATCCTCACAAAAATGTTGGCGATTTGATACGGCTGTTTATTCGAGCAAAACGAATCAGAAACTTTACATATGACATCATTTTAATAAACATTTTCGGTCTTTCATAATATTCAACTCCATTGCAATAAATTAACATGATACGAACATTTTGGACAATGATAAAGTAAGGGAGAAATCGTATGCAATTTTGACTTGCTTAAATTCTTGATGGATTGAGGGGATTTTACTTCTTCACTGTCACAGTTAAGATATAGTTTTTCTTTAAGTTTGCTTCAAGCAATAGACTGAATGCAGTTACTTTAAATTAAACGGAATTTATGGGCTAAAAATTTAATTTCATTGAGATGCCAATAAATTTCGAAACGCTATTTTGAAATAGAACCAATAACTGATTAAATTTTCAATGAAAATGCCATTTATTTTATTACAAAGTCCAAGAATGTCATTTGAGGATAAAGAACTTGTATAAAATTAAGTACATTGTCCATCATGGATGGATGAAGATATTTTATGTGAATTGGTTCTGGATTGAAAGTGCCCCTTCAAAACGGATGTTGCAATTTCATAATGACTTTCCTTATCTTGTAAAAACCATTTTCCGCACAATTTCAACAGAGACGATCTTTGTCTATGTAGCTCTCGCTCTTATTTGCCGGCCTTGATTATAAGTGGAAATTCAATTTAAGCTCAAATCTTCGAACTTCTTTCGTAATTTTATTACAAAACATTAAAAACTAATTAAATGTGGAAAAATGTAATTGCACATAAGGTGTGTGGTGACTGGAACATTCAAAAGTACTGCAATGAATTGCCGCCCATTCGTCGTCGCGAATTTAAGATTAGCCGAACAAATTGAGTCGATCGAATTTTGGGGTGAGAGCACAAAAACTAAAGACATTAAAACTATTTAAATGAGATGTCGTATGGCATTCACAATAATCTCACTGTACCACAAAATCTCTACCTCTCTCTCTCTCTTTCATCTTTTCTCTCATACGCGCGTACAGAAATCACATCAAACCCACTCAAAAGTAATAATATGATTCGTACAAAAGTTGTAACAAGGTTTAAAAACTTATCCGCGAATTTTCGGTTCGGTTTTTGATTATATAGTTGCAGACTCTGCTTTGGGCGGATGCGATAGAATCGGGCCACTTGGATTGTTACTTTGAATTTGATTTCCTTGAGTAATTTTTCAGTATTAGGACGTTTTGGAAAATTGATTTGCAAGCATTTTTACTTTATCGGAAAATCAATCGAAAAGTCAAATCGTTTGTTAAATGCTCACAGGCAAAAGGGATCAAAACTCTCTATCAAGGGCTCTCTGTCTATAACCGAAAGTCATTGAATTGAGCGCATTTCGTTTATTGTATTGAACACCAAAAAGAACTAGAAGAACACAAGCTCAGTAAAATTGTTCAAAATCTTCGACATAAAAACTGATTATATTGAGTGCGTGATGTATGGTAGAACTGACTCCGCAAAACTGCGTTCAGCCGATTGATTTGCATTCTATAAAATGTTCCTAATCTCCGAATATATGGAACGTTAAGCGAATACACTGAATTATTATAGACGAAAGAATCAAGTATCAAATGTACTGCCATCGAAAACGTTATTCACTTCACTGTAGCAAACTTTTAAATCCCTTCAAGGCGAATTTCACTCTATATTTATTATATGTTCGACAATGAATAGGACAAAGAGTGAGAGAACAAGAAGAAGAAGAAAAAAAATCAACGAAAGAAATTTTCAATAAAGAACATTTCCTCGTGGCATTTATCCACGCCATTGTGTGTCTGTGTGGCGTAGCAAATCGCTGGATACACAGTAATTCTGAATATGCAAATAAAAGTTTAACTTAAAGTAATAGAATATACGAAAGCAGAAAAAAAGTGAACGAGAGAGTTTAAAGCATACACGTTTCTTCGTTTGTTTCTTTTTTGCATTCCATGTTTCAATATACTTTATGTGTATGGCGCTTGAATTTTCAAATCGATTCAAACAATGATGTTCGAATATTATAATGACGACGATGATACGATGTAATATGCAACGCACAATCTCTCCTGTGATTCAGAACAAACGCTTCACTTTCCAAAGTAAAACAATTGGGTTGATGTGTTTGTATGTACTGATGTGCGCGTACAAAGAGTCCACCAACACGACAAATCGCTATGCTGATATTGGCACATCTTTTTATACCCTTTTTGCGAAGAAACCTAACAAATTCTGTTTGATATTATAATGCATACACCGCATCGTACATATCGCTTTCAAACGCTCACTTCAAATCCACTATATATCAAACGCATTAAACAATAATATGCGCGCTCATTTTATAAATACAAAAGTAAATATTTTGCCAAAGTGAAAATACGCAGCGGTTGAATATCCGACGAATCGACAGAAAGAAAGAAAGAGAAAGAACGAGCGAGCAGAGGGATGGGAGAGAAAGAGAGAGTGCAACAACCGACAATGGAGAGCAATGTTAAACACAAAAAAGTATCAAATAAAATTGTATACAGCGTGTGCACACACAAGTACGTATACACAACGCAAAAAGTGAAGCGGATTGAAAGAGAAAGAGCAACATTACAGTTTGAAACTGTAAAATGCGTTCACCCTATCCACTCGAGAGTCTTGGTTTAATAACCCAAGGGTGGTTGGGAAAAAAGGCTTGTTTTAATTAAAAAATAATGTTTTTTATCGTTACATAAAATCTTATGATGCGAAACCGAAAAAACAACGACAACGCAAGCAACTTAAGAATATGACATGCAACAGAGCGAAAACGAGCAAGAGGGCGTAAGGGAGAGAGTGAATGAAAGTGAGTCAGATTTGTGTGTAGAAGAATACGTTGGCGAAACGTATTGTGGTGGCATCAAGTGAATATAGAGACATAATAGCAAGTATAACGCTGGTGCGTTAAAAAAAAGGTATCCGTATCAAGTAGACGAATAAACGATCAAACTCATAATTCGAGTATTTTCTATGAATTTTAAATGAAATGCGCTTCGTATACACGCAAAAACAACGGAGCAAAGAGAGAATGAAAATCAAGTTGGCATTAACAATGGCATCTCTTTCACTCTGCGCTGCCATGATGACGATGATGACGATGACGACAATCACTACAAGAGATGCATCGAAGAGAACGCGAACGAAAACAAACGATAAGCTGAGATAAAAGGGATTATGTTACGTTTTAGACAATAGATAGCTAGACCATGAGAGCGGCGAAGAGAGTGAATAATGTGATACTAAAAAGAGAGTCGATGAATCGTTTTTATTGATGGCGGTTCGCATCAAAATGTTCTTGTAAGTACAACAAAAATAACAACAGCAGCTTCACAGTAAACAGTAAATTCTCTTTTAATATTTATTTAATTCATTTGCTGTATTACATCCCGCCCCTCATCATATCACACTGATGAATTATTAGCGATTTCAATGATATGCAAACGCGTATATTTGGATAGGATTTTTTTCCTTTTTTTTAAAAAAAAAAAGCGGTATCCACTTGAGATGTTTTCGTACTGTTCCCATTTCTATATCCTTCAATGTTATTAATAAATGCAAATTAATTCCATCAAACAAGTACCATCGATAATTGCCATCAATGTCAAAATGCTTTGTAAATAAATTGTCTATTGACATGATGGGAGACAATTTCCGGAAACTCAATCAGAATGGTTATTATTTTGTATCGATATGGATTATAATTGAGTTTATTCATTCATTTTCCTCCGTTTGTTTTGTAAACGAATTTTCGTTTCCTCGCTGTCTTGACAGACAGGAAGGGAAAACCATTGGATACAGCGACAAAACGAACAACATTTCGTACACCAAATTAAAGATTAATTGATTAATATTTACTTAGGACTTATATAGGACAAAGTCTAGAAATTCTTATTAATTTGACGAAAAAGGGTAGATTTCATTTAATTCGTGTTCACTGGTTCATCGCGCTACTCAAATATTTGCAATTGTTTCTAATATGGTGAACTGTTTACAAATCAAATCCAACGATATTTGAAGTAGAGCCAATACATTATATCGATAGATAAAATGGCGTCGCTTCATAAGATTCATTCATCAATTTTTAAAAGATTTCCTATACATTGAATATTTATTACCATTAAATTAGGATAATTGCTCCTCTATCAATCATTATTCACAATCCTGTGGATCTTTCATTCGATTTTGATAAATTCCAAATTTAAATAAATAAACCAGTTAACTGGAAATTTCAACCAAAATTGCTCAAAGGAAACGTTTACATTGTTTTCATCAAAAATAGAACAAATGACGGTGAATTATCAAATTATCAACGGTTATGATATTAACTATGTTTATCTATGTTTGAGATTATTTATCAACAATGTTAATATATTAAAACTATAGCGACATTTATGGTGAAATTTATAGTTCGGGAAATTACTCATTCTCAAAAGGAACTAGTTATCGAAGTCGACATTTATATATAATACTTTTTTTTATACTTTGTGAAAATCATAATCAAAATTTAAATCTGAAACAAATTTGAATTTCTGTAGTACAATGAGGAGAATTCAAACTTGAGTTTTGAAGAGTATCCGAGAATCATTTGAATTTCGCTCTTGGCTGAAACTAAAAGAGATCAAAAGTAAAATGGGTTCACAAATCGACACCAAACCACAGATGGGATTTCAAAGATTGCTATCTAGCGAAAACAAATTCATTCCATTTCAATAAACTCGTTTGAATATATTCTTAATGACAATTTCTCCCATTTGAAATATCATGCAATTTACAGTGTTGATACCCCGGAACCGTTAGACGGGCACACGACACACAAATTCATTTCAAACCATTAATATTTTGCGCCGCAATTCGTTATGCATGGCATGTGTAAGTGTGTGTGTGAGTGAGTGTTTATACGTGCTCTATTCAAAATGCATCTCATTTGGTGGCCGTTTTTGAAAGGGAGAAATGTAAAAACCAGCATCGAATTTATTATAATTTGTTTGAATGTATATAATTGTATGAGTGCGCGCGTGCTATATTAAGTGCAGTATGCGTGGCGGGTATGTAAAAAAGGGGTCTGTGAATACATCTCAATAGGTTGAGGGTAACATTGAAACAGATTATACACACAGTTCGAACCACATATTGTCTTTTTCACTCATTTGCGATGGATTTTTTTTTGTTGTTGTTGCCGTCTGTTTGCTACAGTGTTTCCATCGAAAATCATCATTCACAAAGTCGAAGATGCATGTCAAATGGACGTTAAAATGTATACCAATAAATATTAGAGTGGATTAAATGAAACTCCTCTTCTAATATCTATTGTATATTGAAAATACACCCTTCTTATGCAACGTTTTATTTAGTGCAAAATCAAAAAGTCTATACATTCAAATCGTGTGCTTCACACATAAGTATTATAGGCGTCAGTGTGCCTTTTGTGTGTGCGGGAAACGGTGCTAAGGGCTTTGACAGATTGACATTTTGAATGTCTCAATAAATGTTATGAATTATTGAATATATATCAAACTTAAGTAGAAGTAATCGAATAAGAGGGTTTTTGCCGATTCAATTATTGAAAAAATTGGTCATATTGGCCATTCTGAAGACTTATCTGCGATTAACGAAGTGCAACTAAAACCGCTTGCAATTATTTTTGAACATTAAAATGGATTTGGCGTTTTCATTCGCATATATTTGTATTTGAGATGAACATTGCCTTGCACAACAAAACGCATGAGCATCTCCACTCGTAAAATTGTCTCGACTCAATGTCTTTCCATATGTTTGTATCGCCAGAATCTTTCGACTGGTTTTTGTCTTTGCACAAATTTCATTGTGGCTCATTCACAATGATTCACTCACAAATACAATGATATACATTTTACCACCCTAACACCGACACACGCACACCGACTGTGTGTACTCGATAGCCGACAACCAACAGCTGTGTCTACATGCGCAACAACATACGAATCACATACAAACATTGTGAATTGTATACGTCGAAGGGGTGCTTCGTATTTACACCATCCACGTCCATGGATTCGTTCGGTCTATGGTAATGATAGAGCAAAAGAAACGGTCGTACAAAATCGGTCTCGATACAGTTCTTCACCCGTATCCGTATAAATCTGCGCTGTTTTACATTGCGCTAGTTAGTACTGTTCGCGACTTGCATCCGATAACACCGCTAAAGCGCTCAATTCGTTAGCCGATTGAAAGCGATTTTCAAAAAATTGATTGAACACCGATAACATAAAAAATATTGCCACTTGATAGAAACATTGGCTAAACATTGTGTGAAAATCAAAATTGAAATTGCTGGAAAAAAATTCAATACAATAAAATAAACAATTGAAAAGATTAAATGCAATTTTGATCATTTTTTTGCAAATAAATCGGTTTTGTTGAAATATTTTTGGCTGAACATTTTTCCAACTGCTTTTCGGCATTGTAGTTTGGATAAATTTTTTTGTCTCTAGATCAGAAAGTGCACCAAATGTAAATGCAAAGTTTTGAATTTCTATGAAAAAAAAATTAAATTGCCCCAAAATCATTTTCGAATTTTATGATTTCTGGGAATGAAAAAAAAAGAAAACGTTTTGTGTAGTGCTTGTTTTTTGAATATTAAGATAAAATTTGCAGTTTTTTGCAAAGCAAAACCGAAATAAAGATAGGGAAAAAACAAACGATTCGGCATTATATGAAAAGAGGAAAATCGTTGTGTAAAACAAATAAGCGGATATATTCATAGCAAGTAACAGCCGAATTGTTTCAATCAATAATGCATAAGTTTTTTTATGCAAATTAAATCGAACACATTTTTAATTGATTTAATCATTAAATTTATGTTGAGCGTGAAATATTCTCTTTTTTCATGCATTTGCATTTTTTTTTTTCAACACGATCGGTCATTTTATGCGTTATCATGCACACATTGAAATCGATACGACCGTTTCACAGATAAATTCATCAGAGGGCAATTTGTTGTTTCGTCCGCTTATTTTTCTCTCGTTAATTTTCGATATAATTGAAGAATATCGGAAAAATCCTTGCCATTATTAATTATCTCGTGCCAATTTTACGATGCTTATTAAATTCAATGAATGTTTGTTCATATTTTCATAAATTGAATAAATAATCATTTTTCATCAAATGCCGAACGTTGTTATTCTCGTACTTTTCTGTGAAAAAATAAAATAAAAAAAGTATTTTTTTATTTTATTCTCTTCAGTTTACATGAAAAACATCTACAAAAACATTTTTTCTGCTTTGAATACTTGAAGTTGGGGAAACATTTTTTGTTGAAGCGAATGCCTTGAGAGGATTTTATTGAATTGACAATTAAAATCCCTTGAAATACAAAAAAAAATCGACGAAAATCAAATACTTGAGGAAGTCTCTCGGATTACAAACGAGATTGGATACCTGAACCGATTTTGTCAATTAATTTTTTTTCTCTGCGTTGTAAAAAGAAAATAAGGGCTCTTCGAGAGGACATTCCAATTCCGATAGCGACGAAAATTAATTTTTGATGTGAACGCAAAAATGATGAAAAAGTTTTTCTTCGATGAGTGAGGTATTTTTTTTGGTTTTTGACGTCAAGTTTTTGAACAAAATTTAAATAAAAAAAAAAATTGTGCGTGTGAAGTAATCCGAAGAAAAAATCAATCCCGAAAAATAAAGTGCATCAAATAGTGCGAGAAGGAGGATTGAAAGATAACACACACCGAAAAAAAAAATTAAGCAAAAAAACTATAAACGTGTCAAAAACACAATCACAATTTTAAAAAATCGGAACTCGTGCTATGGTTTATCAAACATTTGGAATCGAATTTTAGCCATGGCGCACCGCAACAAGTCTAGGTGAGTCTCATATTTTTTTTCGTTCAACACACTTTTATTCAAATTAACTTGTGACATTGAGTTTGATTCAATCTATGTGGGATGCGTTGCATATAAATTGGCAAATGCACGTTTTTTCCCTAAAACAAGTAACGAAATCAAAAATGTGAAATTTCATAAAATTGAATGCGGCTAGAAAGTGACAAAAAAATATTTCCCGAAAAAAATGCATTTTATGCAAAAAAAAAGAATGTAATATAAAAATGATCAAACTCGATACATTTTTATTGATATCATTTTTTCTCTGCGGTTGTGGTAGAAAGTGTGTCGCTTATTTTTTCTGTGAATCTATGCCAACTATAAGATAATGGATGAAAATGAGGAAAGCCACAAACCGCAATAAAAACTTACACCATATACATAGCAGACATAATAAAAACGCCATTTAAACATATAATTATCGAAGTGAATAAAACGCTGCCGTTCTGATACAACGAAATTCATCGAAATCCAATATCTACAAGCGCACACACACTCACTCACATCTATATATATAAAATATAAAATCAGCTCCGATAAAAACCGATTCCATTGAGAGTATTGGCATTGGATTTTCCATTCGTGTCAAAACAACACACACTTTACCGATTCGAATGTCATTTACTCAATTGGATTTATCGTGTGAGATACCATTTTTATTAGTTTCGTTTTTCTCCCTCAATGAAATTTGTGGATTTTACTAGTCTCACTGCCATTTATTCATATATGCTCGTTCGTTCACATTCTCGCCTCGCGAATTGCATTCAAACATATTTTCTCGATTTTTTTTTTGTTTTGAAACCAATCGATAGCATGTTCCGATGTTATTTAGGAGAACCACAAGTGGAAAGCTTCAATTGGTGAACAAACGCGTTGTTAGTGTTTGTGCAATTTTCATTTAATTCGAAGCAAACCACGAACCAATTCGAATCAGTACAGAGAGTGAGCGTAGATAGAAAAAAAAATCATTGTATTAAATCAATGTGATGCTCTTTTTCACGGATTTTTTCTATCTGTGTTCAATTGCGAGTGGTGGTAGTTTTTCAGCGTGCACACTTTGCCAAAGCTAAAGCAATAAAACCGTTTTATTTGCAATAAATATTGAAAAGTGGAGTAAATAAAATAATCCCATTGACTAAACACTCACACTGACGGAATTTAATAATGATGCGCGGAAGAAGAGAAAAAATCATTCGCAATGAATAATACCGTGCAAATGATTTGTGTGTACAGCAGCAGTAGATATTTAAAAAAAAACGTAAATAATGCAACGTCGAAAGAGAGAGGGCAGACGAGAGAAGATAAACTTAAAACTTGAAATACAATCGGCACTAAACCAACAAACGGCAAGCCAAAGAACAAACTATGAAACGGACCTGAATGAAGCATATACACACACAGCGCGAGAATTGGGAGTGAGAAAAACCAAAGGCGAAAAAAACTACTGTACACACGCGAAAAAGAGACGCAAGCAATCAATCTTTCCAACATCCAATTTCATTCCAATTACGATTCTACTGTGAGAAAATTAAAACGATTTATTCGTGTTGAAAAAGTTTTCGGTGGAAATTTTTCCGAGCAATCGTTTGTACATGTACACATATACACACACACATACGGTCGATGCAACAGCAGCCGCTGGTTATACCACTGCTTATACCGATTTTCTTTTTGAGAATGGTTATTCATGTCTCGAGATTTATCTTCAGTGTTAACTTTTTCATTGGTTGCGTTTTTTTTTGTTCTATTTTGTTGCCTTCTTCGTCTCGTCTCGTCTTTTGTTCATTATTTTTATTTGCTATCCCCGTTTGTTCACTTGTGTGATTCACTTGCGAGTTCCGGAGAATGTTCTGCCACGATATTTCTCGATGTACATTTTTTCCCGTGTTGCTGTTTCTTTTAATCTCAATAGTTTTTTTTTGCATTCTTGCTCAAAAAACACTTGTTCCATTCGACGTTTGAATTGCGTTTTCCGGGGTTTCCATTTCATTTTACCGTCAAATTAAAAAATACGAAAAAATATTTAATTTCGTTTAACTTGTTTCTTCATTGGATCAGTGTCTCGCTGTCACTGTCAACGGTTTCATTGTCTGAATTGGTTAAATGATCGAACGAAAATAATATCGAATGCAAATATAAATAAATTACTCTTTAAAAAAACTCGTGTCGATATTCCAATTTCGTAGAGACGAAAAAGTGTTGTGTTTGTATTTGGTTTGCAATTTCAAGTAAAACACAAGTGAACTCAATTACCAGTACAGAATTTAATTTCGTTTGGCAACGTTCGCAATTGCCAACAAGACATTGGCTAAAGAGTGAAATGAAATGGAGAAAAAGAGAGAAAGAGAGCAAAAAAAACCATCAAGTGCAAAGTACATTCAATATTTCTCTGTTTTTTTGAGTCTCTGTTTAATTCCAATTAAAATGAAAATCGAGGAAATTCAATTCCTTGGCGGTCTCGACTGTGGTTACCATTACATTGCATCACATTTCGTTTTTCAAACCTCAATTTAAATGTGAAAACACTGCACACTTGTGCTCTATTCTTTTTTCTTCGGTGTCTCATCTGCACTTATTTTGCTATTTCGTTAAGCGTTTTCACTGATACGATTTTCTGTTCCATTCTATGCTAGTTCGACTTCGAACATGTTCGTGAAAGCACCGCTTCAAATTAAATCAGAATTTTACGGATTTTTCGTGAAAATTCTCTGTTTTTTTGAAATTCGAATTTAATTATCAAATTTGCAAGGCAATATAGTTCAATTTTCGTTGGAGCCACAACAAAGTGATTTTACTTGTTAAATTTCTTCTTTTTTCTTGTTCAGCATACATCTAAATTATTCAATGGTAATTTTCTCGATCTGAGTCCACAAAATATTAAAGTTTCAAATAACACATGACTCAACAGAGCCATTTGAATGACGATAAAAATACTTTTGATTGGCACATTCGAACAATTAATGCTTACAGTTTATTCCAATCAATGGGAAATCACTTAAAACCATTTAATTTTTGGTCTATTTTCAGACAAACTTGGAAAAATCTAAATTACCGGACTAACTATTGTTCGATTTAATGAATATTGAATGAGAATTTATTTGAGCGACGAATTTTAGAGTAAAGTTCGATTTTTCCGCGTATTATTATTAGAATCATCTGATTGACAGATTAAAACAAGTTTTGAATCAGCCATTTTTTTATTCTCAAAATTGGGGTTGTTTCAAACTTAATAGTATTAGAGTTTCTGTTGTATAAATACACTTATGAATGCTAAAGTGGCCAAAATATCAATAGTACATTTTCATGTGCTTGCCAATTAAAGTCAATTTGTGACATTCGATTTTGTAAAATTATTCAAGATATTTTCGCATAAGCAATGTAAAACACAGTCCAATGCGAGACTAGGGGAGAGAAACCAATGCTAGTTTTTCTAGTTTATAGCTAATTTACTAGTTTATTGCTTGAATAATCTAATAATGCTATAATATTCCTTTATGAAATTGCTAGTTTTTTAGTTTTTTGTTCTGTCAAATGACAATCAAATGATTGTACTGACACAATGAAGTATTTTGACGTTTTGTTGTTCAGACATATTTTTATGTGTTTTGAATAAATATACACTTATAATAGTGAAAATTAGTTTGATTATTCTTTTTTAACACAAAATCGTGCATAAAGTACTTGTTTCTTTCAATAGTCGACTTGTAAAATTGATTTAGTCAGCAAATCATGGCACAATATCAAAATGGCGGATCAAAAAATTTTTGCTAATTTTTCTAGTTTTAGCTAGTTTTCATCTAATTTTCCTAGTTTTTACTTGAAATATAAAAAACTAAGAAGCTAATGGTTTCCGTCCCCTAGATGCGAGACAAGTAAATTTATATCCAACAAATTATTAGTTATTCCATTTTTATTGGACGAATTTTGGAACGAACATAGCGCAGAACATAAATCCAAAAAAAAATGTTCGTTCTCGAACAATATTAAATTTCGCATAGAAATAAAATATAAAAATTTAAATAAAATGACCGTAAAATGAAAACTTGTGTCAATCATTGGAAAATAAGTTTGATGAAAAAAGACTTCTGCAAATTGACGCTGTGTTCTTACAACATAATCCGATTCGAAGTGGTCAACTCATAAGTAACACTATAGTGTTGATTATAAAAACTTAAAAGTTTCAAGTAATTTTCGTATGATTATGCACAAATGCTTTGTAACGTTTTCGAGAAAAATTTTGAGAACTTAGCAGTAATACCTCGCATTATCTTATGGCCAAAAATTAATAAAGTTCAATCGACCGATTGCAATAAAGTTGTTATTTGTGTGAATTTATCAATTTAACCATCCAACATAGTGTTTAAAATGCAAAGCATCAGCTTTTGAAACGGTGGATTAAAATCGATAAAACATTTTTCACTGCAGTCTAGAGCAATATTGAAAATTTTCGAGAGTAGAAAAACATACGGAGCGTGTACGCTCCATGCCATATATAATCATTTTCATGAAAATTTACACACCCAAACGAGAGATAAAATAGAAGCTACGTGACATCAACTTCTTGCGATGATGTGACTAGATTTAGGTTTACGATTTTGGATATAAAAGTATAGCAACTTGAATATCAATAATCATCTTTTACGATAAATATCGTTTCGGTCCATTGATTTTTGATCGTAGAATGGAGTGGGGGACCATGTGCTTGGATATTAAATTATAATTCACACTTTTGAAAACAATCGATTCGGTGTCAATAATTGTTCAAGCAGATGATATGAATATAAATTTGTCGAAGTTCAGTTCAATTGAAACGCATTATGAAATTGTTACCGCTGAAAAGCTTGACATTTCAATGAATCGCTGAAATTATTTGCAAAGCAAATGAAATGAATACTGTAAATATTTCAAGATTCAATATACTTTAAGACACAAAGAAACATACATGTGTGTCGAAAAATCATAAACCAAATCAAATAAAAACGTGTAAAATGTAAATAATACAAGCGGAAATATTTTGTATTTTTTTCATGTATCATGCGAAGCGTTTGGAAATGACGACGGAAACAAGAGCGGAAGATGTTCCAAAATTTCAATGTACGCACGGCTCAGATTGTGTGTGTGTATTATTTCAATAACAATTTGTATACTTTATTTCTTACTTATTTATTGTTGTTTGTGAATGTTATGGAAAATGAAACGCTTTTCGCGACTAACCGAACACATTCGACTCCGTATTATTATACAAAAAGATTCGAAAAAAAAAATTATTAATGGTTTTTTTTCTCTCTTCGTTGTTTCCAACGATTTGTTTGGTTCATTCAATTCGCATGCAGTATGAATGTGAAATGGAGAAAAAACAGAGAGATCGAAGTGAACAAACGAAAGGATGAGAGTAAAAACCCCGAACAAATAATATTCAATGCTGCTGTTGCTGAAGCTTACGAATGATATAAACATGGAGCGCACACAGCACACATATACTCACTTTGCGTATATAAATTCTAATATTGTGTGGAAATTTATTGCGTTATGCACCCTTGTTTTGTACTTCCCTTTGTATTATAGATTGAATCAGATTCTCTTGATGTTGTTGTGTGTATGTGTGTTTTTTTCTTGTCTCTTTTGTTTTCTGGTCGCCTTTTCTCTATCTATCTATGTTTCCATTTCTGCCTGTTACTTTGTCTTACATTCCGCAGTTCTGTTCAATTTATTTACGGCCAAATTCACATGTCTTTTTCATCGTCACTCTCATTCAATGCTTTAACAATATTGTATGTGGCTTATTGTCTGGCGCATGAATTTGTATTTTTTTTTCTCTTCATTCGTTCCCTCTGTATCTTCAGTGGCGCATCGGTTTTTTCTTCTTCAAATAAATGTAGGCGACGACTCGCATGTAGCCATGCAATATGTAAACGATGTTTAGAAAGGTACAGCGTGCTATGTGTCACCTTTGCTCTTGCCTGTATGTACCAATCATTTATTCCATTTCGGTTGTGACAATGGAAAACAACGCGGATATATCACCAAAACTCGGAGGATAAAATTGGTTCGACTTTATTTCTCTTCTTCCTGCGCCCCTCTCTTGTCTTTTGCCACACTTTTTGGCATTTCGCTTCCTTTCATTCGAAGTATCAGCAATTCGCATACACACATATTTGAAGACAATGACTTTGTTGTAAATAAATATTGCGGCTGCTTCACTGTCAATCTATTTTCTCATTTTTTTAAAAGAAGAAAAAAAACGTCTCGCATTTTCAGCGACTTGTGCGTGTTCCGTTTGGAACAGCATATGAATTTGTTCTTGTGTATTCGATCCGATTTTATTTGCATTTATGGGATTTTTTGTCATCACATACCATATCTCTCTCTCTCTCTATCTCGCTCTAGTACTATATGAGTAAACAAAAAGAATACGACGATCTGCTTCGTATTTGTTTTTCTACTTGTTCGTTCGAATTGCGTGTCAATATAATACAGGATGAATGTGATTGAACTTGAGTATGCTACAAAGCGTACGCGTCTACTTTGTGGCAAAAAAATGAGAATGATTTGATAGAATCTATTCGAAGCACCGCAAAAGAAATCCAATGGCGGAATGAGAAAAAAATAAATTAGGAAAAAATTGATCGAGTGCAAATAAAAAATCTCTTGGCTTTTAGAATGATTTGAGGAGATTGAAATCGAAGTAAACGAAGGATAAAGGAAAAAAAGAAGAGCGGAATACATTTAATATTAACCGATGTTGAATCGTGGATATTTTAATGATATGAAAAATACCCGAGCATTTACATTTCAGCATTTTTATCATTCAATTGGCACCCGATAAAATGAAATTTCCTTTTACTTCACCGCTTGTATGTGACATTGAGTGTGTGCGTACAGCAAACGCCGGATGCTCTTGTTTAATTCATTATTTCACCTTGCTTTTCTACGATGTTCCTTTCGTCATTTTTTCGGCATCAATTTCATTTCTGGCGCAATTCTCGTTTTTAGATTCCATTTTATAGCAGTCATTCAATTTACGAAACGAATAATCATCTCCCCGTTCCAACAATTTTCTTTTTCACGACTCATAATAATCATCATCATCGTCGTCGTTCAATCGATACGTATAACACACACACACACCGGAACGGTTGACGACACAAAGTTTCGCTGTTGCGATATTGTTAAGCGCGTACATCCACTGCAAATGAATGAACGAGCCAAAATGATTGAAACTTAGTGCGAACATAAAAGGTATCGATAACTCAAACGATTTCTCGATATAGCGAGAGGAAGAGGAAAACAGGCACGCAAAGGTGATTGCACAACAGTTTCGTCGTTTTCATGCAATTAAAATAGTATGATTACAAGGACGTTTCGATTGAGGGGTATAATTGAACTTTTGACATATTTGGGCCTTACTTTTTAAGCAAAAATCAATAGCTTTAAACCAATACGAGAAAATTGAAGTTCTCATTTTCAATGTTTACATTCTTACGTTGCTCTTTCGCATTTCGCTCTGCAGCTTTTTAGCTTTGCCTGCTAAACGAAATCGATTAAACTGCGCAACTCGATGTTGCCTTTGATTTATTTCCAATACGTTTGTAAATCGACGTGAATACAAAGTATTTTACGCCAAAATGTTCGATCAGTTGAAAAATACAGCAGCATAGCAGTGCATAAGTTCAATCGGCGTAATATATGAGACCCGTGTTCAGCGAACGATCCAAAAAGGGAATGAGAGTGAGTGAGAGTGAGTGAGAGAAAGCGATAGAGGTCAAAAGTTTTGAGGCTCAGTCCAAAAACGAACAAATGTATTCAAAGATTAAATTCTTTGCTACAATTGCTTATTAACAAGTCACGAACATACACTGAGCACATGACCCAGGCCGAATTTCCGTTTCATTTGAACACCATATACCTCCTGAATACATTGCACAATAAGAATCTCTCGCGTGCGCTCTCTCTCTCTCATTCACTCAACAACTGGTAGAGTCGTAACCAAAAGTTGAAATGAAATCGTTGCATGGATTATAGCATGGATCAATGTGGCAGCATACTATATAGTTTCAAACAAAACGGAAGCCCTTGTCATTCCAATTATTATAGCCACTTGCCATTTCGTCATGAAATAAAGGCACGTACAATTTCGCCGAACGAGGAGAATGAAAATATGGAACCAAATGCACCACGTTCAATGCCGGCTGCCAAACTGTTTTTGTGGGTGTGTGTGTCTGTAAAAAAGAGTAAGCGGAATAAATACTAAACAGTTGTCCATCAAGAACAATGTTGGCATTTGGTAGTAAAGTCGTTCATTTTTACGGTTGAGGCTAAAGCAATTACACATTTTGACTTGATGCCAAAATTAAAAATCATAAATCTCAATGAAAGTGTGTGAGAGGGAGAGAGAATGGTGAAGTTGTCGCTACCGCTGTTGCTGTTGCTGCGTGCACTTTGTGCTCAAGATACGGTGCGGTTGAGTGAAAAATGGTTACTCCATGCTCAATGACACAAAGCATCGCATCGCACTGAAATGCAAGTTTCGTACAGGGAATGTAGTGGATTTAGCAATAAAATCGACAAAGAGCCTTGCGGAAAAGTACTTAATTTCAAACTGAGAAAATGAGAAATGTACGAACGAATTTCGATGAATTATTATTATTATCATTGCATAAAAACATACATACATTTCAAAGCACGTGCCCGTTCATGAATCTAAATCGGCTTGAGAGAGCGAGAGAGAGGGAAAGAGAGAAAAAATGTTTCATGCGTAATAAAAGCTTGGAACGTTCGTGAAGGTGAAATATGTGACTTTACAATATATCGTAAAATTCATTGTATTAACTTAAATATATTCGGTCCGAATGATGATCGTCATGTGAATGATGAAGCTCACTTAAACGCTAAATGCGACAAACGCTTGTGCACCGTTTATTGATTGTATAGATTTTATGTGATTAGTAATCGGCGTTCACCTTCATTGTAATTTATTTGCAGACAAAAGTCACAATAAGATAATCTAATTAAAATTCTCGTCTTTTTCTTCGACAATCTATTCAGACAATGTGAACCATTTTGCTGCTGTTTCCGTTTGTATTGCTTCCATCGTTTCTCTCTCTAACTCACAAACACAAACACTTTGTACACAATGTCACGCGTATTTTGTATTGATAAGCATAAAGTTTTTCTTTCCTCGTTTTTCCAGTTGTCTCAAGATAAATTCAAAGTTGAAAATGTAATTTGGAATTTTGTAATGGATATTCGGAGTTGAGTTGCTTACGTGTGTGGGGATAAATTTTGTAACAGCTGTGAGCGATGTACAGTACATATTATAAAAAAGGAAAACAATACCAAAATGACAAAGTAGATAAAACGAAGAATGGCAAAATAAACAGTGGCAAAAGCTGGAACAATGGGCACGTGCATTATGTTCGCTTTGTGTCTGTTTCGATAAACTTTTCGATTGTCTCGATCTCTGTGTGTGTGTGTGCATTTGAATCTAGATGGCATAACACAGACGCCGATTATCGATTTATATGAAATTGAGAGAATCAACACCACAATATTTTGGAATTTTAAAGCTCCTCATTCCCATATTCTTTTTCATCATCACACTACCATTTATACTAGCACATTCCAAATAAAACACTAATAAATTATCAACTATTGTGAAGTTTATGGGCTTATTCGCATGCGATTTGGCGTGTGCTCGTTATCTGCACATCACACGTATACAAAATTGTATGGTTCGCGTGCGCGCGTACAGCACACACACACATGCCCCATCGGCAACATTTCACTGTAGAATACAAATTACCGTTTGTATGTAAACAAATATTATAATAGAAATAATAAAGTTCAAATTGAATTTTTGGGTGACGGTGGTGGCGATTTTATGTGGTTCACGCATTAAAACAGGGTGCTACGAATTGTTTTTTAAGAAAAATTATGCACAATTTGATAAACCATACCCACTAGAAAGTACAAAAAAATTGGTACACGCAATGCGAATCACCCTATTTATATACAGGGAAACAGTCGTAACGAAGCATATTTTCGAATAAACAAAGTATAAGATTTATGCTTATTTGCACAACACAATTTGTAAACAATTCGTTCGTTCGCTCGTTCGCCCTTCCTCCCATGAAACTTCTAAATGTTATTATCCGCCGACAATGAAATATCACTTGAAAATTTTGGCGTGCTTTTGTTTTCATGACTCGTAAAATTTTCACTCTCTCTCTTTATCTAACTTTAGTAACACACTCATTCGAAATAGAGGCCGTTTCAAGCGCATTATTTAAAAATGTATCCAAAATGATAATAAATATTCGACGAACAGCCTTCGATTACACTGTGCCGTATTTGTTGTTTACGTTTACTTCATTTTCCAAATAGCGCATACACAATACAAACTGTGTGCAAATGATGGAAAAGTTTGCACATGAAAAACAATGAGTAATTTTTGTTTGTCGACAATGTAAAGTATACAACATTGAATGTGTTAGATGCAGTGACAAAATCGCAACATTGGACTGCATAGAAATGATCTGGTTAAGTGAAAATGAAAAATTGAATCAAAACTTTTCTCCATACGTGCACAAAAATGAAGAGAATCCAATGAAGTTTCACATGTTTTTTCAGCTTCTTATTTTGCTCAATTTAAATTGTCTCAACTTAAAAATCAATCAAATCTTTACGCTTTTTCTGGCACTTTCTGGTTCGGTGTGAAAAATTTCGCGTCCGAATTCGTTGCGAGCGAAAAAGTTTGGGCAGGACAAAAGGAAGAGAAAGAAAGAGAAAGAAAGAGAGAAAGAGAGAGGGAGAGGTAGAGAGAGAGAGAGAGAAAGAGAATTCAAACATACAGTTTCGTCACAAATCCATTGCATTTGCATTCCTTTATCCACTCATATTTTATTATTTTGCTTGATTCTTTTCAATTTCAATTAGATTCTTCGTTTATACTTTAAATTAGCAAAACTTCAACATTTCACATTTTATACACGGAAGCATACTTAAGATTGTTATAACTTTTGTATGCGCGCAAGCAAGGAAGAAGAGAGCAAGGGGCTCTAGAGAGCTGATTCGAAGCATTTCGGAAAGATGAAAAAAACGGACAAAGTTTTTGAAACACTGAAACAAATGAGACAGATATAGTAAGATAGAGAATGAGAACGCTCGCGAATATGAATGAGAGAAAGAAAATGAGCAAATTTAATGCAGGTTTTTGGAAGGTTTGTTCAGAACAAGAACTGAAATTCATTAAAATAAACAGAAAAAAGTGCAACGCACAAGAAATAAACAGTAAAAAGAGCGAACTTTTTTTTAGTTTAATCCGTGAATCCGTGTTGGCCGTACGAACAACAGAATAAGCCAAAGAACATTCAAAACTGTTTTCATAGACAATTTATACATGTGAATTGTGTATACACTAAAGAGAGAGAGATAGATAGAAATGGAAAAGTTGAGAAATTTAGCTCGCATAACCAATGAAAACCAAAATAAAATATATATCTATGTATATATATGGTTTTGCACATTGAGTTTGGCAACAAACATAAAATTCAAGCATATATGTATAGATATGCTGACGTGCATGTGCAAGCGGAGCAAAATCAAGACGAAGATAGAAAGAAAAGTCGAATTATACCACCGATTGGGAGAGCCACAGCATTTCGCGCAAATAAGTTTTAATTAAAATTTAATAGGGAGTTCAAATGACGAAAAAGATGAAGAAGCAAAAGAGCAGGAAGCAACGCGTTGTTAGTACAACGTTGATGTTGATGGTGTTTGCGCCAAAAATTATTATTATTATATCGACGAAGAACAGGAAGATTGCCAGAAGGAAAGTTTCTACTGTTATTTAACATTCCATTTTTCCTTTTTTTCTCCTTTCGCTCGCTCCATTCCTCTCTCATCTCATCTCATTTCATTTCTGTTGTCTTCGATGTACTTGCGCTCACTTGCTCCCACCGATAGCCGAACATTTTGCAACCGAAAGCATCTTGTTCTCTTCTCTACTTCAACAACAATGCGAGAGATGATGTGCTTGTGCGACCAATATTTTTCGGCGAAAGCATCTCAAGGGTCGGTTTTCTCTAATTACTCTTATTATGAACATTTCTTTTCATTTTTGTTTGCTATTTCTTTGGAAAATTTCCCAACTTTTCCCGAACGTAAAACAATGCAAATTGGTTCGTTCGTTCTTACGCTCTCATAATGAGTAAATTGAAAGTGAGTGTGCGCGAAGATAATAATTTAACATCAAGAAATTCAACAAGAAAAATATCCACATAATTATGTTCGCAATTCGAGGCACAACTGTTTTTAATTTACAGATGCGAGCGCAATGGAGCAGAAAAAAAGAATTTACACACAGTTAGACAACTTCTTACTGACCTAAACTTCGCCTTTTCCCTGTGCATGTCTTCTTCTCATTTTGGTTTTCAACGCTTAAGCATTTTTCTAGCGGAAACGTTTCTGTCTCTGAATTTAAATTTCTTCTTGAGCATTTCGGATCGTGGATGTTGAAACATGATAAAATTGAAAGACGACCGAATTCAAGCGATAAGGATTATACACAAATTTCAAAAACATTAGCTTCTGTGGTGGTTGCTGTTGCTTTTGGTGGCTTTAGCCAAAAAGTGAATTTATTTTAACGTCAATTCTCAAAAGTGATAAGTTACAAGAAATAAGCCGTTCGTTACGAATAATTTTCGAAATGATTTATGCCGTCAATGTACATCTGAAATAAATGCGAGCAAAAGAACTTTATCTCGATCCATTTGGTTTTGTCCAGTGGCTAAAATTATCAATATCAAATGATATTGAGATTGTGGCTATAGAATACAGCAAAGACCACAACGACAACAAACATAATTAATGAATCTCCGCTCCCTTTTTCCCTTCGCTCGCTTCTCCAAACGAATGTGCGGCATCATCGTCTGCACCAAAATGAAACCAAAGAAGAAGAAAAAAAAATGTACGATACGAAGAGATACGGCAAAACTTTTCATCTAATTTGTGTAATGCGTCTTTAAAAGTGAGATGAAATGATTATTTGGAAGACTGTTGAATGGCATTTGCTGCTCTTTCTATTCATGCAGCAGCGCGTACGACGTCTTCCAGCTGCTGTTGCTGTCTTATGAAGCGTAAGTGAAAATGTATTTGTTGAAACTGAAAATGTGTGGGGGATGACGAAGGGCCAACCAACATAGCAAAAAAAAAAATTGACGAAGACGAAGAAATTGAAGCAGAAAAAAAAAATCGGCAGATTGAATCTCACAGATTTTGTTTTTCTTTGTCGATTAAATGCTCTCAAAACATGAGTGAACAAGAGTGTGAGGTGAATGAAGAAGATTGTTTGGTGTAGATTAATCAATAAAAGTGAATCAACGCAAACATAATATATAAGGCCATCTATTTAACGCTTCGAAAGCTTATGGCGTGTTATGCTGGCGCGTTATGTATATTTTCTATTTGCTGATTTTGTGCATTTACGCATTATATGGTTGCCATTTTGGACGATGTGCCTTTTGATGCTGTTAATTCAAGTAAAACCACCCTTGTCGCTTTTCTTTGGCGAAAACATTTACAAATTCACACACACACAGCATACACTCACTCGCAGTCACTCACGCATAGACAAAACAAGGCGAATGTCAAATTTGACCGAATTTCGCATTTTGACATAAAACATCCATTCAAAACAACCACCCAAACACACGCCATGATGCAGATAATCTCAATGCTAATGGTCTGATGTCTTCGTCTCGCTCTCTCCCATATACAAACAAACAATTCCTCGTAGAAAGTAAACAGCATGCAAGTCAAATTCAAGAGATTTTCTGTGGTAAAATGAAATTGATAACCCAAAACATCTTAGCAAACATAAGATGATCATTTGCCTTTGATTACATTTCACTGTCGGTTTGGCTTGCCTTTCATTCCATCTCTTCCAAATGTTTTCTTCGTCTTCTCTTCGTTGGAGTACCAGTAGATGGTAAAAGAGGGATCGAGAGTGGATTGAATGCTGCAATAATGACGATGGAGAAAAAACAGTTCTCGGAAAATCATCGTTTGAAACAATATTAACAGAGAAATGGTGAGTGCTTTGGCAATGGCATTTGTCATTAGGCATAATGAAAGAGAATTTCTGTTTTCGACCAATGGCACATTTGTTCATGCTCACCGAGAGAAATATTACATGATTTTGTTACAATGTAAGTACAATAACAAAAGCACACCTTAAACTTTGATGAGCACTGGCTCTGAATTCCACTCCATGCATTAATGACACAAAACTTAATTCGTACATTGTACCAAATCTTGGCATATATACATATATTTGTTAATTCAGTACGGATCTCTCATGGTTTTACACTTAGTCCAATTGTTGTTAGTGTGTTTCATTAATGTTCACGGAACATTGTTCACTTCAAAGTTGGAAATTGTAATGCGCGCCGCGCTCACACAAACATTGAACATTTCCTTAAGCCAACGGATTATGTAATATTTGAGCCGTCCGTCATAAAAAGATATTCATCGTTTAAAATTTCTGCAATTCGCCTGCTGTTCTTAAAGATTGTAATACTTTTAATGGAAAAGATTTTTCATTCATTTTATGTTTAAATTTTTATAGTCATCCATAAAAAAAATATCTGCTGTCGTAGTTGTAATCATAAAAAAATCATATCATGGCAAAAATATTTCGCATCGACATCAAGTCGACTCAAAGCCTCGATCGATCATGAACAGAAGATAATTTTTATTCAAGAAATGCACAATGAAGCCACTTCAGCGCATTTCAAACATATTAAATTCTCTTGCATTGTCAGCCAATTTGTAGCGATTAGGCATCGTATCGAAGATAGAGAGAGAAACGGGGTACTGGATTTCAAAAAAAAAGAAAGATATTTTTATCTCTTATCATTTGCATAATAATCTACAGTTGAACATTTGAAAGAACTTTTCTTCTTCTTTGTTCTTGGTTTTGAATGAATTGGCAAAATCAAAGTAGACAAAAGGGACGAAGCGAATATTGAATGAGCTTTTCAGTGATGCTACCAAGAATAATAGTCATTGTCAAACTCGTATTTTAAGCCATTAATCAGTGATACATTCGAATTCTCCAGTGCTTTGCCGGTACATGTATATATAATTCATTGAATTTTTGACGGTGACAAAAGCCATTCGAGCCCATTCGAGCCACATATATTTCCGATTCGTTTCAACATCAATGTTGATTACATTCGATTCCCGGTTGCCGTGATGCTGACGGTGTTATTTTTATCACAAAATGTCACATTCTCAATGTTATGCACGCAGGATGACTTTAGCGTCTATAAACAGTCTCTCATACCTATACTCTTACGCACACACGTACTCCCACAGTCACAAATACATCGAATGACATACACAACACAAGTTCAACAAAATGCCAACATAAAACAAAGTGAACAAGAGAGAGAGTTAGCATATGAGAGAGCAGAGAGCAGGGTGGTAATGCGCTCGGTGGTTGTATCATGCTGAGAGAAACCAATTTACATAATTCGAAGAAAAACAAAATTATATCGTATTGTGTTGGTGCTGCTACTGCTGCACGCCAAAACAAAAACCAGGCGAACGAACCATAAAATAACAATGAAAAGAACAAAAAGAGAAGAATAAAAAAGTAAACGTAAACGGTACAAAAACACACGCCGAATACTCTCGCTTGTCAAGGGAAGAGAAAGAGAGGGAAAGAGAGAATTTCACGATACACACAGTGAAAAAAAACACAAGAAGAAACAAAACGAAATGTATTTCAAACAAAACACACCGATTGCTCAGTGGTGCACAACCAAATCGTTGTAGTATGCTGTTTAGTATCCATTCGACATTTGTGCTCAACGCTGGCAAATGGCAAAGAACACAAAATACTTCACTCACAAGAGAATTTTCAGCTGTATAATTTGTGTCAATTTCAAAACAATTTCGGTGATGGGGTGTTTATGGTATTTTATGTGCTGTATATATTTGTTCGTGTTTTCTGTGACATTAGACGCGTCCATTTGTTTCTCCTCTACCTTTTTGGTTTATGTTCTGGAGGTCTTTAGTCGCGTGCGCGAATGCGCTCGGTCTGATCGCTTAAAGTGTGCCGATCGAGTATAAATGCTTTTTTGTAAACAATTGATTTAAAACCAGAACCAGTTCATTTACACTCGATTCAACTTTTTTTTTTCTCTGGCTGTATTCCCGTGTTCATCGAATGCAAACGTTTCATTGCGTATGTGTATCAATTAGTTTGATTCCGAATATATCCTACGAATTAAATTAACTGGCGCGCATAAAGTTAATTAAACTGGAATTGAATTCGAAGTTTTGGCATGATGAAGGTTTCAAACGAAATGACAAAAAAAGAACAATGTTATTTTATCTAATCTAGAATCGGAGAATTTGAATCAAGATTAGTGTCATTGTCAGTGGAATTCGTAACAATTTACATTCTTGTTACAATCATTGATAAATGCATCTTTTGACAAAATTACAATCGCAAATTGTCGTGGTTTATTTAATCAAATTAAAAATAAATACCATTTCTCTCTGTCACTTTGTTGTTGAATCACGTGTGTGTGTGTGTGTGCTCAAAATAGATTAAAATTGCAAATTTCTTTTTGTTCGTCCCTCAATGCTGGTACAATGTTGTTAAATTCGATTACGCATATACGCATAACAAATTCTTGTGAGAGGCGAGAAAGAGCGTTATCAGTGAGGTGTGCATTTTTTCTGCTTCAATTAAGTTCAATTAACATGTGTTGATTCCACGCTCTTTGACATACTTTATAAATGTGCATTTAATTAATTGGAACCATTGAACGATATATGCACAGCTAAAATTATGGGAAATGGTTTTCCCAAATTGATGTTGTTTGGCGGTGTGATGTGTATTCATTTGTGCTCATTTGACCGGATACAAGTTTTCGTGTGATGCGTTCATTTCATTTGCAGGTGTAAATATATGCTGAATATTGTATCATTTGCTTGAGTGTCAGAGATACACAATCGATTTCCGTGCAATGCCAGCCCAATCATGCTGATATACTCTATTGAGCGGCGAAAAAAACGTTTCATTTAAATTAATTACACATACATAATATATGACCTTAATTATGTTTTATACGCGTATATAAATTAGTCGATGTTCAACATCACCGCAAACACGAGATTCATTTCAATCTATTGATTTCTAGTGCACAGAACACACGTTATTCGTGCACGTCAAAATCAAATGAGAGAGAGGGAGACGTGGACGAAGAAAGAAGGGGGGAGAGAAAGACTTCAACGAAAAATATCAGCGTTTCAACAACATTTTGGTTAAAATCGGTAATGAGTTTTCACAATTATGCTTGTATAATGTATAATTATGCAAGTTCGGATTGTGCTTCGAATGCAGCTCGTTTCGACTGGATTAATTCGGATTGTATACCATATATTTGATCATCAGCATCGACCGAGATGTGTAAACTCATCAGCATAAAGTTAGAGACTGACAAATCAAATAGAGCAAGTTGCATGTTGATGAGGAAGTTATTTTAACTTTGCCCGTATTATATGCATGTGCGAGAAATCTCGTTCGCATAATTTATCCGAGTAGTGGTAGTCTTTTCAGTCGATGCAATTTCAGCTAGTATCCATCCGTTATATTTCAATGCTACTTTGAATATGTATGTGTGTCTGTGTGTTGTTTGCAATTGCAATTCCGTCCATCGCACATTCAAAGTTGCACGTGATTCAAAATTCTGTATGCGAATACATTTGAAATGGATGATATTAAAATTAGATGCTGAACACGTTTCATGTTCCGTTTCATTTAATAGCCTCGAGCGATTTTTGTGTGTTTTCTTTCTCAATGTTATGATAACGTAAATGATAGCACACCGGCAAGTGCTTCTTCAACATTGATGATGGCATTCCGAATTTACTCTCCCGATCCGATTTCATATTTCGTACGATAATAAGCATTTGAAATCATGAATAAATCGAATTTAATGCAATAACGCGTTTCTTATACGATTTGACTAAAGCAAACGAATTAGGGACACATACACCGAACGCATTCATTTCAAACAAACCAGAGGGAATTTCATTCAGCACTCAAAATCTATTTGTACAAAAACAAAAAGCCGACAAAAATCTTGCATAAATATTTTATTATTCTCTTTCATTCGTTCTTTCTCTCGTCTTATTTGTGCATATAATGGAAGTAAACCGAAGAAAAAATGTTATCATTATTTCCTTTTTAATTTTTGTCTCTATGAAATATACACGTTCAAATGCTATAATACTATTGAGCACACATTAGATTCACATTGAATCGAAATAACGATAACCGCTCATAAAAAAAAACCCGAAACCGAACTTTACTTGCGCGCAGCACAAAGTTTTCCGGCACAAAGCTTACATTAACTCGAAGCGAAATCTGCTTGAAATACTTCCATTCATAATATTTGATTAAATGACTGCCAAATATGTTTGAAACTCTCCATCTCTGCTTTCATCTGTTGGTTGTCGCTTTTTCTGTGCGACTTCTTTTCACTCGCTGCTATCTTTGATTCGTAATCAATACGAGAAGAAAGGAGATATTACATTCCAGTCACAAGTTCGAGATTGTGTAAAAGAATTTCAACGAAGAACGGGAGGAAGTTTTTGGTTCCGCTTTCTTTTTTCTTCAAATGTTCATTGATGTATCGATTTGCTTTTGGTTGTTCTGGCTTAACACAAACACTGCTCCTACTCTCATGTATTTCTTTTTGTCGCACATCTTTGGACAAATTTCTTGATTGGATCAAATAAAGCGTAAATTGAAAGTAAAACGAATACACAGAGAGAAAGAGAGTAAACCAATGGACGAATGAAAAGAATCCAAAGACCATGTCGATAAACATAAAGACTGACCAAAGTTTGTGAACGCTCAAAATGGGCAAAGGTATGAAAATTCACCGGTTTTTGTTATTTATACCTAAGTTCTTTTAGATTAGTTGTGCCCATCGTTCAACTGAAAAACAAGACATGGGTGAATATAGTCTTTTGATCAGAACTCATCAACGAAATCAAACGAATGAGATGAAGCATCATGTCTATAGAAAGTCAAAACTTTTGTCTGATTCCAATGCGAAAAAAAAAAACAAATAAATTCTCTTCTTACGCCAAAATACATACACGTATAAATTTGGGTTATGGTTTTTTTTCCTCTTTCATTTCATTTTGTGGTCATTCGCAAAGTGGTGCCATTCGTTTTGAAAATGTACAAAATAAAAGAGAAACACTTTTGGCTTCTTTGCTGCTTTTAAAATATTCAATAGGTATATTTGATTTTCATCACCGATTTCAGGATGAAAAGGAAGTGAGAAAAGCTGTAAGCGCTGAAAAATGCGATTCCAATGAAATTCAAACAGTATGCGCTGTGCGCTATTCAGTTCAGTTGTCGTTTATAAATATTTAAGATTCGATCACGATACGAAAATACCACAAATTTGATGGTTTTCTCTCTCTCTCTCTCCCTTGTTCATGCAGTAGGCAGCCAAATGAATGTATGTGCATGGATTTGCTTTGAGATTTAATGCAACTTTAAGAAGTTCAGTGGATTTTTTGTGGTTAATTCCATTTTAAAAATGAAAGCTTGACCTCACAAAGCGTATAAAAGTGCGTTCGGCAATCTGCCAACACCGACTTATAACCACATAGACTATCATGGCCTTTATTTTCAAAAAAATATACGAAATTTCTTTCAAATGAAAACTGAGCTTTTTCACTTTGCCGTTATTCTTCGTATTCGGTTTCGTTCTTTATTTATTAATGTTAATGATGTTCTCTTGCATCGCTTGCGAGAGTTTAAATTACGCACATACTCGCGTATATGTTGAAAAGAAGAAACTCATTCACTTTTAAAAGGCAAAAAGTCGTTTTCTTTGTTGCGTTCATTCACCATCGGTTTTTCGGCTTTGCTAGTAACGATGCCCGGTCCGATGAGAGTGAAAAAAAAATACGACGGATTTTTTGTTTTCCTTTTATTTGGTTCTTTTTATGTGTGCATGTTTTTACCGATTTGTTTGTACCGGGCCATTCTGTCCACATTTGAAAAGCAATTTATTTTTATTATGAAAAAAAAATCCTTCGGTACCGAATCGTTGAGCCCACACATAACAAACTGTCAGTTGAATGAGGAAAAATGCTAGAGTTTCGCATTTCATCAGCGTTTTCAACCACATCAATTTATATAAAAGAACTTATGAAAATCCAGAAAATGAATTTCGTTCGGGTCATACGTTCGTCGAATTTGTCGGTGTTTCATTATTTTCGCAGATTTTTATTTCAGGCGCTTTCATTGTTTTTGTTTTGATTTTTATTTGGTTTTAGTTTTATAACGTCAGATTTGGTTAACAAAAGCATTTGGAAATGTTCAGTGCGCTTGAGAGAAAAAAAAACAACAAGAAATGATGATTTGAATTTTACACGGTGCGTCCAACAAAACCCACACTCTGACGATAATGTACAGTTTGGCCACTGTGCTTCAGAAAAATGTATGTAAACAAAAAAGAAAAAAATAAGAACCAACAAAAAAAAAAAAACAAGATGAAAAATTCTTCAGCGTTTTCCAGCTACGTGTACTTTATTAATATTTTATGGCGTTTTTGTGTAAATAGAACGTTCGTTATAAAAATTGCAGCATGAAGTGTAATAAATTGTTTTCACATTCATGGCAGATAGGGAAAATTTGTCCGACGCATGAAATGAGAAACGCCGACCAACACCATGCTTGTACGAGTATAATTCGCTTGAGATTCATTCTGGATTTGGTCCGCTTTGTAAACTATTGCTCATCTAATATATTATGCTATTCATTGAAATCAAATCCATTTGCTATAATCGTATTTTACCACATCAAAACGTTCATAAACTGAGAGGCGAACGTGGGTACAGTTTGCATAATTTTTTCTAGCCAATTTGCTCACAAGGATTTCTTTGACCACTGAATGGTTTGAGGTGGGATTTCAGTTAATATAAAAATGGTTTCATGTTAAAACACCGCAAAACCGAGCGAAACAAACCGAAGAGGGAAAAAAAAATTGTGAAATGAAAAATAAAACTTTTGCAATAAACGTATCGCCCTCTGAGCTTTGAATTCGTTCGAGACAGTAGTATATACGGACAACTGTCTCATTTCACAACACGGACGCATCCATTGGCAATGCTTCCGCTTTGTACCGCTGGGCACAACTTTTGCCGCCTATATGAAGAAGATTTCCCTTCGAGACGTCGAATGCTCGACCACGAAATAAATGTTGAAGGCAAATTACATAGCACCAACAACAACAACAACAATAACAACAGGAGCAGTGGAAAAGAAAAAAGAATGCGATGGTTTTAATTTCGCCTTTTTTGTGGCTTTTTCTTTACTCTCAACTGGCTTAATAAAAACTTAACAAATAAAAGTTTTGCGAATCGCGAAACGTTTTCATAATAAAATGAACAGCCAAATATTATTGCTGTTATTAAAAATGTATATACGGGTGCATGGGAGTGCGAATGCGATGGAGAGAGGGAGAACAACTTATCCCAAGCCAAATGAGGTTGCAGTCTTCGTTGTCGATGTGCTACGGCTAAAGTTCCGAATTGTTTTGCTCAATTGTATTTTTTTCCATACATTTGTAATTTTCACCGAGTTTGGTTCGCTTTTTTTCTGGCTCCTTCGTTTCTCTTGAACTTTATGCGTCCAGGTTTCAACCGCAAAGTACCAATATTATCTCGAACGACGGAGAAAAAGTAAGAGAAAAATTAGGCTGTGAACAAGTTTTTATTGCCATCTTTTCAGTTCCTTTTATACAGCGAAGTGATGTCCAGTGTGTAATATCGTATAAGACACACGTTGTAATACTCTGTTACTCTTACACAAGCTCGCACACACACAAGGACATTTATTTGCTATCAAAACCTGAAATTGTGTGTATTTTTGTTGAAATGCATTTTTTTGTTCGACCATTTCATTCAACGAAATGTCCGTAAATTTGCACTTTATTGCTTTTTGTCGCGCATTTTATATTTCCATTGGATTTGCAATGCTCTCGATATAACCTAAGCACTTGGACAAACCAGCTGATGCTCGAAATCGTATAACAGGCAATATTTATATATATATATATTTATGATACGAGGCAAATATCTGTTACAATTATATTCTCTCGTTTCTTTGTACACTTTCCGTGCAATTATATGTGATTTAGCGTGCGCACATTCTGACGCGGCTCATACACGAACAAATCGAACGAACTCGATATGGCGAAAGAACCGACGAACACTGATAAACGTGAATGAAATCGCTATATCGATACGATACGAGCACAAGGGTTCAGTGTAGCGTGTTCTTAAGTGAATATCAACCGATGGAAAAATGATATCCATTTGCGGATGGGGGGAAAGGGCAATGCAAAAGAGCATTTGTGGCAAAAGGTCCGTGATATAGAAATGCAACAAGAACAAGACTGTTTACAGCTCAACGAGCAAATTAACACCGCTTTTATAAGGTTGATTGCACTTTCTACAGATAATTTTCAAGTTCAGTTGAATGAGCCAATACGATATGGTGTCAACAGTCGACCAAATGCAACAACACGAGATTTATTTTATCGGTTCGTAACATACAGAGAGAGAGAGAGAGAGAGAGAGAGAGAGAGAGAGAGAGAGAGAGA
>NW_022198046.1:4313257-4649675 GCF_009176525.2 Contarinia nasturtii | reverse complement strand
GAGAGAGAGAGAGAGAGAGAGAGAGAGAGAGAGAGAGAGAGAGAGAGCGTGTGTGTGTGAGAAGAATGAGCTTGCATTCGAATCGAATCCGCCAACAAAAGCGCAACACAAAACAGCAAAACAACATAAATTTTGAACAGAGTAACGACTTGGCATGCACGTAGTTTGTTGGCATGCTGTTGTAAACAGATTTCGTGCGAATAAATTGCGAGGTTTTTAATTAAAATATATACATATAAGAGAATGAATGAAACAAACAAAAAAATTACTATTGCAGTTGATTTTATGTTAAAGTGCTTGCTCGTTCAGTCGTTCGCTCGTTCCGCTCTCAAATAACTTACATTTTCGGATGCGCACTATCACGATTGAATCATATTCGTTCACGTTTATGGTTTTCGTTGTGACAACTCTTTTACCATGTTCCGAAAATGAGCAAAAATAAATATCAACCAAAATAAAAAAAGAGTGAAATAAATAAATATGCAAACAGAATGCGAAATATGGCTGCAAATGGAAATAGAAAAAAAAAATAACGAGAAATGTTATTATTAAGAGAGCACATTCATCTGCTGGTTTTTTTCTACTTAGTTGCTTATTGCAAAAATTGAGCATCCAGAGACAGACGACAAGACTGACATGCTGCTGCACACGCCAACGTCATATGTACATATGTATTATCATTTCATAAAAAAATATAGTATAGAAATGAGGCAACAACAAAAATCCAGTCTAACGAAAACATATGGCATACACAGTGTGGTAATTTTCAACGATAACCTAATGCACGTTTCATTTACAACTAGGGGACTCCAAAGCATCTACCAAATAACTAATATACATTTTTTTTAATAAATAATTTACTCTATTTGTATTGGATGAATTTTATTGACTTTGTTTAATTCTTTGTTTTTTCTTCTCTTTTGCAGGTACGTATGATTTATGAATACATTCGAATTGGCCGCAGTCCCCTTGATTTGTTCACAATATTATGAGGGGCATGTGAAAGTGTGCGATTGCTGCAAGAGAGGTTGGGCTTTTCTGTTATGGTTTATTAATGATAATGTGTCTTCAGCAGAAAATGCTAACATTAATTTATTTCATAATGAGCAATAATTTATTTGAGTTGTTGCTTGGATGGAAGAACACACCAGAAAACCAGACGTTGAATAGTTGAAATACCAAATCGCAACTCAAAAATATTTCGTTTCGGTTTATATTTTTCTGTTGCGGTTATTATTTGGTTTTTGTTTGACCATAGTTTTCTTTAATTTTTTTTTACTCTATCACACACTTTTTCTTATGAAAATATTCGCATAATGTCTTTGAGGGGAAATGAGAAAGTAGACAGAGGAAAAGAGAGAGAGAGAGAGAGAGATGAGGAGAGAGAAAGGGTGATAAAGAGGCCGAACAAAGCCAAGAGACACACTGAGCGAGAGAAAATAAAATGAGATCAACAACAAAAAAAGAGCCATCGAAAAACTCATTAAGTAAACGAAAATGTGAACAGTTAAAAATAAATTACAAAATAAAAAGCGAGCAAGAGCTGAATCAAGTATATTCACTTTATCAACTTGAGTGCACCAACTAATATGATGTCTGAGCTCATAAACAAAACCAAACCAAATGAAAACACTCTTTTTTCTTCTTTTTTTTTGTAGCAATTTCGCCAGCTTGAGCAGAGCTCGTGTTCGTTTTGAGTTTCGTATTAAATTTACATTAATCTGATTTAGATGAGATTTGCATCATTCAAGAGTAAGAGAAAACGTCAAATAAACATGCTTTTGATTCTTCGTGTCGACTGTTTAATTCGAAATTTCCCACTTTGAGTTGTGGATTTAATTTAAGCACATAGACAGTTATTTCGTCTTCTTTGTCACTGCATTTCATTGAAATCCATTTTAGATGTATTTCTACATAAATGATAGGCCACACTATTTTCATGTGACGATGAAGAGTTTCATCGGTAAAAGCTCGGCGGCAATTCCAATTTCACTCGCTGAATTCATGTCAGAACAAACCCCAAAGACAAAAAACAAAACGAACTCACAAAAACATGGTTTAGTAATGGTAAAATGGCTTTAATATACTTTTGAAGATAATAAATACTATTATTATCTTTTTTAGCGTGCGATATAATAAACGGTTTCCATCGGATTGTAGAAAAACTATTTCAATTAAAACTTCTTTTTTTAAAGGCCTAATCTTAGTAGTGTATTTGAATAAAATGCTCCAAATTCCATTACACACATATATAACATTCATGGCATGTCTCTCTTGGGAGAATTGTTCATAACGCTTTGTTTGCCATGCAATGCATCGATGCCATGCAATTCAAATCCTAGAATTGTATGCTCATTCATCTACTTGCACACATCTCTGTTATCATTCAATTATTTTCCTTTCGCCAACCATTCATCCAATTCTCCGGTTTTTTTTCTTTACTTAAAATGCGTTTCATATCTATCGCTGCATTTTTTCCAAGCTTTTGCAAGCGATTCTACCATATATCTTGTGTCGCATTTTTTTTAATTTGATGAGATATGCAAGTTTCTTCATACTTCATTTAAAAGCATTTTTCAGTCGTTCATTTTTATCAATATCAATGTTACAGTGTATGTATGTATCTGCATGCAAACGTTTTCAATTGCAATGTGCTTGCGCGAGATGTGACAGCGTGTATTTTCAATTTTCCGTATTGTCATTGCTACTACATACATTTGCAACATAAAAAAAAAGATCCCCCTGACTAAATGGGGAAAAAATTGCTCTTTTTTTGTCACCATCATCCTCATGCTCGCATGGGTTCTGTGCTTGAGTTGCAAATTTTTGTTCAAAATATATCGAAGTAATAGTATGGTAGTTCGGTGCAAGTGTGCTGTACCTGTCTATATCGATGATTGGTAGACAATGATTTGCAGACCTATTAAAATCCGCACACAAACATCTCTCGATGAAATAATGCATCCGTAGTTTTTGGAATTTACTGAGGGGATTTACTCGAGAAATGTGAATGAACAAAAAAAAAATAATTTCCAATTTATTCAAATGAAAAGTTGGATTTGCGGGCGCATTATTTTCTCATGGTGTTCCATTTTTCATTCGTTTACTTGTATATCACGTTGATATTTTGATCGCGATTCATGCGACTTAACTGCATTTTCTTATTGTCATAATCGTCTTATTTCATATTCAATCATTTTTTTGTGCAACGCCATTAAGCAACTACGGTTAGTCAGTTTAAAATGAACACACACCGGAAAAAAAGTCCGTCCGAGAGGCAAAGAAAACGAACGAAAAATCGAAAGACAGAGAAAAAAAAGCAATTGAGAGAGATGGGGAAGAAAGAAAAGAAAAAAAACGAAGACAATAGTCATGTCAGCAAAGAATATATTAATCCAGACAAAAACCGATAAAAAATCATCAAAAATGCACGAGTAAAATGACGAATGTTCGAAAATTGCGGTATTTTCATCACTATAAAATATATATGTATTTTGTCGGTGGCGATTTAAGCGATTCGTTCCTGCTATTAAAATATCGTCAAATATAATAAGATGAAAATTGCATATGACACGGCATTTTTGATTCGATTCTACTGACAGAAAAAATTGAAATATACGATGTGGAAAATGAATATTTTCCGTAAAGAGAGAAAAGTATATGGAGAATGAATGGTAGTACATTGTACGTAAGGCAAACTACTTGTCTGAATCATGACAGATGAATGTGCAGTGGAAATTATTAATAAAAATCCCAATGCAACTGAAGTGATATTTTACACTGTAACATCATGACTTTTTTCTCCGTTTGTTTGTCCATGAAATCCATTATGAAATGATTGTTCATGCGAAAATGTGCTATGTTTTCAGTTTTATTTCACATCCTTTCTGATTGCGAGTGGAAAACGCCTTTTTGAAATATTTTCAAGAGTTTGTATTCATCAAATGTTTTGGATTTAAAGCAATGGTATTTTAATTATCGTACACCAATTCTTTGCCATCGAAAATCAGCCATATTTCATGTGAAATATAGAAATATTTAATAAAAGTGAAGGAATTTTATGTAAAAATGTTGCAATTTTCTTTAAATACAAAGAAGAATATTTTTAATTTAAATAACATAACATGAAGAGAATGATTCATTTTAGAAACGAAATAACAAGGTTATCTTAGCAGTAAAATATGGATAAATAACAAAAAATCAATTGTATTCACTTTGACACATTTTATGTTGTAGAAAATGATCTTAATTTGGTTGTAGTTGATGTCTCTTCATTGTTATTTTGTTACTTTAAAACAACTGAGAGAAACGAGACAAAAAAAAAAACATTTTATAAATTTATTACACAAGTTCATGTTATTTGAAGAAACCTTTTTGCGTCTTTCGCTTTGTATGCATGCAAAAAAATGAAAACAGTAACGGATGGAGTAGTTGTCAACTCGTGTGAGTACAAGAATTCAGTGTGCTTTGAAGCAGCAAAAGTAACAATTTCGAAAATGAATATCCAAAATAACTGGAATCATAACTACTAATTGAAAACACTTTACGAATTTGTCATAAATTTTAATTAAATAATAAAGTTTGTGCATCTTTTATGCTCAACAGCTATTTCAGTCATATGAAACTTTTTGCCGCTGTTCAAAGTGCAATGGCAACTGTTTAGCAACCGTACAAACTTAAAAATACTTGAAATTATACATTCTCGCATGCAATGTATATACGAGTATATATAAAACATATGATTCGTTCGACAAGTTTTTCGTTTGAATTTTGCGTTTGGTTTTTTTCTCTCTTTCACATTCACATACATGCACTTGTGCCATGTACCATCTCATATTCATATTTATAACAGTTTTATGGTGTATCATAATCGTATGTCGGATGTGCGTTTGGTGTATTGCAATAAACCAGCCAGTATATAGAGTGTATAAAGATCAACGTGGTAAAATATGTATGCATGGTTTTTTTAAGTCCGTTTTTCTCTTGATTTTATCCACATAATATTGGAATACACAATATAATGGTACGGTTGTGCAAGCTCACGTACGTGATTCCATTGTGTGTTGTATTAGAGCAAACAACACAAATTCTCAGCATTTTTGTTGCTTCGCAACCAACAATATAGTGCATGAAGTATAGTATGTGTGAAGTTGTAGTCTGTTCGCTAAAAATCAAGGAACTAGAGATGAGATATTCAAAGCGTTGGATTCGGTTTAAATTTCGGCAATGAGGGATGAAGAAAAAAAAGAAGTACCATCCAAAAAACCATAGAAAAAAAATGAAAGCGAGATCAGAGATAAATATTCAACTGAATATTTGGTTAGACGCAAGTTTGGGTGTGTGTGCGTGTGTGCATGTCGTATATTATATGTGTTGGTCGAAGCGGTAGATAAATTCGGTGGTTGAATGAAATAAACGCGAGCACTTGATGCAGCTACATAAAATAAACGAGACGAGCAGAGAGAAATGACGAAGTAAGAGAAGAAGAGAGGAATAGAGAGCAAGAGAAAGGGAAGAGTGAAAAGTGCATTTGATGACATTCGCTAATGCAATGGTTGTTTGTGATTTGGTTCACATTTGCCATCATTCAAAGTTACGCGCGCGTCTCTCAGCCACCACACACGTCCATAGCATAGAAAGAAGCATCGCATACTGGAATGATTGCTTCAATGCATGAGAATACCATTTTGTTTGCATATTTTGTTCATGTGTTGTTGTTGATTTTGCTCGGCGCTTTTTTATACATATATATATGTTTGATGTTGTGCCATAGTGTTTTTTTTGTTTCCTATCGTCACCCAAAGCTGTTCTTAGCAATGGCAGTGGCATCAAGCAGCACAGCATCGTATTTATGCATTTCGTCTATGTTTGTTGTCTGTATATTGTATATTCATTTTCAAAGTCGAGTGAAAAGCACACCATGCGATATAGAGCCAGAACAAAGCGGCTGAACACGCTGACTATGGAACGTCATATCGTCACATCCTATACAGTTCTCACGATATTAAGCACATTCAAACAACGCATATTCTCTCATCTTGAAATGTGCCGAGTATACAAAGCTTATATTAAAAACTGAAATATGAATGCGATGCAGCTACTTGCTTACTAAACAGAAAAGCGGAAAAACGCAAAAATGAAAAACTCTCAGCAAATAAATAAAGAAGTGGCAAGAGATAAAATGCCATGAAATGTGTGTGCGCATACAGAGCGAGCGAGCGAGACTGCAAACGATATAGAGGTGCTACGAAGAAGAGTAAAACCAACTGCACAAATTCAACAGCAAAAGCTAAAATTCAATACAGATACACAAAATGAAAAATAAAAATTGTTTTAATGAAAAACAACGGGACGAAGTGCACAACACTCACAGATGTACACACACACACCCATCTCCCTTCTATATATTGCTCATTTTATGGTCGTAATTCATATTTATTCATTGGCGAATGGAAAAAATTGTTCGCCAACATTTAAAAGTACAAACCAATTCAAAACGACTCAATCAAAAACAGTCGAATTGATTGCAATTGAATAAACCGATGAGCATTAAAATACAAAGGGCCCGTTGATTTGCTGCGAAGAACATTTTTTTTTATTCTCGCACGCTCTTGTTTTTCCTCATTTTGCACTCGCAAACTCTCGGTCGTTCAACATGGATTCCATTTTCATTTGATTTTTCTAATTTGAATTTTTGTTGAGCTTCACACCAAACAAACAATTGCATATAAACAAGAGATGGAATGCGGGTAGAGAACACCATTCAGCAGAGATAAAAAACGACCCAACAGCAACATGAATCGTTACACGCACGTCAAACATTTAATATTTGCATCATCTATTGCGTTTTTTTCTGTGTTGTTGTTACTGTTCATTCTTTTCTAGATTAAACACTTTTTACCATTGTTGAACAGAGCTCTTTGCGCTCAGTGGCCACAAGAGGCTGATATTTTCTGTTTATTGCAACTCGCTTTTTTTTCGTTGCTTTTGATTCCGTACAACGGTATGCTCTGTGAATTTTGTTTCCATTTGTTGACCATTTTACATGTGTATGAATTCATTTCGGTTTTATCGCAACCACATTCCAACACATTTTAATTTCTAGTCATTTCGATTGCGTAACGAATGCACGGCTATATTTTCCAATTTTTTTTTTGTGTCGCTCAAGCTCCGGGGTATGCAAATAATAGAATCGCAATGGAATCGGATTTGAAAGAGCGAAAAACAAACAAAACCAATCATAAAACCTGCACACTTGATATATAACCCACCATCATATGTATTTCGGTGGATCCATATCAAAGGCAATATTGTCTCACGACGCGCAGCTGACTAAATGCGAAATGAAAATGTAATGCATACACATCTTATAATGGCTAATATTAAATCTTGTGCGCGCTTTTTTATAAATTCCATTCCAAGTATGGATTCTTTAAAGTGTATCTTAACAAGCAAATTAAACACTCTTTCGACGCAGATAAGACCTGAGTGGCTTTTATTTGACAGTCATTATGGCTTTGTGCGCATTGTATACGTCAGTCACGTGTATTCAGTGAAAGAAAAACATGCACCCACACACACAGCAAAAGAGCCATTTCGCTGGCAACATCAACAGTAGCAATAGTAGCAGCAGCTTCGTTTTCTCCATCCAGATTAACAAATAAGAGTATTAATTAATAATTCAGTGCAATGTACACTTTTGCTACGTACTCCTTTTTTTATATTAATTTTGTTGGCAAACAGTAGTGACTGACTTGGTTGCTCATTTGATGTTTGTCTTATAGCTCGTTGAGTTGTTGATCGTCGTCGTCGTCGTCATCATCATTATAATCAGCATAACTGCCATCATCTGTATATGAAGAATTACACTTGAGCGCTAAGCATTCACTTACGCATACATTCATTACTTATGCATCTTGTTCAAATAAAATTTGCCCATAATTAAATGTGCCCATCTAAAGCCATTTCCAGCTCTCCCCATCATCACAATTGCTCACTCAAGCTCATGCTCAACTACTATTTACACCGTGCTTGATGTCGAACCACTCACTCTCCTTCTCTTTCTTATCGCATCTGAACTCTTCGCGTTCGCTCGCCTCACTCGTTTATTTCGTATCGAACGGGCGCTATGAATGCGCCATACTAGCTTATTGAGCCAAAGTAAACAAAAAGCGAATGAAAGAACGAAAAATGAAACTTTTACACTGAAAAGAAAAGAAGATGATGAGAGTGAGAGAGGTGGAGAAAGAGATAAGGAGCATAAAAGTGGCTGTTAACGAACTGAATAGAAATTGAGAGTGTGCATTGTGCGCGCATATTCACACATTGCAAACAACACAAGTAGCCGCACCATGCATGAATCATACAAGCTCATGAACTTGTGCTATCTGAACGGCGGTACGGTTTTTCTTTCTGTCTTATTTCAAGTGCAAACTGAACGAAAACAGAAAACACGCCCTGATACATAAACAAACACACAATATTATAAAAAAAGAAGAAAAAAGTGATGAAGAAAAAAGTAAATATCTCTTATCTGCGTATGAGCAAAAGCTGCATCTAGTTTCAAATGTTTTGTTTTTATAAAGATACTGCGATGGAAGCAAGCAAAAAAAAAACAAACACAAAAATCTGTCATTGAATTTTGTACTCATCCATTCATGTAGAGAAGATGTCGACAAAAATGGCCGGATGCAAAGCGAAAAATTTAATGTCAGTGTATTAGCTGCGAAGCTCTTTGCTCAACGGAAATGTATGCCATTTATAAAATGAAAATGTTATGCTGTAATATATTGATGAATAACTGCGAATGAATGAGAAAAAGCGATAAATCGTGCGTATGTCAAGCAGAAGAAGATGATCATTACAAGCACAAATATATTGTATAAAGTAATATGAATATAAAAGCTTGTATCTGAATTATGAACGAACTTCGGACTTTTACAGTGGCTCTTTGCGTCGAGTTTCGAAAACAAAGAAACATCACTCTTACATTGTGAACACACAAAAAAGGAAGAAGAATACAATCATCATGTAAATTCATCATATTTTATTCACAACAGGAAATAACAATAATTATCATAAATAATGCATGTATTTTGCTATCGCGAGCAGGGGCTTGTGCGTTCATATTTTGATAGTACATATATTTTAAGATACTGAAGTGATTATTCAAAAAGTGATTTTTATGAGTTCATATAAGAAAATGAATGAAGTGCACGGGTTTCCATATTGTTTCATTTGAAATTGATGAAGTGGAACTTCGACAAAAGCGAAACAGGAACGAAAGAGAGGGAGAGAGAGAGAGGGAGCCTACGTTAATAATTTATCATCGGATTGGTCACATCCGAATGCCATATTTTTAAAAATGTGTGCGGTGTGAAAATGTGTGCTGGTGTTTGGGCATTTGGCAAATGGTTTTTGTACACAAACTATTTTCACCACAACAAGTAAATATATATAAACGAGAACTGTTTTGGACTGCTGTGTTTTTTTTCTTCTCTCTATTGAGTCTTACATCCGTTATGGCATGATATCAAATCGATTTTTGCCGGATTCGACTTTTGCTTGACCGATTCAATGTGAAGCATTGCACTTGCTGTGGCTTTTTTTTCATACTTTTATCATCGTTTTTGTTTGATTGTTTACACAACATTTTCTCGTTTTCGTAATAAATCGATGGGAAAAATCATTTGGTACCCATGAATTACTTAAGCAATATATTTTTCCCTAATCTGCCATAAAGTGCAATATATTAGTATGAATAGGTTCGATACCAATCGATTGAAGAAAAGAATAAAAGGGGAAAAAAGCGTCGAGCAAAACGAACAATATATGAAATGGAAAATAAAGAAAGAAAGCAAATCGAAAAAGAAAAAGAAAAAACAAACGTTAACACAGCAATGAATCAATGTGAAATTGGCAATGGGACCAACATAGTATATATCAAGGAAAATGTCGGTGCACAGGAGCTTGAATCAAAATATATTTTCTTCGAAATTGGGGTAATTAGCTTTTATGAATCGTCGCATTCGATTCGATTGGGTGCACGCGACATATCATCCAATGAGATACTACACAACATAAATAATTATGTGCCTGCCATGGAAAGGCACTTTTGTGTGTGTGTGCCGTGAAGTCGCGAGTGGATGCCATGTAAGCAAGAGAGAAAAACACACGAACGAGAGAAAGACGGTAGTTCAATAGCATGCGAAAGAGAGCAGAGCCAATGTTTTTTTTCCTCATTCATTCAACAATAATTCATGTTTTTCTTCTTCGCATAAGTTCATTTCTTCTCATTGGTTATCGTTAGAGCGCTTCGTTAGTTTGGTTTTGTATATGAGTGTGTAGTGTATCTCTAATTTTGTCTGTATGTAGCGTGGTACATTTCCATTTGAGTTTTTCAGTTATTATGGCAGTCGGTCTGACAGGCACAGGAACTATAGCACATTAATTTTATTTTCATATGATTTATTCAGCCATTTTTCTTTTGCATAATATTGTTGCCATTTTGTATCATCCATTTCGACGTTTCGGTTCTTTTTTTTATCTTGTTTCCTTCTTCACAGCGCCCGTACAGTGTCTTACACGATGTTGTCGCTGATATTTAACAAATACAAGACTTACATTGGACCAGTTTACAGAGCATCGATTTGGTACACAAACACTTCATCGCTTTGACTTTGAGCCTAACTTTCAGCCCAATTGCAAACATTTTTTTTTTGTTGGAAAACGTTGCTCTACTTATTTTCATTCCGAAACAAAGAAGAACAGAAATTTCCTTTTAATTTTGAATCTCTGGTTCCGATGTATCGATTCATCGATTGAACAGATGCTAGGGGACGGAAACCATTAGCTAGTTTTTTATATTTCAAGTAAAAACTAGGAAAATTAGAAAAAAACTAGCAAAAACTAGAAAAATTAGCAAAAATTAGCAAAAATTATTTGATCCGCCATTTTGATATTCTGCCATGATTTGGTGACTAAATCAATTTTACAAGTCGACTATTGAAAGAAACAAGTACTTTATGCACGATTTTGTGTTAAAAAAGAATAATTAAACTAATTTTCACTATTATAAGTGTATATTTATTCAAAACACATAAAAATATGTCTGAACAACAAAACGTCAGAATACTTCATTGTGTCAGTACAATCATTTGATTGTCATTTGACAGAACAAAAAACTAGAAAACTAGCAATTTCATAAAGGAATATTAGCATTATTAGATTATTCAAGCAATAAACTAGTAAATTAGCTAAAAACTAGTAAATTAGCTATAAACTAGAAAAACTAGCATTGGTTTCTCTCCCCTAGAACAGATGCGTGGTCGTATAGTCTTCACTCGTTTTTATTACGATGGTTATGAACGTCTGTCTGTTTATCTCCAATTTGGTTATATACTGTAGTCGATACTATTATACCCAGACACATATACTCTATCTTGAAATCCACACTTTGCGTGTGATGTGCACAAAAGAAAAAGGGAGCATGGAAATTGGATGTCTATAATAAATTCTTCTTTATCATCCGATTGAAATAATAAAATGTTGTCTGGATGGTAATACAGTTTACCACAAGAGTGTCAAAACATTGAAAATAATCAATACAAAGAGAAAATACTATGATATATGTGTGTGTGTTAGTTCAATATTACCTTTTGTATGCGTTCATCAGAGAGATTTTCGAACTTTCGTCTTCGTCTTCTTCTTCTTATCTCTGATTTTGTGGTTTGCCCAAAGGAATGTGAATTCATGTGCAAACACCAAATTGAAAGAGATAAACAATGCACTACACTATGATGTGTGATCAGATAGAAATGTCAAACCGATTTCAATATTGAAATCTATTTGACATTTCTCATAAAAACCGATTTCCGAATTATTTCACGGTTTTGGTTTTGAATAAAATGGACCATGCGACATATTTCAAAATGTGGTCTGTCGTCAGCCAACATTGGCGATTATATACCGCTTGAATCTAAACTATGTCTGCATCAAGTATAGCAGCATTTTGAAGCGATTTATTCAAACAACGAAAAATATGTTGGGTTTAGTTTGGTTTCGAGCTCTGCATGTGATATAAAATGAATTGACGTGTTCAAAGGATGCATCATTCTAGGTATAACAAAATATCTCAATATCAAATCCTTTAATGTTACTAAAATATGAATGGAAAGCAAACTAATATCGATCGACATCGTGTACCTGATATCATGGATTTTCTTCATTATTAAAATTGCTTTCGTCTCACTCGGTCAACTCTTCTCCTCTATTCTCCCATGTAAACATAAAAATCAACTACTTTTTCCTCTCTATGAAAATATTGCATGGCGAAAAAATTTAATGCACGGCTTATTTCCAATTTAAACTTTCCGGAAACAATATATTTGCACGAGCGAAGTGCGCCGAAAAAACGTTCCCACGCACACACACACACAAAAGCGCACGGCTAACGAAGAACATCAAAAAACGAGATACGTTCTATCATCAAGCACATGATCCGATTGCACCAACAAAATATAGTGCAAAGTTTTCATGAATTCATTCACTTGCATGAGTACATTTTGTATGCATCGTGAGCTGTGTGCAGTAGCTCTCATTAATAATGCATAGACGCGAAATATCAAACTGAAGCTGAAATGGTTTTTGGTAAATATCACCACTCTCTCATTCATTCAACGAACGAACGAACGAACGAACGAACGAACGGTGCAACCAACCATTCAGCCAAACAACCAATTCACAACAACTCACTAAGCCCGTTCACCATTCAAAATTAATAAAAATTGAAAGTTTAGTGCTCAACGCTCATGATACAACTTGACTGAAATCTAATGCATTTTTTATAATCGCTTTGCCAAACAATATTTCCCAACCAGAAACCTTTTGAATAGAGTAGTTGTCGGCAATAACACGAATGAATATTGAGTTGGTAACGCGTCCGATGAATGTCGCGCCTGTTGTCACAAATGCAACTGAATGCGCTCGCGCATCGTCTGACACAAAAGCGTATTATTCTAATTGAGTTTTGTGAGTTTGAGATACTGCAGAAAGTGATTCCATGTTGACACTCTTTCTCTCTGTGTGTTGTGCCGATGAATTTATGCTCCTTTCAATTACATTAGCCTTTGCTGATGCGACAAACTACCAGCGCGCGCTACTTCTTATCGAAAGTTTTCTTTGTTGTTTTCAGAGTTTGAAAAACTTTATTTCCGCTGTATAATAAATTCCGCTGAGTAATCGAAAGTACGTTCTTTCAATTGCTTGAAGCAATTTTTTTTTTTGGATAAATTGAGCAGGGAGTTGCGTTTTCTCTCTCTTCTTTCTTTTCAATTCTGCATCATCGTATACTTCGATCCAGTTTAGAAAAGAATCAACTTTAAATCCGGTAAATAAACTAAAGCATTCGCAGCGAAGTTTTTTTTATGTTTCCGCTTAGATTGAATATCGAACTTTCGCCTGATATATACACCGTTGTTACATTTTTAGATTCATTGAAGAGTAAGAAAAAAAAAATCGAAATTGAAGCCATTCGAACGAATAAGGTCAACGAAAAAGAGGTTTTCTAGCCTCGATTTTGCAAATTTTGCATATGATTTAAATTCATTTATACTATTAACACACTTAAAATGTTTGCTAAAAATGTCACCGGGGGAAATGAAATCGAAATGTTTTGCATTTTCATTTCATTTTATCCATGTTGTTTTCTGCAATGTTTTGGTTGGTATGGAATTTCGGAAAAAGGACAAGTGGATTGGAATGAACTGAATACAAAATGGAATTGCACATTCAAATTGAAAAATATGTGCGTCGCTTTCTCTATTTCAGTGTATATATATTTGGAATTTGAACTAAATGTTTATTTTTTTATATTTTCGATGTGACCGTTTCAGTTTTGGTTCAAATCATTGTGTTACACAAACACAAAAAATATCGATATCTCCAAACAACAACGGCGACAAAAAAAGAACTGGCTAAATATATAATAAAATATTCGGGTCTCTGTGTGTGTTTACATAGCGAACATCTGTTACCGTGTCCATGTGTAAGCGCATGAATTTTCCGGGGAATTCCGTTTCTTGAGACTCTTTCCGTTGCTTCGTTTCACTCAACTGCACGAGTCAGTGTTATAGATGACGGTATGGAAGCTATTAGTTCTGAATTTTGTGCCGGTGGTTAGTTTGAGTCGCCCTTTCCCTTTCTCCTCCCCCCTCTCTCCGTTTCTATTTTCCTCTGCATTTTTTCTGTTTTGTTTTCTTTTCTAATTAATTTTTCGACTGTATTGTTTCACTAGCTCAAAAACCATTAAAAACACGAAATATAAGTCACTGGTATATACCTTTCTAACTTCAGCATTATCCGCCTTCGTTTTCTATAAAAGTTTTAGCGTCGCAGCGTTCGTTGAACAATGTCGCGCTGCTCGCTCGCTCACTTCAAACCCATTGCAAATAAAATTTATGTGCCAACACCCGTGAAACGTGAAAGTTTTTATAACGGCAAACATGGGCAAAAAGAAGGAAGTAAAAAAGCGATAAAATATGTAATATTTGAAATGTCATCAATTTTTTCAGGCGCACCACGACTTTAATGCGGTATGTTTGTCCTGGATTCAACGTCAGTTAGCAATCTTTTCCGGTTTAGAATCTCCCTTGTTGTATGTTGTTGTTTTTTTTTTAATTTGTCGTTTTTTCCTTAACTAACTAAGTTAATTTCAAAGTAGATTGCCAACGGTATCACAACAAGCAAAACATTAGATTCATTTAATTTCTTTTGAAGCTATGTGGGGAAAAATGGCGAATGTGTTTTAAGCCCGAATGGAAAATTTACTTGAATGCGCATCAGACCAATATAATACTTTGAATACACAAACTCGAAGGAGATAACGAGGTTTTAACATAGATTTGAAAGTACATTTGAAAGTTCGTAAAATTCTCATCAACTGCATCAAAATGATATTCGAAAACGAATTATACAAAAGTTTCACTAATCCAACTGTTGTAGTGAGCAGTGAATTCATTAAAGAGGAAACAGATTGGTAAAAACTATGCTGGACTTTTAAATGAATTAACCGGAATATAAAATTTACTTGCAACAACAACAAAAAAAGCGGCACACTCTTCACTTCCCATAACGTCCAGATCCCGAATTTGTTCAGTTTACTGCAAACCAAGAAAAAAATATTATTTCAAAGTTTTCGATTCACACAATCTAACATTAGATGTGATTATTACTTCGTTTTGGACCAAAGTTCAAATTTGCTCTGGGAAAAAGTGTGTGCTTTTAAATATTCAGATGAAAAACCTGTCATGAATAACATTTAAAACTATCTTTATGAATAAAAGGTATATGTGCTTGGCATTTCTAAATGAAAGATTTTCCGCCCATGGAATTTCGGTCGGGAATTTGTGATGTATGTGTTTCGCTGTAGTTTCATGTCTCGTCTATGGTCATAGTTTATCTCTGAATATTTTGGTCAATTTTCTGTGGCTAAAATCACAAGGAAAGCATACAAAAAAAAACAACAAATTGAGGCTACTTTTAAGCTGGGATCAAAAGATTAAACACGGAATATTCGGGCTTTCATAAAAGTGCAAATGACAGAAAACGATGGAGCTAGGAAGAGACAGTGAGAGAAAGGGATAGAAGACTAAGAGAGCAAATAGACGCGAGACACAGAGAAACAAGATCATGGGATTATGAATGGCAGTGTGTACGAGTCGTCCTACCTGATGTGCACAACATGATAGTTTGCATCGTTTGAATATTGCTTGTGATGGTTTTACAGGTGGAATTAAAATTTCACTATAATTTAGCTCTCTAAGTGAATGGGTCTAGTATAAACGTTATCTCTTCGCTCCATCGGGATATATGAAAATAGACGATTTAGCCGAAAACTAACCTATGAATTAACCAAAAGTTCAAATGCCTCATTATTCATGTAGTGCTCCGCACATGGCCATATTCACATACCGTCAAGTCAACTCTTTAGACCAGCATTTTCCAACGGTTTAACCATCACCACGCATATTGTATATGAACAAAAACAATAGAAAACACCTGACCGAGACTCTCTGGTGCGGGATCGTGGTTGGTGAGAAAAAGAAAGTGTTCGCTTACAACATTTTCGTAAGCTTTTGATCGATGTAACAGTCTGTGAATACAAAATAACCCATTGGATGACCCATTCAATTAGTAGATTGGCATACGAATAATACAATCTGAGTTCATTCCATTCCAACATTCCTTTGTTCCCGATCATTATATCGATAAATGTGTTTTGTAGTCGGCGATAAGAATTTCACGTGATTTACAGTGGTTTCAACCACAAACCATTCCATTAAGAAAAATGTAAACAAATGTGAAATATATTCCATAAAAGCAAATATTTCAATGTAATTGAAATCTATAAAAGCGATAAGCCTGACTACTTCGTTTTGTTTGGCAATTCATTTGGCTTTGATGTTTACTTTGACCATTTTTTTCGTAATTATATTCCTTATCACAAACGGAAAATCGAAACCAGACACATTCTCCGCTTTAAACAAAAATATTACGCAATCAGAATATTAAATACCATATCAAACTAGCATTTTGCAAAATAAATGTTTGTATTTCGTTAAAACTCGCAATATATTTGGCGGCTTTTTTTAAATATCCGAAATGAAAAAAAAAATCGCTCGGAAAATATTCGCGTTTATGGTTTTTAAATGGTTACATTTTCGGAATATTAACATGCAGCCATAAATGAAGTCGAATTGGAACACAGTTTTTTGGTAGTCGCTGAGATTTTTTGTGTATTTGTTTTGTAACATAATGCAGTACAACAAAATCTCGGAACTACAAGCAAAACCATATAATGTCGAACAATAGTCATATGTAAAAACGATTAGTAGAAGTGTAAAACCTCATTTTCTCCATAAAATACATAAATGAGTGTAATCTCGAAGTTTGCCATATCATAAAATCTACTGTGTGAATCGCTCACAAAAGACATCAGAACACATATTTGCTCATAAATGCAAATGGAAGGCATCGTACAGCAGCAGCATATGAAATGCCATAATCTATATATATGTATGTGTGTGTGTCTGCATCTGTGTACAAAAGCATTAAGCAGTTATTAGTTTAACTGTCGTCGTTGTCGACGATGTGAAAAACGACAGCACAAAATGTTTATGGTAAAAGCAGTGAGTGCGTGAAATAACTCTTATAAGCCACATTAACCATTAACTGATAAGAAGAATGAGGCGAACAGGAAGAGCACAGAAATCGATACACATATGAAAGGTCCGTGAAACGATATGTGTGTGTGTGCACCGTCTAACATTATTATCCTCAATAAATATGTGAAAATGAGTATATGGGCGAGGGAACGAACAACCGAATGAACGAGAATTATCTGCTAAAATGTTTAATAAAAATATGTTTGAAGGAATTTAAACGTTCAACGCTTCGGTTGGAATGTTCGCATTCGTTTTCGAAACAATGCACTTAGAAAATGCCATACTCCAAATTCAGCACGTATATTTTCGATTTTGTCATGCAGCACAGCCACACCATTGTCAGCCAGCAGCAGCAGCAGCAACCATATTAACACCAACAAAAGGAGTAAACGTGCATTGATCTCGAGCATCGTCGCAATGTTTAACGCTTAACATTGTCTATTTTGCGCCCGTCATATATCATTTGATGCCGTCTAATTTTGACTGTATATGCATTTGAGCATAAATGTTTGTCGTACACACGTGAACAAATGATACATGCACAATAAATTATATTTATTGCCGAGCTGGGCATTGTTATATGTTCGAAATAAAGCCAGCAATATTATACAGTTTGCACATACCACACAAAACCACGAAATTTCATCTTTTCATCAGTTTCAATGGAATGACGACCCAACCGTCGCCTTATTCATCGCGAATTCACTTGTCTATCTAACAGTAACTTTGTCTCAAAATCTAAAACTCTACACAACATTTCCTATACGAAATTTAAACTGCACATAACGACAACAGTGAATGAAACAGAAAAAAGAAACAACATCAACAACACCCAACTCGTTCGGCTATGTGAAGATATATTACCAGAGATAACAAAGTTTCTTTTGGGATAAAAAAAAATCCTGTTTTACAAATACATAACGGATTGCATCATCGGCACTCTACACAGATGTGTACTTGTCTGCTATATTTTGTCTTCGGGTTTTTCTCTCTTTCTCTCGTTTTCGCTTCGGTAGAAGTTTGGAAGACATTTTCACCAGTGCAACTAAACATCATCTGTAGAATGATAAAATATTTTGTAACGATGAGCAACAATAGTAAACACATAATAACAATAATAATAACAACACGTACGGGAGCATACTTTTTGAATGAAAGGTTGTTAAAACATTAAAGACAAACTAATGGTTGTGACGACAAAAGAAGCACAGCGCACACACACACATATATACACAGTACACACAAAAGAAGTTAAGTCGCGAGGCCAAACCATAAAAGATACAATAAAAAGCGAAAATTGAGCATGTTGAAGGGACGGTAGAAAGGGAGGTGAGTCGAATGCAATAGAGAGAAAATTGGTAGTCGTCTTTGTATAATACTTTCGAAAATGGTAGCGAAAATGACTGAAAATTTCTTTTATTTTCCACTTTTCAATAGCACAACCGAGAAATATTGTACTTTTTTTTTGTTTTTATTTTTTCGTCTTCTTTATTGTTCTCTGACTACTCGATTTTTTTTTGTTAGCAGCATTTTCTGTTGACAATTTCATTTTCGATACATAAAAGACGAAAGGATGACAATATTTCGGTCTGTGTAGAAAGCTGCCTTTCTTTCTATGCATACACACCTCGTGCGTCTGTCGAAACATCGATTTTAGATTACGTTCCGCAGAAAAATGAAAGAAGCAGAAAAAAACACAGAGAAAACCAACTTGACTAAAATATACGAAGTGTTAACGAGCATCAAATGGCAAAAAGTCGCATATTTTTTGAAAGGAAAAATTCATATCTTACGGTTTTTTTTCTATACTTTTCTTCTTCTCCCGTTTATTTTCCTGCTACTCGAAATGGAGGAAAAAAATGACGCATTAATGTCTTTGCTGAAAATCGACTGAATATCGCCGCCGGGATTGTTGTCATTGCGACTATCAACCCAACGTAGCTATGTTACACTCTGACTTTTAGAGACAAAAAAATGAGACTCACTCTTTTGCAAAAACCATGCAAATTTCACAACTTCGTAGCGAGAGCGATTTCAATTTTAAATCAACATCTAATACTTGGGTTTTTCCAGTCTCTACAAAGAACTAATGACAAGGAGTGTTGGCATTTCGCTTTTTTTAAATCCTTTTTTCACCTCTTCAAGGACACAATAACAATAATAAATGAGTTCAACATTTCGATGTTCGTTGATTTGTCAAGCATCCGTTTGCTTTGACATACACCGCACTCATACCAAAAAATTAAGCATTTTGACTGTTTTGTGTCGTCGAGAGTTTGATAATCGCTTGTTTCAAAGCTATTGGCCAAAGAACAACGAAAAGCCATAGAAACAATTGCGAGATGATGAAAACGATAATCACACTAAGTGAAATTACAACGTATCATCGAGAGTTCTTAAAAGGATAAAAAGTGGTTCGGTTCAAATGTAAATTTTATTAGAAAAGTTACGTATCAACGTGAAAACTTTATACTTGGTGAATGAAGAGTCTAGACTGAAAAAAACTGCTTGACATGATTTTGTGTGTCTTTCAGCTTTAACTCTTTTCGTAATTGAATTAGGCGTTTGCCATTGAAGTAGGTCTCATTTGTGTCTCGAAAAAAGCCAAATATTACTGGGCTCAATTTGAGATTATGCCCAGCGGCTATGGAAACCACTGAACATAAAAAGTAACAAGCAAAACTAAATCATTTGCAATTGGAAATGAAAATGAAATTAGTCGATGGTAACCGGTGGTCTACGAATATGTTCACGTAGAGAAATGTTCGTTATGGTGAAGTAAACACCACAAACTTGTTTTCAATTAGTATAATGTGAAATATTACATACATTTCAACAAAATTGTTTCATCATATGAATTTTAAAAAAATTATATATACGTACAACTTCGTTTCCTCAACGACGACAGAGAAACTATAGCAATCACATCATTCTTTTCCCTCCAACCTCAAACTGCTGGCTCACATTTTTCGAAGTAAACATATTGTGTGTTACGTGTCACACTAATGAGAGGAAATAAAGTTTCTTCAACTATTTCATGTGTCAGCAAATCGAAATGTATCATTTCATTTAGTAATGCAATGTAAACATTCACCAAATTTAATGGCATTTATTTTCGTGAGAATTATTGACAAAGAGAGCTAACAGAGAAAGAGATATGAAGAGAGATATACATCTCTATGGGCAAAGAAATAGAGTGAACCAAATGGCAAATGAAAGGGTGAAATGTCTAAACAAATTGAAATATTTGAATTAGTGTGAAGAATTCGTGCGGAAGTTGGATGGAAAGTTTAAACGGACATATGAAAATGCGTTGAGAAAGTTTTCCTGCACTGGCTGCCGATTGAATTACTTCAAAACAATCTCTTCAAACCATTTTATTGATGTGCCGGGTTTTAAGTTGGAGAATTTAAACTTCTAAAACAAATCCACGACATTTTCATACTATGTGAATTGATGCTTAATCTGAAAGATAATTCGTTGAACCCTTTGGTTTTTCTATATAGTCCTGCATTCATCTCATCGTTCGTACAGGCAAACCGCTCTCTCTATCTCTTTGTCCGTCTCTCTGTCCGTCTCTCCATCTATCTTCCTTGTATTACTACTATATTGACAAAATGTATGTCAAACTTAAGCTTTGATAAGCCACAAAACTTCGCTCTGAATATTCATTCGCCGGTCGATGTGGTTTTCGATTGAAGATTCCAAAAAGCGATGGGTAAATGGGTACCGATTGTGTGTTTCATGCTATTTTCCGAACACTTTTCACTCGTATATATACTTACACGTAATACTGTGTGAGGTAGAAGTGTACTGCTGTTTTTTGGTCGGTATATTTATATTTATCGCTCCATTTATGTGAACTATATATAGATGAATGATGTTGGTAAATAGTGGCAAAATGTATCGTCATTGTATCATCAACAACGACGATGCTTGTCGTCGTCTGGCGGTGTGTATGTATTCGTGTATTGTTGATAAGGACCGCTGATATGCCAAAAAAGGGTAATGTGTTATTGTCGATATATGGGTGTGTGTGTGTGTAAAGCTGTCGTTTCATTCAATAGCCACTTTTGAAATTCGGAGCATAAGTGTGTAATGTGATACTTAATGGACGAAATCCATTTTCCTAAATGGACATTTACCCATGATTCTGTGTGTCGGTATCTCTCATCGCAATGCAAAAATGATGATGACAATTCAAATACATTTCGGCAATGTGACAGGAAAATAGATTTTTCGGTTAAATAGAAATCAAATTTCAGCTCAACAACAATTTCAACAGAAAATGTGTATGTTTTTCGTTTTTGATATGGGCACATAATAAAACCTCAACCATACAAACTTCATTCAGTCATACAACCCGATCGCAAACGAAAACATTATAAATTGTCATGTGATGTTCGCTTTGTCATACTGCTTCAGTGATTTCGGTTGAAAAGCATAAAATGAACAAACCGAAGCTACTGAATACTGACACATAACTTGTATGTGAGAGTTGGACGATCCCTTGATATATGATATATCGCATATGCCCAATTAAGAGCGTTTTCTTTTTGAAAACAATACACAAAAACCGATTTACAGCTCACGACACATGGATCACATTTCAACATTTGACGCTAATCCAGTGCGCAACAAAATTGTTCGATGTTTTATTAAACCATTTAAAAATGAATAATCCAATTAATGAACATTCAACCACGCAACCGTTGTACATACGAACCACACCAGGCACCATCCCGTTCGCGCAAATGCGCTTATTGTTTAGTTATGATTGCGCTTTTAAACAGTAAATCCAATCAACAACTGAGTGGGAATTAGGAAGCAATAAAAATGTCACACGCCAAGCAGAAGTCTCACACCCAATATAAAGTAGCATTATAAATACAGCTGGATAAATATATTTATAAACCGTCAAGTATACCATATGGATGGGGCAGAACAGTTCAATCGCACGTTGGAAAAAAGGGACATGGTCATTGAAGCGTATTGTACACCGTGTGCTTTTCATTGAAAGCAGGAAATGCGTGCCAACGAATATAAAGTAAATATATCCGAATCGATGGATAAATCATAGTTAATATCAAAATGTAACAAACCACTGCCATTACCACCGATACCACACCACACAACGAATAACGATGAAGACTGAAAAATGTATGGCATTATAAAAAAACATATTGACACATTCACAGCCATTATAAATCATAACGCACTTTTATGATTTTTGATACACAAGCATTATCAACCATTTCGAAACCAAAACCAAGAATCACAACTAATTCTGGTCTTTCTCTCTCACTTTTTTTTCTTTCAGGTAATTTCATCATCATCATCATCAATTTTGGCAATATTTTCGCTGCACAACAAAAACCATTTTTGAATCATCGATGAATCAACAAAATCGATTGATCGATGTTAATGGAGTGTCACATTGGAATAGTCACTTTTAGCAGGATTTTAAGCATTTGTCGCTTAAGTTTTTTTTTGTTTTCATTCGCACCACCCTCATAAAATCAACACTCACACATAATATTGAATATGCGGCGTGGGATTAGTGTCACCTTATTATGCGGTAAATAAAATACGCGACTACGTCAATGCAATCATGCTAAGACGATAATCGAAATAGAACGGTGTTTCAAAAGTTGAAAGAAAAATAAAAGTTGTTATTTTTTTTATTTCTTTATTGCAAAGCAAAAGAGAAAGAGAGAGCCAGTCATCATAAATCATCAAGTCACATCGTTTTTAAATCAGACACACCAAGCGACATAAACACATGCACACACAAAAGTAATAAAATCACTACCGTGAATGTTGAACGCGTTTGCAAAATTGAGAAAGTGTTTGTGTGTCACCACGATGTGGATTATGTATCCATGATTCAGCAAAATAAATCTGAGAATTGTGTGAGAAAAACCAAGACGAAAAAGCTGGCGAACGACGAAAAAAAAAAGTTTGATGTATGTTTTTTTTCGCCTTGTTTGGCTTTGCAACGCAAGGCACCAGATTATTTTGGAACATTACGTTTGCTTCTGTCATTCTCTATACGCATTATATCCGTCTGAAATTTTTGTGTGTTTTTTTTTCGTCGCATGTTCTCTGTCTCTCTTTGACTCACTCACTATAGCTCTCCCGTTGATCTCTTTAAATATTTGAATAGAAAATTATTTCTGTGCGAGTGAGCACAATCGAGCGAATGTGTCTAATAACAAATTCCAAATTTAAACATCTATTCCGAATGGCAACCTTTTTCGTTCAAAAAAAAAGTGAAGAGAAGGCCGGAGTCGGTGTAAAAACCATTCGAAGCCGTTGTGCAAATTCTAAGTTGATTTCGGAACTGGGGCTCAACAACAGAAAGTAAACATGCAAATAATATATAAAACATATAGAACGTCTCGGGTTATTTAACATGTATACGCCAATAAAAATATCGGTTCCAAGAAGTACTCAAAAATCAACCGAACGAAGATATTGTTGAGACTAAAGAGAGAATATGTATGATTGTGTTTTACAATTTTATTTTGAATCATTGATTTGTTATGATTTTTGTTTAAGAACTTCTTCTCAACACACACACACACACATGCACACCAACAAAATTTTACACAAGATTAAATATAAATACAATTCAACAGACAATGTTTGCCCCGCTTCCGCTCTACGTCTCTCTGTGTGAACTCTGCGCTTTTGTTCACATTTCGATGGGAAAAATACGGTGTGTAAACATTTGAACACGGTATGTTATTGTCTGCGAATGGCAGATAGCTGATGATGGTGTGTTTACTTATCGATGAAATTGATTCCAATAAACAATAAACTGTATGGTGTCTGCGCCGATTGACAAAGAAACAGCCACACGCAAATATACACTGGCGCGCACACACATCGAGATAGAGAAAGTAGACAGTTTATAATACACACCCCCACAATGTTTCTGAAGTCGTTGTGCACAATAAGCATCCGTATGAAGACTGCAAGCGATTGTGGTATGAAGGTGTTTTTGGTGTTTGTGTATATTGAAGATGGTATGTTGACTTTTGTTTGTGCTAGCACCATTCAAATAATAGCTGAATATTTTTGCAATGTGAACCGTTTATTTCTTGATCACAATTTAATGTCGAAAGACAATCAACGTGAAATTGTGTGAGCGATTTACGGCGACCGACGTGCTCAAATCAAGATTGAAAATCTATTTTACGAGTTCGATTTCTATGTACAGTAAGAAATGTACATAATGAAAAAGTGAACATCAGTTATTCACTACACCATGCGCTATGGAATCCAATGCAATGAAGCAGAAGTTGGGGGGCAAAAACAGAAGCGATGAGAATGTTCACAAAATTGATGTCGGTTTTACGTCTCCTTAAATCGATATGCTAAAAATGAGAGCCAGTCCAATAAAAGCGTTCGATTCGACGAGAGGCTTTGGCAGCTGCATTTTGCAAACAGGTGCCAAAAAGAAATTCAACAACCAACACTTCAAAATGAAGCACAATGTGAACACAAAACATTGAACAATGCAACAATAAGAATGGATAGATCTTATCAAGAGTTATTTATATTTTATGTATAGTGTATTAACTTATGTTCATTTTCTTTTGCAAACTAAGCGAAAAATCTACAAATGTGACACCTGCTTATCTCATACCTCATAGCTTTCGTTCGATGTAAGGTTTTCCCTTCTTCTCTCTCTTTCTCTGTCTGGTTTGTCTGAGTTTTCACTTTTTGCATCAGATAAATGAGGGAAATGAACTGAATCCAAGCTTAACTGAATATGGACAATATCAAGTGATGAAGGGTCAGATGAAATTAAGAAAACCGAAAATATAAATGATGATGAAATCAACAAAAGTTTATTCTAATGAGGGCATTTTTTTTATTCTCTCTCCAAAAAAGACACCCACAAAAAATATGAATCTCATTACGAAGTAATGACATTGTTTGGTTGACTAAGTTTGCATGTCTACGATGTGTATTATGTGAATCATTTTATCAAATGGTAATAAATCACCGCTGAAAAAAAAAGAAACGATATTTTTTGTAAAGCATAAATCATAAAAGCTGCCCTTTAACACTGTACACATCTATTTACGTGGCAATTGAACATTTCATCGTATCCTTTCAATATAAATTAACTGTGAACTTTGAACATTCATATTTCTTCGATGGAGAAGAGGATTCGTCATATTTTTTTTGTATATGTATCTAAACGTGCGTAATGACAACAATGATGCTTCATTCGATTTGATTTTTGGTGCGTGTCTAGTTCCCGCATCCAGTATCTTATATTTTAGCGGTCGATATCCGATTTCATTCATTCGTTTTGGTTTTTATTGAGACGAATATTGGTCTCCAAATCGTACATTTCGACAAAATGATTCATTCATCTCGTCTTCTGTTTGTTCGCCTTTTGTCGGCGTGCACACAATTTGATAAATGACATTTTCATTTAGCCATAAATAAATAATAAATGATTAATATAAATATGTGACATTCAACGCTATATCATGTGTTTAACAGACACCACAAAAGTGCTGATACCGTCGTTCTTATGTCGGCACATTTACAGTATAAAAAAGGAGCACAAGAAGAATAACAAACATGAACTGTCATCCTCTTATTGTATTTTGATGAAATTTTCTTGCGTTTTTCACTACATTTTCTCTTTGGATTCTCTGCTCCACTCATTCAAATGCTTTCTAGTGTCAACGCCTACGGTGTGATCTATGCCAGCTTTGTCATTAAAAACGTGCAAAATTGATGACGTAAATAACATGTGATTGACGATGAAAATGCTTTCCATTTAACCAATGAAATATGCGATGCAATGATTTTTAATTGAAACTCATTTATCATTTATAAAATTGAAATCGATTTTCGATTAAAAATGACACATCGACGAATTGAAAACAATTTTCTGACACTTTAATTTCAAAATACAAAAATCGTTTATTTTTGTTCAATTTTTTAAAAACAATACCAATTTCCTTCAGCCATATTAGCGCGTGAATAGAGAAAATAACATTTTCGAATTCCATTTATTTGCATTTTGTGTGGTAACATCTGCTTTTTTCCATAATCAGACACATTTCTATTCGGTTACTGGTAGTGTGTATGTTTTTTTTTTCTCTTCGTTTTCTTCTCCGGCTTGGCAAAAATTATGTTTGTCAACCGTATAAAAACGGAGCGGCATTTGGTACGACATTGGATTTATGAAAATTGTATAAATATTAGCAGTACAATTACAGTGGCTAGACAGTGCGGCGGCGGTTTTATAAGGCTACTATCACTTGCTTACAACGTTGATTAATTCGTTTGTTGTTTTCACTCGCTGAACCACCCCGTTGTGTGTTACAGATAAGCAGCACTAAATGTAGTTACAAATGTGCCAGTAGAAATCATCATCATTGTTTTCAGTCCATTTTAATATATAATATTGCTTGTCGCTATCTTTTTCTCTGTCTCTATCTCTCTTGGTTCTTCTTTCATTCGGCTCTGTGCCATTTTGCAGCATTAAATTGCCGATGAAATGGAAAATGCCGGCACACATATAGAAACAAGAACGAGAACGACGACGACGATTCAACTTTATTGAATGAAACAAATTTATTCAATTTATTTTCAATCAACTAAAAACAGTTTGTGTTGTGCCCAAAACCTCGTTCAATTTAACTGAAAGTCCTGTTTCAAATAAAACAAAACAGAATCCAATGTGCTGTAAAACATGTGCCGCAATTTGTATGCATTTTACGTCACATTTCACTGCATATTTATAGATACGATTTAAATGTCAATGACTGCATTGCCATCCACGGATGCCACAATCGTCAAACATAAAACAATACAAAAAAAACGTGAACCAATTTATTGCGAGAATACACACACTCAGAAAAAGAGGGAAAAAAAGGAATGCAACAAAATTCAAAATCAGAAATGACCGATGTGGCTGGCGATAAATTACTGCAAAATAATATGTCATGTGTTTCTATAAAATTTGCAACAGAAGCCCCTTTTTCAGTGACAGAATATATGAAATGTTTTTGTAAAGATTGACGAAATTGTTGTTTTTTTTTCAATCGTTTTTCACAAAGAGTCGAAAAAAGGCTTGTAGGAATGCAGGAATGCAGAAATCGAACTCTAGTGTACCATTTCAATTTCAATTAAGTTGTGCCAACTGTCGCATTTCAGTGAAGTACATTCAGCTTTTGAAACTTGAGTCTGAACAAATATGTGATCAATTGCCATTTCATTGTAGGCATTTGTCAATCTCCAAGTTTGCTTCCAGGAAATCTTTTCTTGCTCAAATGTATGATATGTTTATTATTGGAAAATAATTCTCTCAATTACAACAATTTTGCCATAATAAATATCAATCAATGCAGCGTTGTATCGTTTTATGGAGCTTAATTCGTAAATGGATTTAATTTTCGATATCAGTCTTGTAACATTTAATCAGAAATTGCCTGATGCCAGTGGCAGCTGGGAAAAAACTCTCTATCTCGCTTTCACACACACAGTTCACATTGATTAATGGATATTAATTGTATTTTGCTTAATTTTGCGCAACAGTCACGGGTCGTGTGTAGTTACAAAGTCTAGCTTCGCAACGTTTCTATATGCAACAAAGCAAAAATATATTTTCATATATATATTGACCATTTTTTGTGCGTCTTCTGTACCGGCTCTGTCAGCACAATGATGATATATTGCGTTTAAAATTATTTCCATATTTTTCACTAGAAATAAAACCATTGCACACTATAAATACGGCACGATTTTATCGGACGTTTCTCTTTGTCAGACCCTTCTTTCCGTTTTTTCCCTTTTCCTTTCGTCACCGCCGCCGTTTACACGTTACACCATTGCATTTGCTTTGACTCTTTGACTCTATCGCTCTCGTTTTCCTCTTGCTTTCACTCTTCTCCCGGCAAAATCCACCGCTTATGCCACAATGTTGATAATGGCGTTTTCAATGTTTATGCTTTTTTGGCGCCTCCGGACAAGCAATACAACATACTCACAATAATAAATTAAATTAAATACGTCTGCTACAGTTTCTCTTTCTCTATCTATGTCACTACCTATTCTTTGTACACAACGAATTATAGCATTATATAGCAATGTGTCTATGCCATCGTATCCAATTTTATCGGCGTGTTATTTCATTTTTTTAGCGCCTTCCAGCCAATTTGAAAAAAAAAACTGGATTCAATTTAATGATTTGAACTTTGCAAAACTACGACACTCTACATATGAAATGGATGTGGGTTAGATATAATGCTAAATGGGTCGATATTTCGATTTAGTCCACGCTACTTTCACTTTTTAATTCGATTTCATACGCAATTTGATCGCCTTTTGCCCAAGCGAATGTGAAAGCAACACGAATTTTAACAACAACATGGAAATGAATGCACAAAAGTATACGAAAAGCGAAAAAGGAACAAAGATGAACACAAATTATTGTATTAGCAAAACGATAACATATCACTGCCGAAAAAAATAGGCTATGCAAGCTCACTTTTGTATTTACTGTTTTTATCGGCTTACTCTAATACACGTAATACTTATTAAATCTGATGCAAGCTCGTTGCTCGGTAAAAACGAATGGAAAAACATACGTACGAAACAGAGAATGAGGCTTCATTTAAACGATTTCGATGTAGAAAAGTAATTTTCTTGTTTTGTATATCCGTGCGCGCGCGCTCACGCCTTTTAACATTATGTGCCATATGATAGTATATCGAACGTATGTGCCATTGCTACCACACACACTATCTTCATCAACATTTGCCCGAAATGTAAGTTTGCCGCGCTGTTTTTCCTCTGCAATATGGCTCTGTTGGGAAAACATACAAATACTTTTAGTGCTTACAACTTAAAATCAACATAAACTAACGAGCAACGCCAACCAGCAGCAACCAAAGAGGATACGCAACATCGCCGTTATTCATGAAGCGTAAGCGCGCGGTTAAAATTTATTCAAATGAAAGAGAGCGAGAAAGAGAGAGGGAGATAGAGAAAATTTCAATATTTATATGGCCGGATTGTGCTTATATATATAAAGACATCGTATAAATGTACTTTAATAATCGAATTGTTGGATATTAAGCACTAAAACCCGAATGTGAACCGGGCGATATGCAGTGTGAGTGCACGGATAACGACTAACGGTGGCAAAAGAAGACGGCAAAATGAAGTAAAATCTGAAGCAAATGCATTAATATTTTTTTTCCTTCCGAAAAGTCTGACGTGTTCGCTTTTGCGTCTGACTCTTGCTTCGGCACAATCTTTCAGTATAAATGAATGGAATTCGTATGCATGGCAATAGAACAATCTCTCATGTATAGAGTTGAACAAACACCCGCCTCCAACCCACACATGAAAAATAAAGCATAACATAAAAATATAACTTGTAGAGAGCTAGTAAATCGGCTAGCATGGAAAAACGTAAGTGATGTCGGCGCTGAAATGATAATGAATAGAGTAAATACTCGTATACATCCATTGCGTTGCACTTGCACGCGACGACATTACAAGTAACAAGAATGCAAGAACCGGTAAAATTTATGGAAAATATAAATTGCCATGTTCAAAGGCACCAAAGAGAATTTATACCTGCACAAAAGCACACCGGTGCTTGATTGTGTACACTGTAAAACATATACATATGGATAAGCGAGTGTGTGTGTTAGGTGTTTTTCTGTTTTGTTCGACGACAGCGATGCAAGGTCTGTGCAACTTCGCCAATTATGCTTTAAACAAGAAGAAAGGAAAATACACAAGAGCCTTATGGTGGCAAAACAAGGTTGGCAAACACAAAAAAAACGGGCTCCAAAACAGCAGCGTCGTTTAAAAAGAATTCCCTAAAATCCACATTTACGTACTAGTATGCACATTAATTATACGCTGCACATGGTTGTAAAACATATATGAGAGCCGACAAACGCACATACACACAACCAAACGAATCCCACAAACTAAGCATTGGGAATGATGCGTTGCTCTATAATCAAATAAAGAGAAAACCTCTACCGCATATGCGAATTACAATAATGGAAAACTTCCGAATGCTCGGATTTGGATTGGTGGTGTTTTTTATCCTCTCGAATTTTTTCACTTTAATACAGAGACACTTAAAAATCTTCAAAGACACTCGTTGACAGGAGATTGTTATTACATATTATGCTCTAAAATAGTATCGTTTTGAGATCGTTGACTTGTCATCTGCTTGCGTTTAAAAAAAACATTATCCGATACGTGATAGCTGATCTCATAATATAAACGCCATTCATCATAAGACTCGATAGTGTGTGCTAGTTTTTTTATTCTGTTTATATCTACACTCATTGCCTTACAGCGGCCACATTGAACTTCGCATTACATTTATACTTCGATTATTATGCGATATGACAAAGTTTTACATTTTTCGTAGCTGAAAATGCTCAAGTTAAATTTAAATTTGCATGGTGCATTTTCTGTCGTTCTCGTTCCCTTTTGCCTGTGCCACTGTATGTGTGTGCACCCTCTCTCTCTTTGTACATTTGTCTTTGCCGTACGTTTTATATACTCAAGCTAACGATGTTTGTCATAAGCATATTTGAACTTGGCAAATGCGCTCGTGAACATGTAGTAGATGAATTTAATAACATTAAAGCTGAAATAAAGCCACCAAATGCTTGAACCGTACGCGTGTATGGAATGTATGTAGCATGAAAAGTTCTAGTGAAACGAAAAGTAAAAGACGACAAAAATAACTGCTGAAAATTATTATGAAAGCGTTAGTCGAATTTTGCAGTAGTTGAGCCATGGAATTTATAAAAGGGAATATTTCCTTTGACTACGATGAATCAGTGACTTTAAGTAATATGTGCTGTGTATAGAAATCGAATCCATATCATCGCATAAGCAAGCATTAAAAAAGACTTTATGTAAAATATTCATTGATTCAAATAAGCACTTCTATACATAAATGGGTGTACTTCCTCAAAGGGATTCCATTCTCATTTCATAAATATTATTGTGTAAATCATACGTCACACACAAACAAAGCAATTTCAATAAAATGAACATTTTGCAATTGCAAAATAGCAGGTTTATTGAAAACCGCAAAGAATTCATTCTCCGAAAATTGAAATGTATATTTCATTTTGGGATGTTTGAAATTTTCTCTTTAACATCGATTACAGTAATTTTCTGCTCAATGCTTTGCGACGCAGATTTTGTTTTCGCATTGCGCCTATGTGCTTTTGTTTCATTTCTCGCCCGAGTTTGGAATACTTTCAGGGCCACTACACAGTCTTAATTGAGTCCGCATGGTAGAAGTGCTGTCGTGATTGATAGTTGTCGTAGAGTTCACAGAAAAAAATGAAACAAAAGCACTGATTCACTGAATGCAAAAAGTGCATGGACACTTTTGCAAATTCATGTTCGTCGTACGAACACTCTAACGAATGTCCAATTATAGCGGTTCTCGCGACACACCAAAAAAGAGGAATGACCAACACATTGAGCTTTTTCTGTTGTCTTGTCCAAAATTTGACACAGCCAAATTCCAGATGAAAATAGAATGAAACAAATTCTCCGAATAGCTTTGGTGCACTTGTGAACGTTAATTAAACAATGTTGTTTTTTGTCTGTCTCGCTCATGTTTGGAAATGTGACTATATCTGCATGCAAAAATAGAGCTCGATCACGTTATACTCCTTATTTTCATTCACATTTTCAACCAAGCAGCCGCATTTACAATCACCATCAACATCTCAGAAATGAGTAAAAAGTGTGCGTTATACAAATGTGAAAAACATTCAGTTTTTTCTTTGACGTTTGCCGAGTTGAACGGAGTTTTTATGTGCTTTGCCATAATTTTCACACACAAAACAAATAGGGCTGTTCAAATGGGACACAAAGCGAGAATTTTGATTGGTAAATTCAATTAAAAAATTAATTTTGGCTATTTTTTTATATTGGCACTAATAAAAAAATTGTATTTGTATAGCATTTTGCACTAAAGTTCGAAGAAAATGATGAATGTTTCACACCATTTTACAACTTTCTATTGACTGGCTGTTCATTTTGAACAGCCCTAGAAACAAACGTAATTCCGACACATTTTTAACTATGCAAACTATATTTTCAAAAAAAACCATGCTACAAATACAGTTTCATGTAGACGCTCCGAATAGAGTGGAAACTATTCCATATTTGCTTAAAAAACATTTCGATTTTCTGCTAAATACGCAGCGAATTCTTTTAGTTTGAGTCCATTGCAATATAAATGTTTTTATAACATCACACATTAACATGATTCCAGCTGAATGAATTTGCATTCGAAAATTCTGTTTCAGAATGTTAACATTGAAAATTACAATGTTAAACAATTGAAAGTTTTAATTTGAAAAAGCGAGATAAGCACAATTTTTCCGATTTTCAATTATTCAACAACTTTTTGCCCTCAAATCTTGACGAAGTAGAAAACAGTAAAACCGTCGCCATAAAAACTGATTTGAAATGAAAGCAGCTATTTCACTTTTGCATATGTTAAAATCAGATTGGCAATATTTTCGATTACTACCCACAATGTTTTGCTAGTTAACTAAAGTACTGAAATCATTAATGAGAAACATGCAAATTGTATGGTTTAAGGATACGAATGAATTTGTGGGTCGTAATAACGTATGGAATTCGATCTCATTCCAGTTCGATAATGAAAATATATTCTCTGTTTTATCCGTTATTATTATCATCATTAGGGGGTCGAATACCTTTATGATATTTTTTAATAGAATACAACGTGTACTCCTGCAATCTACATGATAATGAAGTTTTGAACGGTAATTAGTGTAAATTCAAATTTGTTTCTGTATATTGTAGGGTTGAACATTTGAAGAATTAAGTGAATCACTTCAACAATATTCCGAGTATAAGCTACGCTCATTTTGTTATGATATCAAAAAAGGTTCATTATCGTTTACATCGAATTTTGCCCATCGAAAAATTCATTAACGCGTATACGTCAATTAGACACGAATATTTTTATGTTTATGGTTCACACACTGTGTAAAATGTAATGTCAATGGAAAGAGCATTAATGTTGCAAAACAACAATAAGAAGAAACAGAAGGAGTACATTGTATTGTTTTACATATAATACGGTTAATGTTTTGCTTCATTTTGCTAATGCATACGATGTGAATGTTGACAAAACCGTATGTCGAATATGGATTTCGTTCGGTACAATGATGATAAAACTGCCTAAAAGCATGCCATATGCATTAGCATTGCTGAATTGAGAGCGAGATACACACACATGAATTATAAGACATAAGGAAGCACCTACATATGTAATGACAAGACTCTAAGTAATTACAAAACTCAAAAAAGACATTTCTACATGTTTTGGGCGTAATACGAACGGAGAAAAATGTGTCGAGCGAATAAAGTTCGGTCGATAGAAGTCGTGTGTTACTCACATTTTCTTATACGCATTAAACGCTCGCATACACGGTAGCATGTGCTTATCTTTTCAGTTAATTACTAACACCCTTTGAGCAGAGAAATCATTTTATTGACTGTTTTGCTTCCATTTTGGCGTGTTTCATACGTGTTTCGATGTGAATTAATTCCATCATTTTCCCTTTGGAGTCGCATCGATGTGTCGTGTGTGTGTATACATCTCGTGCAACATTTCCATAGTTTTCGACAACGGGGTACACATTTTAATGTCATTTTACTGTCTATACTAATATAAAAGACGCAATTATGGTGTGTATCATCATTTCGAGATGCATGTATACGAAAGACAGATAAAGCGAATGAATACAACCATTCGAATGTGATATGGTGGAACATATGAACGTGTATCGTTTATTTCATTTAATTCCATTATATAAACACCTGGAAAAGTAATTGCTCCTCACACGCATCAATCTTAAAATCTCTCTGAAGATCTCTGCTGACGCAAAATGATGATTAAAAATAATCATTTTACTTCTCTTTGCTTGTGTCTTTGTGTGCGAGAGAGACACAACGTAACAGTGAAATATAGCTGTGTTTGCAGAGGAATGTGTGATTAGTTTGTAACGAGAGATAAAATATATGCACGATTCAAGCTACCATTTCAAAAGTGTTTGAAGTTAACAAATCAATCGAGACTGATAAAATACGCATCAAAATGTGAAATCCTAGAGAGACAGAAAATCAGTGTCGTATGTCGACATACAGTATTGTGTAACGAGGATTACATCAATTTTCATTCACATTCATGCGACAAAAAAACTTTTTGATTTTGATTTATTCACAAGAAAATGTACTTATTCAACGTTTAACATGAGTTTTTCCACAGCAACGCCCAAGCCATTTTCAACGAAAAGTACTTTTTAATAATGAAATTAAATCCAGTTCATAAATTATGCGAAGATGTGCATCCATAGAAATGTCTGCAAATGTTGATGAAAAATTGATGTCATACATATAAAGCGAGCGAATTCGTAATCAAGAGAAGGAGAAAGAGTCGTTGGAGGAGGAGGAAGTCTTTTCATTCTCGAAATACGCTTTTTATTCTATACAATAATAATGCTAATGGAATAATGTGTTAGTAAAATATGTCACGCATTGCATGCGATTATAGGATATAATCAAAAACGAATCTTCAATCAGAAATAATCTTCCGAGCTTCGATGGCATTAAATTGGTAAATTATCAATGAATTGAAACATTATTTACAAAGCATCCAATAAATAATTATAATCCAAAGTAACACCGGAATGAATGCATTGAGAGGGATGAGTATAAAAACGTACGGTTGCTATGTCAAATCGACTGAAAAATGTGCAAAAATTGAAATTGGCATTGAAAATTCAATAAAGACCGAAGAGATGATTCTTTTATTATTATAATAAAATGGCAGCGGCACGTTTTGATCGAAATTCAATACTAATTGATTTATTGTGTCATGTAAACGGTTTTTATAACATGGTCTACACCTACTCGTGCATATAGACACCGACATGCAAAGCGAAAAGAGGCTTTCAAGTTGACCGATGCGAAAAATCCATAAAGAAAACGAGGCCTTAACAGAAAAAAAAAACACGGCATTAATTAATAAATAATTAATATGGATGTTGGGATGTTGGACGATGCATTATGCTTTCGAATAATTAAATCGTAATTGAATATATTTTGCTTCATTTAATCCCGATTCGATTATGGGTGGACGCTTGTTACCTTTTTTTTTTATTTTCTACGTGTTTTTTTTCTCATTAGTTTTACTCTCCGGTTGACTGATGAGCAGGAAATGTTGCAGTGACTCTTTTTTTTCCTGCTCTGTAGTCACTGCTGCCGTTGTTCTGTCCACTAGCGATGAGAATGGGGTAAAATCGAATTTGAAACCGATACCGTATTATATAAAGTACTTGTGTTCAACGGCACACAAAAATGTTGTAATCGCATGAAATGACACAAGGAAGATGAATGGAGGAAAAAAGAGTCGATGACATGTCACACACTATCGTCATTGGATTGTGTCGTTTTTATGTCGCTATATCATTTTACTATACTATCAATACGATTGGCATTTCGATTTTTCTTTCTCACTTGCTTTTAGCCATCGAATTTCATTCGTTCTTCTTTTTTCTCTTTGTCTTCTTCATTAATATTATATTTTGACATAAATTCTTGTGCGACAGCAGCCACTTCTGATCCATTTCTCTCTCATTTTGTATGTTGGCCAATCAGTAGAGTTTCACACATTCTTTCCTCGCCTCTGTTCGAAATGCTATAGAAATGAGCGTATGATGACTGCCAATAATAAGCATTGATTAAATGAAAACGTCTTAGGTTTATGTGTTATTTATTCTTATTGTTATGACTATTGTCTTCTTTTGGGCCAAATCATTTGGAATATATTCGGTTTGATTTGCCATTCGGTTTTGTTTTGTTCTCTTTGCCACTCGTATCCGAATCGAATATTTCTATATGTCTGTGGCATTGGTGGATTTTTCCAATTCCAATGCTTGTCAGTTAATTATATTGCTTTAACTCGAATTCAATGTATATAACAGAATATGACTGACCGTAAATCTACATAAAAACAATGCGTGTTTTCAATCTAAATTGAAATCAGAACGTGGATCGACGAAATTTAACGAACTCCCAAATGAGTAACTGGAAGTCAATTTGAATCATTCATACGAACAGAGCGAAAAAAAACGAATATTCACCGAAAAAAGAAAGAAAATGTGACGATGGTGCAATGAACAGCAACAACAGGAAAATCTAATTCAATTATTAGTATTATGGATATACTGACGATGTTTGTTTTCACATTATGTGCGCTATGTGTGCCTATCGCGTTTGGGCCTAGGATTTTCATTTATCTTTCTGTGTTTGTTGCGCCATTGTGTATTTGCTCCGGTTTTATCTTTTGACTGAATTTCTGTGAACGTGTGCGTTCGGTTGCCATGATGCTTATGATGCTTGAAACTTGATTATAACAATTAGTACCACTGAATAATCAATTTGGTGGAGGGGGCATTTTGCCTTCAAATGTATATGTATGCTGAAAAGAGAAAACAAAAATATTATATTGATAAATAAACAAAAGAAGTGTGCGTGCGTGCGTGTCAAGTTGTTTGTTATCGAAACAACATTCAACACAAAGTTAAGTGAAGTGTATTTGAGACGCTTATATGTGAAGTTTTTATTTGTTTGTTTGGCTGTCATCGTTGAAAGAATATTCGCATGATTTTTTTTTCCCTCGTCCCTTTGTTTTTCTGGATGAGCTGCCTTTAATTAATTGATCGCCTTCAACAGTCTTGTTTTTATTGCCTCGGACCAAAAAGCTTTCAGTATAAACGCGCATGTGGCATGGTGTGGGCGCACGCCAAAAAAGACAGAAGCCATGATTATGACGGCGATGAAATATAAAACCTTGGTCCAAGTCCAAGTGAGAGTGTAGAAAACATACATACTGCGTGTAACACACTTAGATAGCGAATACAACAATATAAAAAATCGCCTCCATTGAAGAGGCTTATGAAAAGAGCTTTTGCTTATTATTGCTATTGTTATATCAACAATTGAATTATTAAGTGCCTTTGTTTCGTGAATTGATGAGCAGATGAACGCCCGCACGCAACAGACATTTTGCTTCCCCAAGTCACGATGTGCCAGCCGAATTGTATATATATGATTGTTGTATTAGTATTATTATGAATTGGATGACGACGACGACTGCCACAATGCTGATAATAACTGAAAACATGGGATTAGCTCTTGCTGGCTAAATATGAAATGATATTTATTCAAACGCTCGAATTTGTACACAGGAACAACTTAAACTGTAGACATCTTTTCACTGTCGATACAGGATTTTGGTGATTATAAATGAAGTGTATCCGATGTTGGTACGGAACTCAAAGACTACACTTTGATGACATCACATTAAAAATATGGAACATCTGCCAAGCACTTTTTTGGCAGGCGACATTAACACTGGGCGATCGATTTTTTCTTCACAACACGAACATCGTTAATATTTTATTCTATCGAAAAATTATTTGTTTGAATTTCATTTCAAATGTCGTTTGAATTTCGTCGTCATGAACATAACCAACAAATTATTCAATGTCTGTTTGTACATTCCATATCATTCCATATTAAATTTTAATTAATTTACTACTTTGTTTTTGATCTGGGTTGAATGTAAATCGATGCTGAAATTGTGAACAGCTGAACATTTTATGGCAAAGTAATTCGTCTATTTGGTGTTGGAGGAAAAGAGAAATTTAATATTTATTCGTTCGATAAATGAAGTCGATAAATTACAACCATAACCATATTGTTCATCCGGCATTGTTAAGATAGAGCGAGAATGCTGCTCCTGAAATTGGATATTAAATAAACCGGATATATTTGCACATTCATTTAAATTGTCATTATTTTATTTTGATATATATGCATGTAATGGCGTCGGTTTTCTAGTTTTTTGAATTCGGCAAAATGCTGTTATGATTACTCCAGAATAAAAGCAACACATGATTTCGTGGCGCATCATAGTGATAAATATTACAGTCAAAACGAAACCACGTACATGTTAAATGTAAAAATTGCTGATTATCTGAACTTACACAGGTGTTCGAGTGAAATTTCAATGACTAAAAAAAAGCCTTGAACGTCATCATATATCGTTGTATGTTTCGTATTTTAAATTGAATTTTACTACAATAACCGACTTTGTTTCGCTTTGATGTAAATGACAAAAAAATACACCGCTTGAATTCTAGAACTCTTTTTTTTCTGTATGAAATATTTATAATTGTTTGAATATACACAGATGTTGGAGTGAAATGCCAATGACGAATATAATAAGCTCGAAAACTCATCAAACACGGTTGAGTAGTTGAATTTTTCCATATAAAATTGAAAATTTGATCGATTCAGTGTACTTTGTTTGGACCTTTTATAATAGAATCATCTCAAAACGTTTAAATAACAGTTTTGATAAAGCAAAGAATATTTGTTATTTTTCTCAATGTCATCATTAATTGTATCATCATGGTTGTTACTGACAATGTAATCGAGTGTAACATTTCAAAATAAGTAATAATTAATAATAATTTTTTTTGAATATTAGATTTTTCGTGACTGCAAAAGGCGATCAAGTTTTGGCTGGAATTAAAAAGCCAAACACTCCATTTACAAATGAAACAATAAACAAGTTCATTGAATTAGTGCGTGAAAAATATCATTACAATATGATCGACGTCCGGTCTTTCTCTCAGCCCACAAAATATCCTCCTATTCCCAATAATACATATGATGTTCAAATTTTATACAGTCATTCAAACCACTACATATGCATTTATTTTGATCCTTTACACGAAACTGTTTACGTTTATGATAGTTATATTTCTAGTACAAAATCTATAATTATGCACGAACACAATTTAATTGTGCAAAATCGCTTTCCAATGTCAAAAACTGTTTATGTTATACCAAAGACGGAACAATATGATGATACATCAAGCGGACCCCTTGCGATTGCGTATGCAACTACATTGATTTTGGGTGAAAATCCAGCGATTTATGGTTTCCAAATGAATACAAAACATTCGGATAAGGCAATTCATTTGAGAGAACATATTTTTAAAATGTTACGAAAAGGAGAGTTATCACTGTTTCCACGGCAAGTTAAAACTTTAAGTTTCTTTAAAATGTGTTCAAACAATTTTTTTCTTAAAAACAGATCGGATCGTCTCGATATAGACTATATTTCTCCTGCTTTTAACAAAATACACCCCGATATATTGAAGGAGATCAACACACCAAACAAACGTTTTACCTTTCGTACAATCAATCTTTTTGCAAATTTAGTTACGGCGACGACTAATTTCGATATGGTTCCCGTTATGTTCGCCGACTATCCCGAACTTTATCCCGTTCATAATGACACAAAAAATGACGTTCAAATTTTATTCGCGGAAGGAATCGAAACAGCGGGTCATGTGATGTGTATATTTTATGATGCAGCTAATAAAACAGTCGTCGTTTATGATGATCAAGAATTGGATGATGAACAAATGATGACTATATTGAGACGATATCCCAACTACCAATATATTACTTACATTCATCCAAAAACAAAACAAAGAGATAGCACCTCATGTGGACCATTTTCCATTGCATATGCAACATCACTGATCCTTGGCCATGATCCCAAGACTCACAAACTTAGTACGACTACGTTACATTGTGTATCATGTTTTCCCCAAAAGTTTGATGATTCGAAAATCTTTCGAAAACATATTTTAAAAATGTTTAAATCAAAAAAATTATTACCATTTCCGCACGATTGAAGCTGTTTTTATGTGAGAAGAATTATTTTGACGTTAAAAAAAATGTTGTATTACAAATGTTATAAATAAAATGATCTTTTCAAAGAAAAAAAACACCCAACCATTATAAAATTTATGCGTTTACGCTCATTTCTCAAAAATACTAACAAAGTTTTGTTGCAAAAAGAAATCACTTGCAATAGCAGATATTGAATAGCTATGTTTGATTTTGATGCGTGATGAAATTGAATGGAGTTTTTATTCTGAAGCATTCGTATAAATTTTATGTTTCGAAATCTGAATAAAAACACGTCTGTTGTGCTGTACTATTCTTCTTCAACTGATTGACTTTTATTGCTCATTACTTATAAGCACTACAATCGTATCGAAACAGCCAGCGATGGATCGGCATGAATGTAGCGCTAACAATTATAAATAAAAAGTCTTACGGGAGTAAGACGAACTTTTCCGCACTGTGGTAGTTGCGTATTTTATTAAGAAAGTTCAAAATAATATTTGTTCGATTTTTCAAGCCTTTCAAGCATCGTAAAGTTCGAAACCAAAAAATATGTTTCAACTTTGGCAACGAAATATTTTTTAATTTAATAGCAGAAGTACCCGAGAAAAGATTTTTCACACTTTCATGATGAACCCATTTGTACGACATTTGAAAGTATTCTATTTTCTAACAAAATACTATAAAAAATATGTCTGACGTTAATTTTGCCATAAAAATTATTTTTGAAACACTTTTCATAACTAAAGGCACAAAAAATTTGGATCTTTGTATGGGAGCCATGTCTGTATGCTATATTAATGGTGTGAAACTTTGCACAGGTTATTTTTTCACAAAAAAATAACATTCGTAGGGTTTGGAGAAATTTCAACCAAAATTAAGGGTACCTCCCATACAAAATATTCGTTTTTGAGCCAAAAATTTAAAATATTGTATGGAAGGTACCCCTAACTTTGATCGAAATCTCTTCAAACTTTCAGAATGTTATTATTTTGTGTAAAAAATAGTCTGTGCAAAGTTTCACGTCATTAAAGTATCATACAGGCATGGCTTCCATACAAAAATTCAATTTTTTTGTGACTTTTACAAGGAAACTGTATTAAAAAATATGTCTGACGTTAATTTTGCCATAGAAATTATTTTTGAAACACTTTTCATAACTCACAAAAAAATAACATTCGGAAGGTTTGGAGAAATTTTAACCAAAATTAAGAGTACCTCCCATGCAAAATATTCGTTTTTGAGCCAAAAATTGAAAATTTTATATGGGAGGTACCCCTAATTTTGATTGAAATCTCTTCAAACTTTCAGAATGTTATTTTTTTGTGTAAAAAATAGACTGTGCAAAGTTTCACGTCATTAAGGTAGCATACAGGCATGGCTCCCATACAAAAATTCATTTTTTTTTGTGATTTTTTCAAGGAAACTGAATTAAAAATTGATTGTATCTCAAAACTAACGTCGGATTCGGTTTTCTCGTGCCAAAAAACCCCCCAATACATATTTTTGAATGTTTAAGTCCACATTAAGTATGACTTTTGGACGAAAATTGGACTCTTTTTCATAGGTATCACTCCAGGCATGACATTTTTTCCCATCAACCAAAGTCGCTCAAAAGCTAATGATTCCTATTCCTCGCGACCCCCAATCATCCTGTAAAGTCAGATTTTGAATTAAGTTTCTACGATGAGCGCAATCTTGCTAACAAATTTTGCGTACGACGTACAACGTACGACGTACAACGTACGACGTACGACGTACGACGTACAGATTAACACAAACCATGCTCAAAACGGCCTGATTCGGGTTCGCTGACCTCAGAAACGTCCAGAAAACATGTTTCTGAAGTTTTCAAAATTTTGACCGATTACAATACTTTTCACCTTACACTATGTGTGCGGAAAAGTAAAAAAGGGTCCGTTCTCAGACATGCCGCCGCCGCTGCAGGGCAAATTAACATAAATTAATGAATAGGTAACCTTAGGAAAGCTCTTAAAATCTAAATAGAATCTTTGTCGTCAATCGGTACAAATGCAATCTTGTTGATACCACGTCGGTACTTAGCGCCACCAAGTTGAACTTCGACATTTCGTACACATCCATCGTCCTCAGGGAACACAGCAGACACACGTGCCAACGGCCAATGGGTTGGAGGCTAGTTGTCAATTCTCAACAACACGACATCACCAATTTTGACATTCTTGGTGCGCAAATTCCACTTTGACCTCTCAATTTGCTGAGTGACATAATCACGCTGCCAGTTCACCCAAAATTCTTGCGACATTTTCTGAATCAGTCGCCAACGTAACAAGCGATTATCAGGAATTTCGGTATAATCAAACTGAATAGGTCCAATCAAGCGTCGCCTCAAAACCAAATGAGCTGGTTTTAATGCTTCACAACTCGTTGGATCGTCATCAAGGGCCATGATTGGTCTGCTATTCAAACATGCAGCAACTTGCGTTAAAACTGTGGCATATTCTTCATATGTTAACACCTGCGTGCCAACTACTCGACGAAGATGGTGTTTTGCACTTCGAACACAACGTTCCCATAATCCACCCTGATTCGGTGATAACTGTGTAATAAATTTCCATTTTTTCTGTCTTAACTGAAGCTGCTCACTGACAGTGATTCGTTAATTGCTATTGCCACTAAGACTTACTTAGAGTAATGTGCTAGCCAGCCGCTAGTTTACCAAATGACTCACACCCATATAACTGATGTTACCCATTACAATGATAACAGCTGGCTCTACGCTTCTTCACAAGGCTTGGATCATGCTTGTACTTGATCGACGAATCTTTGACCGTTTCAGCAACGACTGAATCAGCACCTCTAAAATGGCGTTTTGCAATGAATGGTCTACTCGATGCATCTCCTTGCGACGTATAGGAATAGCTTACATTTTCAGCTCGAACAACAAATTCAGCATCCATACCATCTGCACGCTTACGAATTAATTCTAGCAATGGTTTAAGCTCGGCTATCTTGCGTTGATCACGTTCCAAACTCCACAGCCGAATCGATTCACCGTCCATCTTTCTCACCAACAATGGAACTAAAATCGGACCCCAATGCTCAACCATAACACCATATTTAGGCAATGATCGCAAAAGAGGATTTGTTTCATTTATTAATGCTACCAATGCAGCCCTGTTCGGTGTATCAACACTAGGCATATCGACAAATGACAGTACTATTTCATTTACAATCTTCCGCTCATTATCGTACGTTTCACACAACAATTTCCATGCATTCTCATAACCATCACTCGTGCGATCCTTTTTGCATATCGTATTATATACTTCAAAATCCTGCTCCAAATGTGCCATTAAATAATAAAATTTCGCTGTAGTCGACATGCTCGTATTGTTATGGAAACAATTCTCGAAACTGGATTTAAATTGCGGCCACTTACTTCTATTCTTTCCATTGAACTTCTCAATGTCAACCTTTTTTACTTGAATATCAGCCGATTTCTGAGCCGGTACCGTTCTAGCTACATCTACCATCAACATTTCTTTCTTACGAGTGTCTAAAACGTCTATCACATTCGCATGCAATTCATCAATAGTTTGCATTCTCTCTTGCATTTTTACCATTTCAGCAGCACTGTAATTACTGCCCCCAGTCACGACATTTTCAAACGCTCTTTTATGATACATGTTGGCTACTTCAATTTGACATTCAACAGTATACAACGGTAAAGTATCAAATGATTCATTCTGTGTGATTGACAAGATTCTCTCAAGCCCGACGATGCAAACATGCTCTGGCGTATACGTTTCAGCATGCTCACCTCTTTTCGATTTCCGCGCGGCTCCGGCTTCAATTCTGTACGTCAACGAGATTATCTGAACTTTTCAGCTGTTCGAGTGAACTTTCAATGACTAAAAAATAAGCCTTGAACGTCATCATATATCGTTGTATGTTTCGTATTTTCAATTGAATTTTTTTTATATATGTGTGAGTTCCATTTTACTACAATAACCGACTTTGTTTCGCTTTGATGTAAATGACAAAAATATACACCGCTTGAATTCTAGAACTCTTTTTTTTTCTATATGAAATATTTATAAATGTTTAGAATAATTGTTTGAATATACACAGATGTTGGAGTGAAATGTGACTAATATAATAAGCTCGAAAAGTCATCAAACACGGTTGAGCAGTTACATTTTTCCATATAAAATTGAAAGTTTGATCGATTCATTGTACTTTGTTTGGATGACCTTTTATAATAGAATCATCTCAAAACGTTTAAATTACAGTTTTAATAAAACAAAGAATATTTGTTATTTTTCTCCATGTCATCATTAATTGTATCATCATGGTTGTTACTCACACTGTAAGCGAATGTAACATTTCAAAATAAGATCATTTCATTTTTAATGGACATTTTTTTTTATATTAGATCTTTCGTAGATATCATTGGGGTAAATGCAAAAGGCAACCAAGTTTTGGCTGGAATTAAAAAGCCAAACACTCCATTAACAAATGAAACAATAAACAAGTTCGTTGAATTAGTGCGTGAAAAATATCATTACAATATGATCGACGTCCGGTCTTTCTCTCAACCCACAAAATATCCTCCCATTCCCAATAATACATATGATGTTCAAATTTTATACAGTCATTCAAACCACTACATATGCATTTATTTTGATCCTTTACGCAAAACTGTCTACGTTTATGATAGTAATATTTCTAGTACAAAATCTATAATTATGAACGAACACATTTTAATTGTGCGAAATCGCTTTCCAATGTCAAAAACTGTTTATGTTATACCAAAGACGGAACAATATGATGATACATCAAGCGGACCACTTGCGATTGCGTATGCAACTACATTGATTTTGGGTGAAAATCCAGCGATTTATGGTTTCCAAATGAATACAAAACATTCGGATAAGGCAATTCATTTAAGAGAACATATTTTTAAAATGTTACGAAAAGGAGAGTTATCACTGTTTCCACGGCAAGTTAAAACTTTAAGTTTCTTTAAAATGTGCTCAAACAATTTTTTTCTTAAAAACAGATCGGATCGTCTCGATATAGACTATATTTCTCCTGCTTTTAACAAAATACACCCCGATATATTGAAGGAGATCAAAACACCAAACAAACTTTTTACCTTTCGTACAATCAATCTTTTTGCAAATTTAGTTACGGCGACGACTAATTTCGATATGGTTCCCGTTATGTTCTTCCACTATCCCGAATTTTATCCCGTTCATAATGACACAAAAAACGATGTTCAAATTTTATTCGCGGAAGGAATCAAAACAGCGGGTCATGCGATGTGTATATTTTATGATGCAGCTAATAAAACAGTCGTCGTTTATGATGGTCAAAACTTGAATGATAAACAAATGATGATTATATTGAGACGATATCCCAACTACCAATATATTACTTACATTCATCCAAAAACAAAACAAAGAGATAGCACCTCATGTGGACCATTTTCCGTTGCATATGCAACATCACTGATCCTTGGCCATGATCCCAAGACTCACAAACTTACTACGACTACGTTACCTTCTGTATCATGTTTTCCCCGAAAGTTCGATGATTCGAAAATCTTTCGAAAACATATTTTAAAAATGTTTAAATCAAAAAAATTATTACCATTTCCGCACGATTGAAGCTGTTTTTATGTGAGAAGAGTTATTTTGACATTGAAAACAATGTTGTATTACAAATGATATAAATAAAATGATCTTTTCAAAGAGAAAAAACATCCAACCATTATAAAGTTTGTGCGTGTACGCTCATTTCTCAAAGCGACTGAAATTAAAATGAAACAAAATTTTGTTGCAAAAAGAAATCACTTGCAATAGCAGATATTGAATAGCTATGTTTGATTTTGATGCGTGATGAAATTGTATGGGGTTTTTATTCTGAAGCATTCGTATGAAATTTATGTTTCGAAATCTGAATATTTTATGTCATTTTGGCAATAATAATCTATCATGCAGTATCAGGTATTTTGTAATGATTAAATTCGGAACAATATGGCTTTTAGGTGAATAATATTCAAAATGTCCATGGCATTGTATTTCGATTCCATTTATTTGCCGTATTCATTAGTAAAAGGAGCGAGATAAAAATGCAATACATCAATACAACAATTTTCAATTTAATTGTGGTAAAAGGTTCACGATTTGAACGCATCGCCCGTACGTTTATAATTTATATACATTGTACAATAATCAATTTGATATTTAATTGCAGAGAAAATGTGTATATAAATGCACAGTTCACATTTTTGGTGGCAGCGACGATATGAAAGGGAATGGGTTCAATGCATAATTTCATGTTTATTATAAAGACCCCTTGGCCAAAGCGGCAAATGAAATTTGATAAATGTGTGTATGGTTTTTTTCTTCACATTCCTTTTCGAGCAAATTGTGCTTCAAGCAAGCCAGTAAATTGTTTCCAGTGTTCGTGTTTATGAACCCTTTTTTTTATTCATGCGTTCAGATTAAAAATCTGACTTTTGCTGAAAGCCATAAATTTCCGAGTAAATGATTATCTTTGATGGGCGGCGATTTTCCGTCTACAACGTAGCGAAAGAAACAGAAGCAAAAAAAATCCACCATCTAATACATGTCTTGGCTCATAATAATCTCCCATGCGAACCATGAATTTGTAAGAGCAGACGAAATATTTTGCTCCTACCTTGATGCGATTGATTGTGAAGTGAACCATGAGTAATAGTGTAATTTATGGATTGGCAATGGTTGTGACGTCTGTTGTGTAACGATGTCGATGGCAATGGCGGTGGATGATGGTGGTGTTAGCTGAACTTATGACATTCTCATGGACATTCTAATGTGACCATATGTGGATTTTCATAATTTTACTCAAGGGACATCCGCAGCTACCGCACATCCAACACACATTTTTTTACATTAAAATATACAGAGAGAATTTGTTGGCCTCTCTACAAATCGAAGTGTTGTGCGTTCGGTCAAATAAACAAAATTCGCTTTCCCACGAAAAAAGGAAAAAGTTGAACGAAAGAATTTGTTGTATTTTCAACATTGCGTCCTATGTTCAAATTGTTCAAATATATTTCCATCTGACAGTTAAGCATTTATAAAACCATGACCAGTTGGCTTTTTCTCTACCACCATTTTTCTCGACGTTGTCGTTTTCTACCTTCTCTCTCCTTCTCGCTTGCTCGCTCGCTTGTTCGCTCATAAACTCCAGATCTCTGCTACATTTTGAAGCATTGCACGGACTTAACAATGGAATGAAACTAAATTGTGCACACAAACATGTGGATTGTATGAAATAATAATGATAATCGCTTGTGTTGGTTCAATCCATTTGGGAATAAAGTGTATTTGGCGTTGGTTGAAATGGAGAAAAAAAATGGTCGAGCGGAAATAAGCATTACGATAGAAAGAACGAATAAAAAAACATCCACCCGACATACATTACGTTTTTTTAGATCAACATGAATGGTTCAGTATCTACTATTACAACTGGTTTTCTCTTTAACAGTGGCATTATGAACTGTTATCAAATGAAGATAATCACAATGAACATTCGCATTTCTCGGCTAAACAACCCTCACTAAAACACACACCAAATCGCTGCTTCGCCACATAAACTTCACCATTCCAACTGAAATAGTAACAGTTAATCACTTTCTAATCACGTTTGATTCTGATTGATAACAAACTGATGATACAAAATGAGAATTAGCTAACTATTAAAATGTTTCGTAATCAACCGAACACAATGAATATCAATTTCAAATAGGGTATTTTTCTCGAAAAAAGTAAGAAATCATATTAATGATAAAATTGTTCGTAAAATATGTGCACGATAAACAAAGCTTCCGGCTACAAATTGTGAAATACAACATTATGTTCAATAAGTGTAGTGTAATCTATTGTAATTATGGCAATGCCATTACTAATTCACCTAAATCGCTGACATAATTTTACTTCAAATGGTAAAATGTGACATTTCTTTTGTATTGTGAGTCACAATTTGTGATATTGTCAAAGAATGTTAACCGACTTTATTTTTCAAATTAATGACTGTCATAATGTATACCGCTACTGTAATTAGAGAACATTATAATTAAATATTTCTGTGAAAAAAAGGAATACATTCAATTGTACCCATTTTAAATTCAACTGTAATGCGTTTTGAATTACAACCGATAATCATTAAATCATTACTTGAAAACATTCAATTTATTACTGAAACAGCATAAAAAGATAAAACAATACCAAATCGCATATTCTCAAATGATATTCATTTTGTCATTGATTAATACTTTTATCGTCTATTAAATGAACACACGCAAGGGTAAAATTGTAGGCTTCAAAAATAATAACATCGGGGTATTTTATAATAATTTTAAGAATAAGTTAAAAAAAAACATTTGAAAAATATCAATTTTTCGCTCAATTTCATTGGGAATTCGATACATATGTTAAGTTCCAATAACTCACTGTCAAACTGAACTCTTTGCAAAACACTATTAATTAAAATTTAAATAAAAGCTCAAAAACTGTATTTTTTCATTTTCCGAAATAACAATTGAAAACCCTGGAATAAAAACAGCAAAGAATTTAGTTTTCCGATCAAAACTATCTTTTTGTGATTCACAATACGATTTTTATATGCAGAATATTCTGTACCCATGGAAGGTTTCGTTTTACTTTGGTTTGCGGCGAACTTCTTTTGTTAGCCCAACCATTGCATTTTTTTTGTTATAACCACGACAAAAAGTCCGTTATATAAAACTTGAATTCGATGATTTCCTACGGTATTTAAAGTTTATTTTGAGTTTCGATTGAAAGAATTATATTGGTATCCAATTTGTTCCCTTGTTTTATTTTTCTTGCTCATTATTAATGCATTAAAATACAACGTTATTTTTTTGTGTTTTATTTCATAAATGTTCGTCATGTTCTTATAACAGCAAAAAAAAGCTGAACAACGGAATTTTAATTTGTTCGCTTTATCTATTGCCCCCTCTGTTTGCTTGCGGTGGTGTACAACATGAAATGAAATGTAAGATGTCTGATAATCAATAAAACATGAATGTTTTTTTTATTGTCTATTTGAAGAAACTCCGTTATTATTATTCGTGTAGTTTTTTGCTTTATTTCCTCCTTGTTGTTTTTTCTTCTTCTCTCAACATTCAGAATAATTGGTAGTTTTCGATAACGGACGTTGACTTCATCATTTATTCAGTGCACGTTTCTCATTTGTTTGTACAATACTTTTCTATTGTTGTGTGCGCTTATCAAATCGTGTCGTCATGTATATACAAATGTGAAGTTTGATATGGAACGAAAAAAATCATAGATTTTTGTGATGTAGTTGGAATTGTTTGTTTGGTCATCACTTACTGTTGAATTTATTGTTTATTTTGTTTGTTGACAAATGAATCCAAGCTTCAAAATAATGAGCCGCTTTTGTTAATGTCCAATAAATAGTAAATGATTTCGATTGTTGTAGAAATTACAGTAAATATGATTAATCGTGAAAAGTGTTTGGGTGGCAAATGATTTGATTTTGATCGATTCACTTGATTGCTTTTGATTTGTACATACTTATTTCTTATCATTGTCTATAATAATACAAAAAGGCGCGGATAATTACATTACAAATGGAATTAAAACAATCAACGATGAAGGAGCAGTAGTTTCATTGTCGAGGAAAAATCGAAAATTTTCGATCGGAAGAAGTGACAAAGAACATGTCCAAGTAACTGTGTTTCGTGTTCAATTTTGACTTGAAGTTCATTCAAAATTCACATGAAAATAATTAAGAATTAAATCAATGCCCAGCGCAAAGGGCGTGAGTTGAATAGTTAAAACTGTTCTTTGAATTCTTCCAAAATTCTCATAAAATGTTACTACCAAGATCATCATACCAAAAAAAAAAATTAATATATAATTTGGAATGCGAACCAAGCTTGAATAAAACTCAAACAAAAGTCAACGAGAATATTTTCAAAATAAAATCAAGCAGATAATTTCCGTAATTACTTGATTTTCCATAATAAACAACATTGAATCTGCTGTGGACTTGAATGCCTGTGCATTGTGCAAACACAGTCGGTCGCACGAAACTTTATTGCCATCTTCAACAAAGAAAATATTTGCACAATTTAGTAAGATACTTTAATATTTTCATGGATGCATTTAATATTGGCGTTAAAATGAATTTCCCCTTTTAATAAGAACGGCGATTTTTACAATAAAAACTATTTCAAACAAACTACCACTATGGGCGAGAGCAAAAATTAAAGAGAACCAAAATTGATGTTGGGGAATATTGTGTGACCTACTATGGTTATGCTGCCATCGTCCCATCTAAACAGTAATATCTTGAAAAGATTTGTATCATTTTCATCTCTCGTTCTCTCGTTTTCTCGCTCTATCTCATTTGGGGGTTTCCATTGCAACATAAATGCTGCTTGCATTTCGCATCGTTGCCATTATTATCGTTACATCGCATGGAAGATGGAACTGCTTGAAAATAAAACAATGAAAATAAAATCGACCGAAATGCAAAGAGACAAGAGCATAAAAAGTGAAATTACTAGTATTAAGTACCGAATAAGTGGAGGAGCAAGAAGCCAGAGTAATAAATGGTGCACCAAATGCTGTTATCTATTATTCTTCTTGTCTGTTTTAAAAGTAAAGAAAAACGATGAACCAATGAACCATTCGCGATGCAACGAGACTTGAATTCATCAGGAAAATTAAGCATAAAAAGCTTACAAAACCAACACATTGAAGAAAGGAAAGTAGAAAAAAAAACGGGCACTCTCTTTCTCTCGCTCTATGAATGTGTTTAAATTCCGCGATGTACAATGTACACAGAGCGCAACCAGAGAAGAGAACGGTCCTTTATATTACCACAGAATCAGCAAAACCAACAGAAAATGTATTGCCAATTTCTTGTGCACAGCAAATTTTCGTTGGAAAATATAATCGACACTCATTGATGCGATCCATTTATTTGTCTTTGCTCGATTTATATTATTTTTTGAATTAATGTGCGGCAAGCCGTTTGTGCAATAAATGTTCATTTTAAGAAGCGAATTCACGCGTGACTATTTTATACCGAATATGATTAACTCAACAATTCGTACATTCTTTTTTTTTCTTCTTTTTTTCTCTCAAGTTTTGCCTTATTTCGGTCGATTGAACGAGTACGAAACATTCTCTTTTGATCTATGTATTTTTCGTTTCCAATCATGATTTTTCTTTTGCCACGGAAATAAAGAAGATCGAGAGAGAGAGAGAAAAAAATATATCAATAAAAAAGACTGTCTGAACACGTGTTACCATCATTATTATCATATTTTATGGCCGAACGAAAACTCATTGTGCATTAGCATTTGACGTGAACACGCTATGAAAGCTGGAAAAAAGACGAAATAAATATTATAAAGGTAAAAGAGAAAAGTTCGATTGATTTTTTCATTCGATTTCCTCTTGGCATCGAATCGGCGAATACACATTTTGCAAAATATCGGAACAGTTAGCCGAAAAGCGAACCGATCAAACAAGGAAAATTTCCATAATTCGTCCATTATATTCAATTGGTTATGCATGTGGGCATAAAAAATCGATTTGAATGATCTGTTGTAGCTGGTAAAATGTTTGATCTGTGGAACGTGCTATTTTTGGACGATGACGTGTGTATGTGCATGCATGTGTGGGCTGAAACAAGCACGGGATGAGATTAACTTTTATGCCATAGAATTTGACGTAATGAGAATCAATCTTCTGATTGAAAATATTTTACGTAATTTTTCCCCGGCTTGAAACAATTTTAATTAAAATGTCAGTTTCAGAATGTTTGAATGGAAAGAGTTAGTTATTATCAATGTTCTGCAGGTCATCGAGTCCTTTCAATATAATATTTTATTCATTTTGTCATTTTCAATCTATTTTCGGTTATTGTCATCAAATAAACATAATCCTATAAGCTTGAAGCCTTCGTCAAACCCATATTTCATATTTTATATAAAATTAGCTGGAGATGAAACAATGTGCATTGACTGGTCAATGGCAGCAAAACATATAATTGCTTACAGGCAACAAAAAGCAATTTATAATGAAAGTTGTAGCTTGAAATTGCATTATCTGAACATAATAATGCCGTGTGCTGTGTAATAATAAATAATAGATGATGGCAATGGACGATGTCTGCGTGCGTGTGTGTTCGTGTGTGGTTGCGCCTCGGGTTACGCTCATCCAACACATATTCACCTATCTTTCTCTCTTGATCCAATTTGGAAAATTACAATTTTCCACATGCAATTTAGTCCCGAAATAGAAAAGCAACGCCACTTTTCTATGTCGATGTGTATAGCGCAAAATCTATATGGAGGCGAGCGCTTAGATTGAAATATACCGTTACGTTTGTGAAATACGCTTGCAATTCAAATCTATCCCCAATACCGCCGAACAGCATACCACACCGCAGGTGTATTATCTGATCTTAAATCGAATTTAAGTGATGCAAAAATCGAATATTAAAAAAATGTGTGTACAAACATAAACATAGAGTTCGCTTCGATAGTAAATCATCGATTTGAAAATTATCGAACAAACAACTTGTTTCCATCGAATATCCAGCATAATCCATTTTTGGTGTTTTGAAATTGGCTTTCCGGATATTTATTTGATATCAACTTTGAATCGGCACATTTTGCAAATAAAGTCACATGATCCAAATGCAAATATTAGATATCACATTCATGCATTCATTTTCTGTTTCTCTCTCGCAACTCGCGACTCAATTTGCCGAAAATGTAACACTAATTGCATCAAAATGTATGTTTGCACAGAGTGGAAGCCATTGGATATGTTTTTAACAACAAGAATTTGCTGGCTAAAAGTCAAACTCACCGCTATCATATACCAGTACACGAACGAATTATAAATTTTGGCAAAATAATTGCATTGAAGAACCGACGCAAACTACGAATCACGGTGTGTAATTAAATTGCACTCTCTATAAGTAATTTTTGATGAATCGAATTTGCAATGCCGAATGAAATTTTACCCACACACGAAGAAAAAAACTTTTGGAATTACATTGATTCTCCCGTCATTGTTTCAAATTATTGCCATTTTTTGTTCAATTCATTTTCTGTAGCTGTAGGATATTCAATTTAATGAAACTTTGCTGAAATGTTCAACTAATCAATTTCCAATTTTTTTTGCTCTTTTCCAGGTAAGACGAAACTTCTGTTAAACTAAAACTATGTTTGGTTGTTTGTTCGTTCGATGGTTGTTGCGTTTTTTGCTCCATATTCTTGTGGAATGCGTGTAAGTAAGAGCTGAAAACCAAATCGATTGTATTAAATTCCAAATGCATGCAGTACATAACATAGACGGATTCAAGCGCGCAATACACAACAATAAGCAAATAAACTTGATGATCGAATTAAGTAACAAGCGATTCAGAAAGTTCGGAAAACATCAATATATCAACAGCTCACGGGTGCACATGGATCGTAGAAAAGTACATGAAAACTAAAGACGAGAACTGAATAAGAGATCTCAAACTTGACTTTTGTTTGTTAAACTGAAAATACACACATCATACAGCCTTTCACTCACTCTTTCGATCTGTCTATTTTTTTTATCACATACTCTCACTCACGCGCGCCTTCACGTTCATATTGATGTTCAGCAATTCAATGGTTCTATTTCTTCTGTCATGATTTTCATCGCTTTGGAAGAGAAGTATTTTATTAACAAGACAAACTTTTTCACATTGAGAATACGAAAATATAGAGAACGAGAGAGGGGGGAGGTCAATAGAGAAAAAAACGTACAAAACACCACGGAAACGGAACATTGGAATCGATGTTGTTCGAAAATGTGTTTATGTATGAATCAGACATCAATCCGAATGGTTAAGCATATATATACATCTTAAATACAAAATAAGCTGTAACTCAGAGTTCCCATCAATTTTCAAATAACCAATTGTACACGTAGCACGGATATTCAACAGAATGGTATTGCTGCATCGTAAAAGTGTGAAGACGAATAAGATGATCAAATCAGAAGCGCGCACACCAAATACCTTCAACAAATTACTCATGATCTTTTTCTGTTTTACTCTCTTGTGCGTGATTATGTTGCCATCAGTTTTTTTTCGAGCATTTTCGTGTTGTTGTTTTTCGTTGAACGCTTCGCTTCTCTGCATTTCGCCAAAGTCGTCATGATTCATTACGTGTGCTGGCTATTCAATGTACGGACTATGTGTGCGTTTTGTTCGCAGCTAATTATTGAACCATAAAAAGGATTTGATGAGAATAATTGCGTTCAAATTAACAACCAAATGGAGATTTATTCTTGATATTCAAGGAACACGTTGTATCTCTCTCTCTCTCTCTCTCTCTCTCTCTCTGGGTGCTTCGTTCACACCAACGTAAGGAGCATGATGTACGCGCCAAGTGCTACTTGCTCTTTGTTCATGTTTTTATGTTCATTTTCAGTTGTGCAAAAACTTTTACATTACAAGCACTAATTTCAACCTCCCTCCTTCGTTCTCTCTCTCTCTCTCTCTTTCATTCTCGTTCTTGCCTACTCTCCCTCTCACTATCTATCTATCTGTCCATTCCCGTTCCCCAATTTGGCTATTGTTGCTTGAACTTTTGTTCTTTCGCCATTATCTATGCACATCCTTCCACTTATTTCAAGATTCTTAACTGGCACTTTCCATCGCCTCCATTGATTCTTCTTCCGATGATGAAAAGAATGAGAAAGCGCGCGTAGGAAAAAAAAACTGTTAGAATAATGATTTGTTTTGCTCGTTTCAACATTGGATTTCTAATAAGTCTTCCATACAATTCTTCGTGATTCTTCGTCAAAGTATTCATTTGTTTAAATAAATACATTCATATCGTTCCACATTTCATTCCTTTCTCACTCGAAATGCATTGAACGCATTTGCAATTAGCGTTTGGGTTCTTAATGAGCGGAGAACGCGAACAGCTCATCGAAACAATGAAAGGAATTATTCAACGTCATTTCAACTATTTTGCGTTAAAACAATGAAAAGTGAACACATTTAACAAAATATTTTCTTCCTCGTCGAGAAAAAAGAAATTGAACATATTTTCAAGCTTTACGCTTCAGATCCAAGTTGTTCCCGTTAAAAAATTCAATAACACCAATAATAATCATGAATGCGGTGAAAGCTTAACTAGATTTATTCCGCTTCAGTGAAATGTCTAGTTGCAGTGAAAATTACAGTGGAAACATTCTTGACCTAATATCAAGAGCATTTTCAAGTAGCTGAAAGCTCGAGAAGACTATTAAATTTGCATATTTCATAGTAAATTTACTTTATCTAGCCATTTCCTCGAAGGCGTTCCAGTAAAATAAGCACATTTACCAATATTAACGTCTTCGTTTATGCTTTTGCACATATACTCATCAACTGGTCAATCATTCATTGTATGGCTTTGGCTCTTCATATATCCCCCCAGAGAAATTTATGGGATACTTTTCAAATTATGAAACAATCGATATTTATATGCAATGCAAATTGGCATTTAATAATTTAATTGTAGCTTATTCGATGTCGGCGAATGCCAGGACCTCTCTATATCCTTCTCTTTCTCTCTCTCTCGCCCCCCATATCTTTTCCATTCCCCAAAACTACAAATTTGTTAAGTAATTTGCATGTTTCACGAACAGATAATTTAATACATTATCTATGGACAGTCCATGCCATATACATTCTTGAGGACGTAACTCGACATTTGAGAATGATTTTAAAATAAAACACAATGTGCCAGTTGTTGTTGTTGTTGCCATTTTTGAGGAAAAATGTTGTCCATTGTCGTATGATTTACAAAATTAATATTTTGTTTGTTAATTAAGGTAACGATAACACTGTGTTGACTAAAATAAATAACCGTTCATTGCTGGTATATTTTCATGTGTGCTCAAGTGTAAAATACCTCAAAGTATTTGAAGAAGTTTATGCTAAAATTGGTACCTTGTTAGTACTTACACACTTCGATACAAAATGTTACAAGCTATTACCAAATTGATTGTGGTTTATCGGAAGAAATTTCAATGAAACATTTCGTACTCATTAGTTTGTTTACAAATCAATAACACGTTATTTAATCAACGAAACCACTAGAAGCGAAAAAGCTTCAGTCAGCAATAATCTGAATTGGTTGGGAGAATATCTGAATGGTTCGGATCCGAGCGATTACTTTTGAATAGTGAACGTGAGTGTACGGTTTTGCGAGCAAAATATGGTTTGCAAAGAGTAGCATTCTTCTATATCGAGTTAAAATTGATGCCTTTCAAATATTTTGATGAAGGTAAAATCTCAAAATTGTGAACTAAATCCGCTTAAATATAGAAATAGATATAGATATAAAGTTAAATCTTATCAATACATATTGTGAACATTGCGAAAGAATAGTCTACGATAACTCGGTTTTTTCATAAACAACGCCAAAAAAATCGAACATGAATAGTTCTGTTTGCATTTTTTTTTTTGTGAAAAAGGTCATATTTTATCTTTTTTGGGCATGTCAGCCAAATTCATTTTTAAATATGTAGATTCTGAACGTGTCGATGTTGTACATGTTCGGCATGTGTTTCATATACACATGCATACATATTACATACACATATGGATGATTTAATTCATGTCTTTTGTAGTAGCTGCCATTTTCAGTGTCGTCAATGAATTTTCATGTAAATTTTGTTCGCCTGTTTCATGCTCGATTTCTATTCATCTTCGATGTGACTGCTTTTGCCATTGCTTTAAATGTCAGCGTTTAAGTTTCCATGACATTTTGTCAAAAAAATAATAAAGAGAGAAAGAAGAATAAGAAGAAGAAAAGAAAAGAACTCAATGTACCATCAACCAAATATCTCTAAATGTGAACCAATGCAGACAATACTAAATGCAAGACACTGCTTTTATCTATGAAACGATTTCTACAATTTTTCTATCTCTGTCTTCGCGCATAAAATGTTATAAATATTGCTTTATGAGCCGAAAGGAGTCTTAAAGTGAAATGACAAAAACGAAGCAAAAAATTCCATTGCGGAATGCCAGCTAGAAAGACAGATCGACGATGAAATGAACGAGAGTGAGAGAATGAAAAAAAAACCAGAACACATTCCAAATGTATGTCGAATATAAAGAGTTGAATGTAGAATTGCGCTAATATTAGCTTGTAGTTATAGCTCCATATAAAAGAACCCAATCTTTTGCATTTCAAATAAAAACTTGTATGTGTGTGTGTGTGTGTGTTTGCGAGTGTCAGAGCATTTGGCATGTCTCGATGAGTGCTAGCAGCCATCAGCATGTTGATGATTTTCCTTTTCTCCATTTTATTTTATATTTCATACCCATACCCACACATAAAAGTCTATATCTATATATGTATAATACAGCCACTGAGTCATTTAAATGACTCTATCTGATTTGTGATTTTTGCCAATCTACGACTTTTTGTGTGTGATATTAGCCTCTCTTCAATTCAAATGACATTGCTTCAACTCAATCATTTTTCCCATTCTCCGTAGCCTCGGTTGCTTCAAGAACATTTTATATGTGCCGAAGACAAGCATGGCTGTATGTGTTTAATTTATGCATTTGAATTGGAAATGATTGAGCACATTTTGTAAAAAGCCACACAATTTTCAAATCCGGTATCAATGCAAATTGCCATGATCGAGAGAAATGTTCTTTACGATTTCCAAGTTCGAAAAGTGCTTCAAACAGAAATCACATTTGTATTATTGCTTTTGTGTTCGTAATGTTTATCATTCTATTTCGATTCAATGAAGAAACTATATGATGATTGAATGCTGGCAGTTGAAAACTTTAGGCATGTTTACGGGATACAATTAGAGCAAATACACTAAAAATCAATGAAAACAAATAAAAGACCATTCAATGGCCTCGGGCCAAGAATTGAAATGTGAAGCAAGCAGTACATCACATTTTATTGGTACAGTAATTTCCGGATACGATCTTGTTTTACGGAAATGGACTATATAACAACCACTTTGATTAAACGTAATAAAATTAGATGTAATTAATACTGCACCTATCTCCCGTGAAAACACTCACACAAACAAATAAGCGTGCATCAATAACAGCGCTCTCTTTTTTATTCATACATTACAAATTGCGACGGCTAAACGCATGAAGAATGGAAAACATTTTAAATATTCGCTTAATGGCCGTGTTGTCATGTTTTCTCCATTTTGTGCGCTGTAAAATGTGCAAAAATAGTTATTGCATTTGGGATTTTTAATTTTCCATTCAGTACTGCGTTTTTTTTATTGCATTTGCACGTGATCATTAATGTTGGCGCGTATGTGGGCGCGGTGTTGGCTGGCTGCGAATCACCCAGTAAACGTGTGCAAAAGCTACGAAAACTCTAAATAATTTACAACCATTAGAAATTAAGTAATTAAATTTCACAATGGAGATTCCATTAAGTGCATGTTATTTCAACATACCGAAACGCTCTTTTTATGCTTACACATACGAATACCCATTTTTATGAAACAAACAAAAAAGTAACAACGGTGGAATGAATGGGTAAAAAAAAATTCATGTAGACCACCATCGTAAAATACATTTAAAAAATTCATTTCGCTTTTACTGATTCCACGCATTAATGTTTCAATATAGCCCCCCACCCGCACAGAACAAAGGCTCACAGTCGTGAAACGAGAAAAATGCTGACATGTTTCAAGCAGCCACAAGTTCTATGCCATTGAAATATGATTCACATACGCTGCACATTTCATATATCTATAGCTCCACACATGGTATACACACAAAAATATCGACATGCGAGTGCACACGTGTGCTCTTCCATAGCAACGCTTGGAAAAATCCATTTTGGCTGTAAAACCGAAGGAATTTTTGAATTTTAATGCAATGAACCATCATCATATTGCAATCATCATCAATTTTTATTTCTTTGTGCAAGTACACCACCGCCACCGTCGTCGCCAACAACCAAAAAATACGTATTTGACCGATTTTTGATTGCTATCTATCGCGCATTGTTCGCACCCATTAAATACTCTCGCTTACATTCCATATATCTCGGATATAATACATTTTACAGGCGCGCTCGTCTTCACAGCCACGCTGCTGGTGATTTTTTTTAAATTCCACCATCGTAATGGTAACGGGAATACATTAAATGAACGGGGAAATGCTGTAGCGATGATTTGGCATATTTCATACACAATTTATCCACTTCCAACCATTTCGAGTATGTAAAGACATGTGTAAACGTTCGTTCGGTATGGATTTTGAATGTGCGGCACGGGCACCTATATGCATCAATTATTCGCGCTGATTTCGATTTTATCACAAAATTTCATTTTAACCTCGTCACCTGCTACCGAAAATCCATCTCAACGTTGAAATTGTTCCGCTAGCATTTTTCTTGCTCTTCACACTACTTTGTCTTTTCACATCACACGCTCTCATTTCAGCACTTTTTGCTTTTCCATTTTCAAATCAATCGCTCATATATCCAACCTTTTTCGTCTAACATTTCAATGATTTTCGTAGTTTCCGCTTCGTTTCATTTCAAGGGCTCTTCCATCCGCATTTCTGTTTTTCTTTGGCGCCAAAAATGGAATTGAAAAAGGTGCTAAACATTCAGAAAATGAAACGAATTTAAATTTGCATATCATTGTCGTACTATGAAGGCATTTTCATATAAGCGCATACATTTGTTTAGGCTATTTCGGGCGAGAAAAAAAAAATAGATTCAAACATATAGTTTGAATAACCAATGAACTTTTGCCAGCAAAATAATTTTCCCCTTTAAATTTCATCGGCAAAATGAATGGAAAATGTGAAAGAGAAAACGATGAAATGATCGTTAAGAGTTGAAAATTACGATACACATATGAAAAGGTATATTCATGTACACACGTCATTATGAGTGAATTACACATTGCTTTATACTGTTGCCCTTTTGCTGGGTCGATGGAAACAAACCAGAAAAAATGTACTGTAATGAAATCGTGAAAAGAATATTACCCTTTTTTGTGAATGTGGATCGAGTTTCCAAAAAGTTCTATTGGTGAATGTGTTAACCATTCCTTATGATTGAGCATTTACTGAATATATCGGTTGCATGAAGCATTGAACGAATGATATGCATTTCTTCTTTACATCATTCCGTTTTTTTCGTAATATACATATATATATGTTCGTGCATTGCAAAAAGCAGAGAAAAAGCTCAAAACCAAATGCTATATTCAAATCTCACAAATATACAAAAAACCAACTATTGCTGAAATGAAAGTGCGATTTGTTGCCGGATATTTTTTTTTCTAATTGATTGCCCCAGTACAAACATGATATCCCACAATCAAGTCAGAATTTATAGGTTCGAATGTATTCTGTTTATCTATCGTATTGATATTTATGTATTCATAAATGTATGCCATTTATTTCGAATAATATATATTGATTTCATTGATATTGGAAAATTTATGGATTCAATGCTCTATTCAATTTCATTATATATATATATTATATATGAATGGCAGCACTTTCAATCTAATAAACGATTGAGTTTTACTCTCTTTTTCCGACCATTCAATTTATTCATAAATGTTCTCAGAAGTCCAGACAAAACAAAACATGCAAACCGATCGAATGTTTGTTGAAAAAATATGGTCATCTTTCTACTTGTTTGATTCCTTTTTTAACGTAGTTTTTTGCGAATATACGCATTTGATTCAGATTTTAAAATAAAAGGTTAATAAGTATTTCAATCATCGAATATGTAAAATAATTCACTGAAAATGAATGTATGTTTTTGCTTAAATATTATATTGAAACTTGAATGGTTCATCTGTCCAAAATGGTTTTGATAACATATACATGCATCAAAATTAATTCATTAAAAGTTCGATATATCTAATATCCACAACGAGCATGCACATCATTCAAGTTTAATTAAAATGATTTTAATTAAAACTACACACTCCTTCGTCATTTGTGTTTTTTTCTCTTATGAAATACTCCAGTAAACTGTTACAATGAGCGAAACATTTGGGTTTTCCAAACTATTTAAAACTTTAAAGCTCTTGCTCTGCATTCTTATCGATTACACGTTCTGCATGTATAAATTAGTCGTTTTTTGTGTGTATGTAGTTGAAAAATCACAAATTTGAAATTCTTTCTTTGAAGAAAGTTATATTGGGAAATGTTTTTGAAGCGATTTGATAAATCAATATCAAGTAATATTTGTGCTGAGGAAAAGGAGATGTGTATATAGATGACGTGGGGACTACTGTACATTAAACTTAAAAGCGCGTTGAATGGCAAAATAGTGAGAAAAAATGAAATTGCGATTTTCTCTAGAACCATTTGGTTTTCCATTTATTCGCACACTTTGACGAGAATCGAACATTTGAGCGATGCAAACGCGCAACGTAAAAGCGTTGATAGATTGAAAAAATAAAAATAAAAAAATAACGTAGGCAAAAGTACAAACAATAAGTGAAAGAATAAAAGACCATTTTGAAATGGTTTAACGGCAAAAAAATGGTTGTTTTGAAGGTTTCTTTTCAGTATCGAAATGGGTGTTTTCCGAATGAATTTCCTATTTCAGTATATATATTATTTTTCTGTTTTTCTCATTGTGCTCTCAAAGTGAAAAATGAAGAAAGAGAATGAAAAAGAACTGTAAAAACTTTACTTGCTTAAAAAGTTAGAAAAAGAAAAGTTCACTCTCTCAAAAACTTCTATACATTCGCATTGCCGTTGCTCTTGTTGTGCTTATAACTTGAAATATGATGAAAGAAGTTCTTTTACCGAAGCAAAGGTCTTGTTTGCATTTTTCGTTTCATTTTCAATAAAAAAATGTTTCTCTCTTGATCGAAACACTTTTTGCTCTTCAAACTAGAGGCATTTCAACGTAATTCTCAATTTTTTTTTATGTTGAGCAGAAAGAAAATTGATCTGGTCTCTTTGAAACTCTCTTGTGAGTGGAATAAGAAGAAGTAAAAATTATAATGATTCCTGAGAAAGTGATTTTTCTACAAAATGATTGAGTGAAAATAAAAATTGGAATTCACATTGCATTAGCAAATTCACACAGACAGAATATAAAATCTTCAAAATACAAAATCTCATTTCTGCTTTTACTGACTGAATTATGTTTGAACTCTTATAGAAAAATTATTTTGATATAAAATTGTGTACAAAGAAATTCAAATTTTTCCCAAAATAAAGTATCGTAAATTAGTAACCATTTTGCCAAATAAAAAATAAAGCATTTCTCTGTCTGTTTCGGTTTTGATGTATCGCAATTCGAAATTTATCCTTTTCGTGAATAGCTTACACTTTTTCCCTTCGTATACCTTTCAACATTGTAAATAATATGACCAACCACAATGAGTAGAATGAAATGGGTTAACTTAGTCTGTCAAACTGACTGTGCGTTGTGTGTCTGTGTGTTTTTTCGTTTCACTGACTTTGTTTGAACTTTCTTTTGAAATTTTACACTTTCATTACTGCATGTATACACAACGAAAGCGACGTGAGAACTTTAGCTTTTGGCTATAGAATATGGGCAATATTTTTATATGACTTAATAAAATGTAAAAATGGTAGCAAATGCGTTTTATGCTTGAAAAAAACTGGAATTACTATCCCAACCCAATTCCGACATCTTTTTTCATTCATACTTTCCGCCTTTTTTGTCGCTTGCATTTCGACTTTTGCAACATTTTATGTCATGCTATCACAACAATGATGCCCCCGTGATGACATTTCTATTGCTGATGTGAAAAATATAACCCGGGCGATACGATTTAAAATGGTTTGCTCACCGTTCATACGTAAATTTTTATACGGAAATACCAACAAAATGTTATATCCCCTTCATCTCGTTGCCACTCAAAAAAATGATCCTTCCGCATCTGCGACCAACGGTCTGTCAATCAAACAAGGTCGGTGAACGAAAAAAAAAATTGTGTCCCAACTGGTTTTCCCAACGTTGACAAGCGAAACAGAAAAAAAAGGAAAACACGCAATTATGGGTAGGCAAGAGAATTTCCTTTGTCAAAATAAGCGTGCACGTACATCAAAATTCCCCAAAAAATGCCATATATACTTGAGAAGCTTAAAAGAGCGCAATTAATTTTTTTTTTTTCATCAAAACCGACCCAACCTGTACCTATCATTCATAATAATAATACCTTTGTACACCGGATATTAATTTTGATATTTATGTTAGATACACTAAAACTGGGTTAATAATGTTTGGCATGAAAATAGATATTAAAATTTTATGTGATGGTTGAAGGACGATTTATATTAAATGTATGACGCCGATTTATAATTTTATAATATATAAAAGTCTGTTTGATATTCTACATTAAAAATGGTTTTTTAGATAAATCGCAAAATTAACGTTTTTATGTTGGTTTTTTTTTAATTTTCCATCACTTTTTCAATTCTCGGTGCTGTGAACGGAAACGCGCTTTCGTAATTTATTTTTAATGAGTTTTCATTGTAACCAATATTATATTTTCATTTATCGTTTCCACTTTTAGTTCTTTTTGTATGTGTATGTGGGTTGTTATTACATATCAGCCTTTGTGCTTGCTAAGTTTACCGGGTGTGCCTGCAACAAAAAATGAGTTCCACAATTTTACACCTTTTTTAGTGTGTGGTTCTTTTCACGGGCAACACGATATAAACATCATGCAAATAATTGAAATTCGCAGTACAGTAACCGTTTTTCAACATTAAACTCGTACATGTAAACGTTATTATAGAATAGCTGTAATAGAAGTAATCGCATACAAGGGTACCACACACAAACACTGCCATGGCGTTCATTGTATCGATATACCGCAACAAAGGAAACGAAGGTGAAAATTTCATTATGATGACAAAGATGATGTGGTATACTGCTTGTGTACAGCAGCAATATCCAAATTCCAATACACAATATACATATAGATTGGGTTCTGTTTGTGGCATGTATTTTGCGGTGGCACGTATAATAATCGCCGGCTTTATTGGCATCGCTTCAATACATACACTAAGCGGTTTGGTTTTCGATCACGAAAGTTCCGTCTACAATTCACCGAAAGCGTAATACAACCACATTTGGTGCAGTGCTTCATAACGTTGTTTGGTCGTTTTGTTGTGACTTTTATCATTTCAAGTCATTTCGGTTAATTTCTTTTTGCTATCGTGTTTGCCGCCTTTTCCACTTCATTTTTATGTTTCACGTCTATTCACAGTTTTGGGCTGGCATCGTATATAAATGTCTTTGTGAAAATGCCAAAATAGTCGATTTTGAAATAGGCCAATTCGGATAGACTAAACAACATCAACGAGCTCATGAACCGAATGGGGGTGGTGGAAAAAAATCAAAAACACTTCACGATAAACGAGCGCACACAGAGAAAAAACCCCCATCCAAAACGAAGTATTGAACAAGCCAAGAATGTTGTGCCAAAAAAAAATACCGTACCGTCGGTTGAAATTCAGTGAACGGTTCGAATGGTTTTTTACAGTTGCCAGCATTTCTCCTTTTCTTTGCAGCCTTCTCTCTCTAACTTGGGATTATAATAATTTTCTTATCTTTATTTTATTGACCTTTGTGCGCGTCCGACAATAAATTCGACTCTAATCGTTTCGAAAAGACAATCGATATAGGTTAGAACAGCAACAGCAGCAACAAACTAGAACGTTGCCATATTTACTTGCCAAGGCATACCTTTTGCTCTTATCTTTTTCAATGGGCTCACTTTTTTGGGCGTCTAAGAAATATGAATATTAAACGATTTTGCCATTTGGACGATCTGTGTTGCATCCAATGTGTATGTGGCTTAGTTACTACGTAGAAAAACCGTTCAATCACCGTCTGTACCGGAAAAGCACTGAAATTATACTCGCAAAACATAAAATTATAACTCTTGGAATACGTTTAGATTCCATTAGAAGAAGAAAAAAAATATGTACGTTCCCGTTCCAGAAAACGTAGCGCAACATAAAATATTATTCAAATTTGAAGATAAAATTCGTCCGCAAAATGTTTCATTTGGAGAGTGTTGTGCATGTGAAACAGCTTGGCTAAATCGATGAATCTTATGCTGCAATTTAAATTAGATTTAGCAAAATTAAGTCGTCAACTTAATTCTTTTTTTCTCTGTTCCCACAAAAGCAATTTGTTGTGTTTTTAGCTTTTTCCTTTTAAACGTAACCAGGCATATTCATTACACTGAACACCGAAGATGTTGAGTTTTTGGCTTAAGTACTTGTACCAGGTATTTTAAGGCATTTCGTTGCTCATTGTGTGCGTTGTTGTGAAAATGAGAGAAAAATATTCCGATGAATTTAAGTAGTCTTTAAAAATGGAGAAAGAATACTTTCTGCTCCAAAAACTTTTTAGAAGTATGCAAACTCTGTCCGTAAAAAAAAAACATTGCCATCGCCATCGTTTTAATTATTACCATCAGACTGTCCATTCATTGTTTTCTTTGGTACAAGTACGTAATTTTCCAGCATCTGTTTGGACGACAACAAGCCAGTGAAATAGAAGAAGAAAAAAATGAACCAAAGAAAGAGAACGAAGAAGGGCTTACCTTTCGTTGCATTCATTCGAGCTTAATATACACTCAAACGACAATTCTTACGGTCCATTCAGTATACAAGAACATTAAAATCACAAATAGACAGAAAGAGAGAGAGAGAGAGAGAGAGAGAGAGAGAGAGAGAGAGAGAGTGAATGTGAGCGTGAATATGAAAGAAATGAGAAAAAACACAACGGAGAACCCTTATTTAAAGTAATGTACAGCTTAAAGGCTTACCATTTGCAAAAAGAATTTCAATGGAAAAATCGCTGATGCGCACTCGTTCAACAGAAACGGTCTGCGTTGATTCAAAGAACAACAAAAACAACAGCAACATCATAGCAACGTCACACACACACACACACAAATCGGAACCTGCAAAAAGGAAGAGATAAATGAATGATGCGATGAATAATCCCGGACACATTTTTCTAAAGCTTTCTCGTCTGCACACCTCACTCCAATCCTCTGTCTCTCTGTGTCCCCGAGACTCTCATAAAAAAGTCATTGAATCTTTTAAAGTAAATAAAATTGAAATAACAATAAAAAACAAAGGTAAAATGATAAAATCTGTTTTAAAACTTCATCCATGCCATTTATGTGTCGTACAACTTTTTTTTTCGTCGGCTGATAATAATTGTCCGAAATAAATAAAAACAGTCGGATTGTCAGTGAATGCTTCATATTTTCAATCAGATAATATTGCAGATACTTTATTCAATGACTAGCATTTTTCATAAAGGTGAAAATGTGCGATAGCGCATCGCTTTAAAAAATGTAAGAGCCACGAATTTTTCCAAACAATTTGTATGTAAGCTTACCAAACATGCAACTATAAATTGCATTAGAAACGTATCAAATTGTATGAAAAATCACCGCAGAAAAAAACGCTTTGAATATTTCATAGTGAAAGTATAGCATTGCTTGTGTTCACATTGACTTTCTCAGAAAAATTCACATGGCATTTTGAGTTGCTCGTTTTGGATTTCCCCACCACCTCAACCGAAAGCAGCAACAACCATTTTTCTACATTGTGATGATTACTATTTCGTCCGGAAAGATTTTTACCACTTGAATGTCGATGGCAGTAAATATTTCAGTAGGTTCGTGTACGACATGGAATTCAATATTGATTGCTAAAAAGGAACAAAACGAAGTGTTGCACACAGAAGCGATTTACTGGTTTTTCGATTCTTTTCCATTTTCGGATCAGCACGACATTTTACACTATTGGACACATTCCGAATGGGCTCAAAGCCCGAATGCTTCATGCTGACTTTGGCCAAGACTAACACAGTTTTTCTACCGTAAAATAAGTAAGGTTCGCAAAAATGTAGAGTTCATGTGAGCATATTCGCTGTGAGAATAGTGATAAATTTGACACAACGGTATTGCGTTTGATAGCAACAGTACCCATAGTTCAGAATATTCGTTTCACGCAGTGTTTTTCTGGCGAAGCACATCGATACCATTCACGTCATTTCGACCATTTTCACTAGTTTTGCTGTGCCTAAGCTACATTGCCAAATGGAAAACACGTCTCTTCGTTTAATGCATTATTAAACAGCCGAGAGAAAAATATCAAGCATGTAAAGTTGTCGATAGTATTCGATTGAAAGAACTTAACCCAATTTCAAAGTGCTTCAAAAAATACTTTGAATAATTTTCACTCTCGAAATTCCATAAATTTTGTTCGGATTAATCAATATTTTCGTGTATTCAATTGTCAATCGCATTGTTTGATGGCGGACATGGAATGAAGCAATTTCAATCAAAGCCGTCTGACATTGGCATTCGTTGTAACAATTTTTTTTTGCCAAATTTTATCAAACCTGCATACTAAGTACGTTGAATAATTTCCAATGTGAAAACGAACAATATGTCTCATGCATACAATGTGTCTGCTGCATTTCGATAAGATATTTTTGAAGCTGAAAATCCGCACACAATCAAATATTCCGTTTTCGACTACCAGCTCCAGCTGGATTTTATATTCAAATGTTCGAATATTCGACAGCATTGGTTTTATTTTCGAAAGGTTTTTTTTTGGTTAAATGTTCCCAATTTGCGATTTGCTGTCAACTTAACGTACAAACGAACGCATGTCAAAACTTTTCATTCGATGAACTCAATTCGGTTACGTGATTTTGTCTATAAAATATCTAAATACAATTTGCAAAATCAAGATATATTTAACAAACTAAAATGACAATGGTTAAAATGCACAAATCACATACAGTGCCGCCAGAAAATTTGAGACCACGCTCATTTTTTTCATACAATTTCATACAAATTGACGATTTTTTGGAGCAATATTTAATATATTTCAGAAAGAGCTAGACTCATAATTTTTTGCACACTTATTGTTCTATTTACGGAGAGTAAGCTAGTGAAGTTTTACCAAAAAATATCTACGCGTTTGAAAAATATCCGATGTTTACACTTTCAAGTGTGAAAAAGGATTATTTTTCATACAAAATGTGTCATTTTTCACACTTGAAAGTGCAAGTCTCGGATATTTTTTAAACGCGTAGATATTTTTTGGTAAAACTTCACTAGTTTACTCTCCGTAAATAAAATAATAAGTGCACAACAAATTATGGGTCTAGCTATTTTCGAAATATATTAAATATTGCTCCAAAAAATCGTCAATTTGTATGAAATTATATGACATTTTTTTGCTTGGTCTCAAACTTTCTGACGGCACTGTACATACACATAAAATTGAAACGAAAATGTTTGAAACCAAATAAGCTCATATATGTTTGTTTCAGAGCAATGCCAGATTGTATTCAGTCAGACTTGAACAAAATTCAGAGAGAAAATTATGATTTCATGCACATATTGCGGGCCAGCACACTTCTCCGCACATTTACTTCATGAAACGCACTATTTTTTTTTCTTCTCTTTATCACATAAATGTGATTTCACATACAATCTGACTTTTCAGATAAAAATCTCTTCGAGAAAAGCCATTCGCTATTGTGCACTGGGAACGGTTTTTCTCATTTTATAATTCTGCTTTTGTCATTTCGCAATTTCAATTTTCTCCGTTCGTGTTTTGTTTTTTCCATTATTTGTGTGCTATTTTTTAAGGCAATGACAATATTTTTCTTTCGCTTACTCTGTTGGATGCATGAATGAAAGCAACGAACGCAAAAATGAACGAGTTACTCAGAATTTGGTTGAAATTTAGGCAAGTTGGAGGGAAAATGTGGCGTTGACAGCCTTACTGAATGTGAGATAAGAAAATATCCACATTTAAGCGATACAGACACAAAAATGAAATATATTTCTCCGGTCTCTTTTCGAGCATTCTTCGTGCGTTGCTCTGTCTCCCTCTTTTCCTCGCTATCTCCTTTATGTATGAATGAAAGGAATTCATACACAATATCAAAAGTTTATCGAAACTATTTTCATATTTGAATTCGTTTTGTTTTTCCTTGGAATTTCAAGCTATGGTTTCGGTGCACTTACTCCTTTTTCCTCGTCTGTCTTTCTGTTTTTTTTTCTTGCATTTGAGAAATCTCCAAGTTCGAATTGGCATTGTTGTCATATTTTTTTCTCTCTATTCCTGAACATTTTTATTCTGTGGATAATCAAAATTGTAACCCTTACACATATATAATGCTGTGTCAATAATAGAAAAATTTCATTGTCTAAACTGTTGCAAATGGTATGAAAAAAAATTTAATCAATTTATTTGTTCCATGAATGTTTGCAACGTATAAGTTTGAATCAAATCTTGACATGCTCGTGAAAATTCGAAATTTTCCCATTGGAAGTTTGGATGCAATCAGGAAGTAATATTTAAAGTTTGTGAAGTGTTTAAATGGAAAATATTTCATGCTTGATGTAAAAGTGAGTTAAAGTAGCACAACAATGACATAGCCGAGCCGAAAAAATGCAAAATATTTGATTCACATAAAAGCCACACTTCAAAATGAACCAAAGTATTGTGGTGTGCTTGCTTTGAAGGAAATTGTCGTAAGATGTTCACTGCTATTTATAATTAAAGGTTGTGTTATTGCAAATGGAAATATATTCTGGAAGGAGCTCATCTGCATTAGCTTGAAGATATCTTTTATACATTCTCTCGCTCTGCACTACATTGATATGTAAGCTTGACTGAATTTTCTGTTAGCCGGTTATGCTAGACATAATGCGCAAGTATATACAGAGGAGAATTCGATTTATTATATGTTTTTTATGATTTCATATAGATACAATATGCTAGCATATATGACTTGATTCAGATGTTCAAGCTATGTGTGTGTACAAGAGCTTCGTACTTCTTTTTTTTGAAGAAAAAGTGGCAAAAGTGCGTCGCATATTGAGTAAAGTCATAAAAATATCTAAGCGTTCTCTGCTTCTTTTACGATGTGTTTGACGATGCTTGAGATTTTCAGCAATTTTTGATAATAATTTAGTCAGAAATGCGTACATTTACCGTATTGGTTTGCTCCGTACCGAAAAATTGACTATTTGTATGAGTGTATCTAAACAAGATTATGCCATTAATATTTGTGAGGCATGCAAAATGCCGTCTATATTATACGTTGGATACCATAGACAACATATATTGATGGCAGGCATCCATTTCGTTATGTTACGTTACATTCCATTCGCATAACCGACGAAAATATGCTGTCACTGCAAATATCGAGGGCAACAATTCTGACATCAAAACACGAACATTATCCCCAGGCACTGTCAACCTAATCGCGCGCCTTTTTCTTCCTGCACACATACCACACATATCGCATATACGTTCGACAATAATGTTCGTACGTCTGAGCTCACAGAATGCTTTCCATATGTGTTTAATCCATTTTGATTCGTGCTCACGAATCAAATGATAAGTGGTATGTTTGTTGCCTTATGCAAGAAGAAGATGAAGATGAAGCTAACGGGGAAAAAACACTTTACACGCTTCACACCGAAAATATTATGTGGCATATCGTAAATTTTCCTGTAATAGATGCATGAAATATTAGATAGTTTGTGGTGTAGACATTTTAATAGACGCAAATAGAAAATGTGTTCATGCGTGGCCAAATTGGCTGCAGCACGATGCTATGCATGATGGTTTCAGCAATATTCAAGATAAGCATTAATAGAGACAACACATTGACGATGTATAAACTTAATAAACACACTGGATGGACGAGATCAATTCCGTTTGTGGTTGATGAAGTTTCTCGCTGATGTTTGCATATCTCACATTCTCGCATTTTGTTTTTTTTTTTTTACTCGCAAAAGCGGAGCCATTATTACGTTTACTTTCATGATGTGAAGAACGTACTTAATGTACTTTGATGTAAAACAAAAAATCCATCACTTTTGTGTTGAGGTGTAAATGAATTGCATGAAGAGAGAGAGAGAGAGAGAGAGAGCCACAATTCAAAACTCAAACAAATAAAGTCGAGCAAATAAATTGTTTCAAACTTTAATTAAGTAACAGAAACAATGGACAAAATGAGTGCATCACATGTAATATTATTTTTCGGCTTTTTCCGCAATTTTATCACTGGATCAATGTTCATTTTTCGTGGTCGAAAAACAGACACACACACACACAAAGAGACAAAACCCAGTTTAAAACTTTCCTAATGATGTGTCAACGTGGTTCCGAGTTATTATTGCAAGCAAAAACGTGCAAATGCACGCACGGATAGTGCCTTAAGTGCAACATGACGATTATCGCATTTTCGCCAGGAATTATAGAGCTCGACACTCAGCCAACATGAATGCCAAACTAAGAGGTAAGAGAGCGCGCGTTTGCTTCAAATGGACATTTTCACCTGTGATGTGAGCAAAAGAGACAAAATAAAGATCGATGGAACACACAGGGTAGGGAAGCGGGAAAATGAATGGTTGAAAAAACATCGTTTAAATGAAATACGTTGAGCAAGATGTTAAAACTGGCATGCAACCTTCCACGTATTCCGACTGACAGAATGAAATCAGCCAAAGCTTAATAAGGCTTGTCATGTTCGTGTTGCAAGTTTTTGTGCGCAAATATCACATACGTGAACTCATTCCAGAGCACACAATCCATACAGATAAATATATATAAAAGTCGTGCAACATCGTTGATATATTTATACGTTGCTTCGTTTGCCCTTCGTCTTGAAAATTTAATTGTATGATGTCGTACAATTACTCACCTGATTAGCTCTATGAAATTGAAATATGCACTGTCATCCAATACGACGAGGCACGATCACGCATACACAAGCACCCAACTGCATTTCTGCGATATATTGGTTTAAAATTTCATTTTTTTCGTCGCATTTTATTTTTACGGACAATCGCGTTCAGTGGCCGTGCCACGAAATGAGGACGAAAGAGAGAGAGGGAAGGAATGGTAGAGAGGGAGAGGGGGAGAGAGAGAGAAAATGACATAGTTTAAGAATGTATGTGTGGGTTGTATAATAAATGAAATTGTGCAGGGAAAACGCGAATCGATGCATTTAGTAATTGGAATAGAATGAGATGAACGACAAAAACAGAGTGAGAGCGAGATTGAGAAAAGCGACGACGATGTTTTTTGATATACATATACGAAAGAAATGGTCGACGGAACAAGATAGTAAGTCAAGAAAATGGCAATGCTTTTCGCATTCGAACACGATGGCAAAGTGACAGAGAGATGCAATCGAAAATGAGTCTGAAGTTTTCGGCCCCGAGATTCTCAAAGTCAAAAACTCATTAAGAGAAGATGCACGTGATTCAACTATAAATTTGAGAAATGTTTTATCATGACTTTGTGTGATGCCCAATGGGTATAACGTAGCAACGCTTGTGATGGGTTAGAAAGAGAGCGTTAGAAGGGGGAGAGAGATAGAATGAGAGCAGTTGCCTCGATAATGTTTTGTCTTTGCACATATTTGCGCAAGTGTTAATGTTAAATGGTCGAATATTTGGTAGAGAATTTTCAGGCTTGGCTTTTTCAATACACATTTAGCTTTCAAGTCCAGTTGCTTCATTTCAAATAATATATATGTATAAGAATGAGATAGATATCGTATAGACAAAACAATGAAATTGCCACAAACAGTCAGTCACATGCAGAGCGAAAGAGAGAGGAAGGGAGAAACACAAACACACAATGTTATAGTTAAATGTAAAATTCATTACAATATTGCAATCGGTTGCTGTTGGTTGGTTTTTATGCCATCCACCTCACACCAATTGGTAGATTGCCGTCACAATTCGATCGGTTGTGAACGAGAAAACGTATTTCATTAAAGACAAGTTTGTCGACTTTTGGCTTTTCCTCTGCCACTGCACGTTTATTGCGGTTCCATTTGTGCAAATCGTAGAAATGAGAAAAGAGACGTACACCGAACCAAAAAAAGATGCGCACACACACAAACAAATTGCAAAAAGTCGTCATCTATCGTCCATTAGCTATCAAATACATGAACAGCATCTGGCAATATTGCTGAGCAATTGTTGTTCGAGAAAAAGAAATAAATTTTGTTCTTGCATTTCTTTGTTGTGTGTGAGCGAGTGTATATATGTTCACAACTTGAAATGTATTTGATCAAAGTTTAACTGAAGTAGAAATAAATGTCATTGCGCTGAAAATGGAGCGACAGCGAGATGATGAAATGAACGATATTCGAGGAGCAAGCAATAGCAACCAAACAAAGTTTTTAAAACTTACTTTGCCAACCCGAACCATCACATTAAGTTCTTATGATTTTCCTGGTTTTTATTTGTGTGAATGTATGTTTCTCTTTCTCTCTCTCTCTCTCTCTCTCTCTCTCTCTCTCTCTCTCTGTATGTGTGTGTGGCTTTTGCCGAGCAAGTACTTTGAGCAAATTGCGTGAAGCAACTTTCGACATGGTTGCGGTATGTGTATTCGTGTGTGAATCAACAGCAGCATCAGCAATACCATGGATGCACATCACACAATCACAAGCACATTCATTTTACACTCTGCTGCATGGCACAAACCTCCTTTTATGTACGCTATTTCTTCGCCGAAAAACTAATCAAAACAAAAGTTTCATCATTTAATGAGTCCTTTTCGCATACAGCTTAATGTGACATCGTTTTAATTTATTGCAACTATGGCAATAATTGCATATAAACTTTCCGCTATACGATTTCTTTCTTCTTACATGCTCAACGAAAAAGTAGTTTCAATGATGACAATCGTTTTCATCCACTTCGTAAGATTCACTATCCTCTTATGTTGTGAACACACAATTCGCGCATACCGCATTCACATACAACTCATCTCCCACTTTGTTACATCCGGCTTGAAAAGAAGTTGACACACAAAAAAACCGAAATTAAACTATGAAATTCTTAAAATCATTTAATTGCACCTATACAACTATTAACATTCATGAACTGCTTGCCGCATGGGAAGAGTTGGTCTGATCCCTTTGAAAAAAGACTGGCGACAGCTCCCGTTGAATAAATGACAATTCTTCCAATTTAGTTTCGACTTATATTTATCCTTGGACAATTAATATTAACTTCAGCCGTTAATTAATTTATATCGCAAGTTGAATTTGATTGGAAGCGAAAAGTTTAATATAGAAGATGGCATTTAAAACCAGATACATCTCGGAATGCCATTTTATTTATAGCGAATATTTTCATTTGGTAAATGTAATTTACTAAATGGTTAGAAATGGAATACGTTCATCTATATAAAAAAAAAGTGCTTTGATCGCGAAGTTAATCAGAAGCAAAATAAAGTATTGAAGCATAAAATTGGCTAAAAGTGTCATTAAAGCTTTTTATGTTTAGATTTGCCCATAAATTCGATAATTATTTTCTCGAATTTTTCACATTGTTGAATGATGAGAGCGAAAAACTTAAGAGCCGCAATGAATTTCAATTAATTTCTCCCTGCACATATACGTTATAGTAATTTTAATATGATTTTGAATTGAGCAATTTTATTGCGATTTAAAGAAGTGAAATAACCGAAGCAGACGGAGAAAATGCATTGAGTTAATTAATTTGTCGCTAAATGTACATGCACACGAGCAGTTGCCATCAGTAAATTTTAATCAGAGAAATGGATTGAGTAGAAAATTCAAATGGAGTGGAAAACAAAATCAATATTTACATCACAGTAATTTCTCATTTAATTCATTTTTGACTACATAGCTTCAACACACTTTTCATCAAATGCATTCTCATTTCCACTCAAATACATTGTTCTGTGGATTTTTGCGGCATGATTTTCAATTGAAAATAAACTAAAACATTTCAAACGGCAATTAGCTAAAGCCAATTACCTAGAATAATTTATTCATTTCATTTCAGAAATCATATGAAATTTCGAACAGTATTTCATTTGTCTGATGGCTTGTAACTGATGTGAAAAGCCATATTTTTACCGTAGAGTCTCTTTTTCAGGATTAAAAAAAACAGTCGTTTGTCTGTGTGTGTGTGTGTGTGAATGACAGCCACATTGATACATATGATTAGAATGAAACGTTTATCGATTTTCAAGCGAAAAACACCGTGATTCAATATCTGTATCATGAACGCTCCGGATTTTCCGTTTGTTGCTTGGTTGTGTTTTTTATGCGCTTTCAACTGTCACATTGAAATTCAATTCTGAATGCGAACGACAATGCCACGTTGATTACTGTTTTTATCCGAAAAATTTGTATCGATTTTATCCCCGATTCCCCGCATACTTTTTTTGTTGTTGCTCAACTATAGATCGTCGTCAATCGAATGTATATTCATTCCCTCCCTCACTATTTATCTGCATGATGAATGTTACATTGTTAATAAATGTGGTGCTCGAAGCTCGAAAAAAATATTCCAAATTATGTGTGGATCTCTCCGGAAATGGTGAGCATTGTCTTTGAGTGTGTATTGAACCATATCGATTTATGTAATCGAAACAAATGATGACACGTGCTTTAAAATTCATGAAGTTATTTGATTTGGCCACAAATTTCAAGTGTCACTTGGAGAACTATCGATTTTTTTTAGTTTTTTGTTTTCAAATGGAACTTAAACCAATTTATTTATTGGGAGTATCCATGGGAGTATCAACTATCTGAAATTAATAAGTTTGTACACTTATAGACTACATGTATTCTATAAGTGCTATGACAAAGATGAACACCATTTTAAATGATAATACGAATTTCATTTGAAATTATAACTACATTAGCTAAATAGAAACAAAGTTACTTCGAAGGCACATTCTACGTGGATTTTTTTTTCACAATCCAAAAGTATGCATTTGGATTATGGGACAAGGAACAAACAGGTTTTTTATACAGTATCATGCAATCGTAAATTTTGCTTATTTAATTAGTAGTATTCCAATATCAACATCACTAGAAAAGTGTTGCAATGAATGTCTCATTTTTTATATTGTTCGTTGCTTTTGCAATAAAAAATGAAGGTGTCCAATATTTTCGTTGTCAGGCAATTCTACATTGTGCCGATTACGAACAGATTTTGTAAGATTTGAATGAAATATTGTTGCCAATATGTGAAATTGCACAAAACAAAATTACAATTTCAAAATCTGAAATATCCCAACATACTGGCTGCGGCAATTCACGTCAAATCCTAAAATATCATTTTTGCAATATATTTTTACAATTTCTCGCATTCAATTAACAAATGTGTAAATTTTCAACACAATCAATATGTGCCATTCGGAAATCGAAGAGGCTGGTTGCTGATTATTCCGATCAGTTATTCATTGATATTTCATCAATGCAAACAAATTGTATCTCGAAATATTCAGCCCACGAACAGAAATAATTAATTCATTATTTCAATTAATTTTATTTAAATAAAAGGGATTGGCATAAAATAATGTCTTGCACCATTTTTCAACATATTGTTCAATTAATAATAACGTCATTTTAATTTTTTCGATGTATTCTTTGACATTTTTCGTATAAATATTCGTGGCTCGCACTGGCAAAATCATTCAATCATCAGTCAGTTCAAGCAGAACAGTACAGAGCAGAATTTTCAATTAATTCAATAATTATTTGTGTTTTGATATAGTTACGTGTGAGTTTGAGCTTACTTCTGTACAAAATCTGGATGCTGCCTTAAAAGAATTAATTGCAAGTATAGATTCATTGGCTGAAAAACTCTGTTCGTCATGTGGACAAACTGCTCTGGACTGTATACTGAGTAATCTAAAAGATTTAAAGAAAGCGTTAGCAGCTAAGTATGCAGCCCTGAATGGTGTAACTAAGGCTCTTAAAGAAGCAACGTCTGATTGTGGTGATTTGGATATAACCAAAATATCTAAGCTAGATAAAGCACTTAATAAATTAGCCGAAGCTGAAAGAGATGAGGCTTGTGTTTATAATAAAATATTGGCTTGTACGTGTGCTAGTTGCCAAAGTTCATCTTCTGGCGCTGTAGGACGTAAATTACAATCTGTTGCTAGTGCCAAGTCGAAATTAGCCCAATATATTGCTTGTTTATGTGGCCCTAAATGGAAGGCTTTTGCAAAGTTAGTACAGAAAGCAGGTGTAACTGAGGATGTATGTAAATTGGGTGATTCGTATGCACGTTTAGCTCATTGTCTTGCCGAAATTGCTCAAAAGCAATGTTCTTTGGATAGTCAAAAGGTGGATCCTCTTATCCAGGGCAACAAAGCTATTTCAAAGGCCGAGGCTGAACTCGGACAAGCTTTGAAAGACTTGGTAACAAAAATATGCTGTCCAAAACAATAAAAAACACATTTCGAACCTTTGCTTTTTCCATATTAAATTTCACTCGACCGCCACTAACGCAGATAAAAACCGATACATACAGCATGAGATGCACACATTCTCAGAGAATTTATGTATTGGTCTTGAGTTATTTCAGAGACTGTTTCTTAAAACAATATATGTGAGGTGAAGCGCTCAGAGGGCCGAAGAAGCACTAAGGAGGCAGAGCTAGTGAGGAGCAAAATATTAAAGTTTAAAAATTATTCTAATTAATAATATTTTGATTTTTGATATTTTTAACCTCACATATATTGCTTTGAAAAACGGTGTCTGAATTATTTAAATATAAGTATTTATATAGCCACAAGCGGATCCTGACTTGAATTTTTCGAAAATGATCCAAGCTGTTTTATTTAATATGACTGCATTGTTCATATTTTTGACATTATATGCAGGCTTGTGAATAGCAGAGTTGGAACACTTTAAACATAATATTTAAAAATTGGTATAAATTCATTTAAAATTCAATAATTTAAAAATCAATAAATATCTATATGGCCAAATTGATTGAAGATTTGATTTCATTTTTTGTGTTAATTCATCATGATTGATATCTACCCCCTAGAATTTATGTAACCGATGGTCGTCACGTGATTTATAATTCATGAAGTCATTTTAATCCAATTGTATTGTTTGGGGCCACAATTCACTCATTCTCATTCACTTATTCTGAACTTTGAATTCGAAGTAGCAAGAATTTGGTATAATTTAAACTGTAAATGGTTGTTTCAATTTTAAATTGAATGACGAAGGGAGCTACTCGTTGCTTACATTTCCACGAATACAAATATTTGATTGTCCAAAGACAATTATCCAATTTGATTGTGATTGCTTGGCGGAGTTTAGCTTCTTGTCGATAACCTTTTTCAAATGAGAAAAAATAAATTATATATTTGAATGTTATTTGAACCATTTATTTGCTCAATGACTCTATCCACATATTTCTTTGAGACATGATTTATCGACAATATAGAATCTAATGTTTATAACATTTCTGTGCGATTATTTATTTATTAAATTTATGTGGCATAGCTTTTAGTTGGCCAGAGTTGTAAGAGCAATAAAACTTTCGTTTTACGTGTGTCGCAGAATTGTCAGGTATTTGTATAAGTTGTGAATATGAATTCGCCTATTTCGCTTTGTAACATATTTAAGGTGTTACCTGAAGTTTTTTTTATTGATGATAGAAATGGAGAGAATTGTAACAAGGAAGTTTTTTTTATATATGCGCTTGATTCTTCCGCATTCCGTACGAGTGGCAAGCAGAAAAAAAATGCTTGTGCGCAATTTTGCAAAGCCAAGACTAGAAATTGGTGAACAGAACATGACACGAACCATACCAAACATAGAATCGAAAAGAATGAAACTATTCGAACTACGACCGAAATGAAAAAAGAAAAAGCATCGGAACAATGAGCAACAATGCCAAAGCAAATTTTTCTGCACATACGACAATAATTTTTTTTTTTGTTTCTGCGTCACATGAGCTCCGACTCGAACACGTAGTTATTCGTGCCGAGTTTGTGAGGTGACATAGCAATGCCTGCAAGAATTCTGGTTTGAATGCTAGCGGCGCACAGATATAACGATAAAAAAGGGATGAGCCAAGGTGATTTTAATATTGTACAGTACGCTTCAGTTCTTTAACCTAATGGCCTTTCTACAATTGCGAAGAAAAGATATAAGTTTTCACAGTGCCACAAACCTACAATTTGAAGCTAGCAATTGGCAAATGCAATGACTCCCCTGTTGCATAACACATAACAATTTACACTGGTATACTATACTGCTGCCCATATTTCTAGCTTACAAGGTATGCGATGTGTGTCGGTGTGTGTGTCTATGTTCAATTCAAAGCGCGCACATTCAAAGTCGAGATCATGTTGTTGGCTGAAGATTTAAACACGTTCATCGCTACACTGTATATTTTCTATCGCGTACACTCTACAAGACATTCTTGCCATTCTCATTTGTATAATCGAAAAAATAACAAACAGAACATAGAAATTCATGATGCATATGGCTGTGCCTTGTTATTATTCCAGCGAGGTGTGTTTGCGTTTTGTAAGCAAGTGAATCGGAGAAGTTTTTGTTTACACCACATATGTGGAATGAGAGAACGAGAAAGGGAGCATGTAAGAGAGAGAGAAAAAGAGCCAGAGCTTGGCAAGAGCTGATGCTGAATTTGAACTCTGATCGTAAAACAATGTAAACATTTCGTTTAACAGCACATTCGGTTCAACGGCATTCTGATGCCTTGCTTAGGCAAAAACATACCGTTTGCAAGCTGGTGAAATATACACAAACAACGGCATCATGCACACCAGAAATGCATTTCAACTGAAAGAAAAACCAGAAATGAAAACAAAGAAAACCCAAAATCACCTTAATACTCTGGATTCGCCTTTCAGTCAGTTTACTTTCATACCGAATTATTTTTATTCTCTTTCATCTCGGTTGTGTGTGTAGCGGCATTGTGCATTACCGAACTGAAATTATAAACGTGCCACTTTTTTCTCTATCTTCCTCATATATGACAACGTTTGTCTGATAATCAACTCACCGTAATTCGTGCGCCTTGCTCACTCGACACGAACAACTTTTTGACATTTTTACGTGTTTTATTTCCTTCACATGCAAACACACAAGTACAAATTGACTTTTGCGCCCAGGTTTTTTGTTCGTTGCGCCGATCTTGACAAAAAGTTGTTTTTTTCATTCTTTGCTGCAATTGTTCACGTACGCGTGATGCATATTGTTTCTTCACTCCTATTCAAGTGTACTTTATGCAATTTTTATATCTTTGTTCGCTTCTTTTTTATATACATTGTTTTCCTCCATTGTTTGGCACTAACTTATTATTTACGGAGAAGAAAAATGACACACATACACTACAATAAATTCAGCGAAAAATTAGAAAAAATAGGATCTTTCAAATGAATGCACGTGATTAAATGTATGTTCAACGCTCAACAATTCAAATGTATAGTGGAAAAGTTAAGCTTTTGAAGTGTCATACCAATTTTTCTACCTTACAATCGAAACGAAAATAAAACATGAACCAATTCTGTTCTCTTTTATATTGAACGAAAAAAGCGCTCCCAACAATTTGTTTTATTTAGAATGAAAGCAGCCAATAAACCATACGAATTGTGTTGGGCTAAAACATTAATCAATTTCTTCCGACATTCTTTTTTCTATTTGAATGATGATGCGTACCAAGATAATTCAGTGCGAAAAGTTAAAGCTGGTCAATTTACGCTTCACACAATGGATGATTATGTTGTTATATTCATTGCGTGATTGCTTGGGGTTTCTCACAGATTTAGGCCTACAGACATGACAAGTTGATGAATAACTCGAGGTAGGCGACTTTTTATTATTTATCAAGCAGAGCGAAAGAGAAATCAAACAATAAACAAACACATGAGAGAAAAAAAAACAATACAATTTCCCATCGTATCCGGTATACTTTGGCATGAATTTCATGCGAAAAAAAAACAAATTCAAAACAAACACCAAAGCCAAGATAACAAGAAAGGATATCGTTCAATTTTGAATTTTATCGATTTTTCAATTTGACGAAGTTTCTTCACAAAATAGTTTATATCAGTGCGACGAAAGTCTATTGCCATTTTAATAATAATGGAAGGCGTCGTCGAAAACAATGCAATCTTTCAAGCAGCTGTCACTAGTTTTCCATATTTTTCCAAACATTAGACAAATATTGAATTTGCCGTTGGGTTTTCTATGTTGTTGTTGCTATCGCCATCAAAATCGTGGTGACTTCGACTTGCCAAAGAAAAATTGTTTGCAGTTGGACGCGTCTTTGCCAAGGCTTGTTTCCTTTTCATTTTGTGACTCCTTTGTTTTTATTAGCAAAATGGTTTGGATACTGTTGCATGGGACGTCTTGTCCCGTTGACATATATATTTGTTCTTGATTTTATATTTTTCCTAGAACAGTGAACGGGTCGTGTGTGTGTGTGTGTTTTTTGCAATGCTGAATTGTGTATAAGTGAATGTTCGCAAACAAAATCCCAAGTTTTGTTTTTACAAACATTGTAAAGGCAAACTTAATGGTACAAAAGCGAATGGACGAGAAAATGTAGCAAACCGGAGCAGTAAAAAAAAACCAGCCATGTTTAGCGTTCACCGCACTAACAATAGCCATATTTTGCAGCCCACGCCGAAGAGTAAACAGCGCAACCAGAAAATGAAGTTTTCTTCCAATGTTGTTGTCGCATTTCATTTCGCACTCTCGCTCTCTGGCTGTCTTTTGTGTTAATGTAGAAAGTTGTGACTGTCAAAAAGCCAAACTAACATAAATCATCTCGATCAGAGTCAGTGATTGTGCTGTTGCTATGTATTCCATTTAGTTTAGCTCGTTCATTGTGTACTCGCTGCTAGTGATAGTTGTTGTTGCAAGATTTTTTTTTCTTCATCTCGGTGTCTCGGCTTGTGCGTTCACGATTTCATGTCATCCACTGAAATATTGGGAGCCGGATAGGATTTTCTTTTGGCTTGGCATTCACAAACAATCTCGAAAATTGAGATTGCTTTCGGTGTGACGACTTGTGCGAAAATGAAGACACAGCACAACATTCAGCAAGCAGTCAAACATTTGTATGTTTTGGCTAGAAAGTTCCAAATGTATACGCGAAGCGCTTAACGCTATGACGTTAAAATCGAAGAAAACGTTTAGGATTTTTTTTGTGTCGACGTTCTTCTATTTTCAACTTAAAACGAGAGGGAAAAAACGAGCAAAAGAAAAATGGTGTGATGATTCGTGCTTCTAGGTCACCAGTACGTGCTTGTAAATCAATAACAAATGCCAATGGTTGTGTGGCTTTGAATTTCATCACCATCGAAAACGTTTTCAATTTACGAATTATGAAGACGTTGTCACGTCGAATGAGCATTTATATTTCCCTTTTTTCTTAAAATAATTTCCAAAAAACGAAATGTCCGTGAGAAGTGTCGATGTCGTGACAGCGACGTCAAAATTTATTGCTTCAAATGGTCTTTTAGCTTCGTTTTTCTTAGCTAGAATTCAGCATTTCATACCTTCGAATACCTATTTATATATGTATTCGTTCTAGGTCTGTGCACAATACGGTTAGGTGTAAAATTATATGTATCCAGCAAACACCAAGAATATCATTTCATCATTTTCATTAGACTTGACATTATGGCAAGCATTTTACGATTATGTGTGTATGTGTTTTTTTTTTCGTCGACACGATTGATTTGAATTTGAATCACCCCTGGCCGTATCTTATAACAATGAGACGGCAATGGAAACTTTTCTCTGTCCGAATCACAATCGAAAAGTATTTTTAAGATTCACAGCGTTATATTTATTTAATATTATATTTTATTATTTCTGTCCATGCCTTGTCTACCGTCTCACTTCAACATTTATAGCATTTCTTCATACATTTTTCATGATTGAATTGCTAGATGTACATTTTTTTTTGTTTCTGCTCGTTTTCTCATGTTTTATTCTTTCTTTTATACTCTATTTTCAGCATGGATTATATAGGCTTGGGTTGCTGTGCGCTAGCGTTTGTCCTCTACTTCAACACCCTGGATGCGGGCTTCGTTTATGATGATAGGTAAGTTTCGTCTGTGACATTTTCTCTTTATTTTTCTTCTCCTTCTGACAATGCATTCAATGTCTTTTAAAGCTCAGATTTTTCGTTGCTCATTCACGATGGAAACGTGAAATACGAAGACTAGCGTAGAATTTGAAAAAGCAAAAGAAACGCATTAAGCACATTTTTTTACTGTCGTTATGGCAAAGCAAATGCGTTTATTTCATCAGTTGTTTTTATATTCGCATTTATCGCATCGAAATTGATGACACATTTTCCACCAATTTATTCACATTTCTATATTTTATAGCTTTAACTTTGCCATTTCGACAAGATGAAACGGCAATAAAAATCGTTTGCCGATTTGTTTATCTTCTCATTATCACATACTTGTAAAGTTTTGTTTGTCGGTTTTGTTCGCTGTGTTTTTATCGCGTAAGTTTCTGGTCGCCCATTTTTCAAAAAAATGAAAATTAAATGCGATGAAACGGTGATTTGAATCGTCGATAAAATGAAAAGTTTAATATCAGATAGAAAACACATTTTTTGTGGTTCTCATTCATTTATGGCGTATGATTTCATTAAATATGCATCAATAGCCTTATCAATGACTGCTACATCGTGATTTATGGCATGTTTGGTCTAACTGAATTAGTTTTGCTTTTCAATACACACATCGGACCTATCATTTAATTAAAATATATGTGTACGAAAGTCATTGTCCGTTCGCAATTTTCGCTAAATCATACGTTTTAATTGATTTCTCGTGTGTAATTAAGCTGCATGATCTGAAATTGGTGGGTTTTCAAAACAAAAGATGCTGGGGAACGCATTCACATACACACAATGCAACATCATTTTTACTGCGTCACCTAATCACTTGCACGGGCATGAAATTATCGGCGTGTGCGGAATTATTTCATGCTGATACATTTGCAAAGGAAAATCAATCATGCCAAAAGCATTGATGTGCCTGTACAAATATTTCCGAATATACAGAGTGCTATGCTTTACGATGCGAACAATGAACCAAAGTCAATAAGTTAGATTAATTTTGCTTCGGTTACAACGGGATTGTGTGTAATTTGGTAGGTATTTCGTTTATATTGTAAATAAATACAGCTAAATAAACGCACATTCGGTGATGACCGATTGAAAATAGCTTATCGAAATAGACCACTTGAATCGTTCCCCTGACGATTTTATTATTATATATTTCGGTTCAAAATTATTTCACTTAAACGTTCAACCGCCAGCTCTGGTTCTCGATATGGCGCATTTTACAAGTGAAATTCTTAGTGTTCACACATAAAAATGATACCCCAAAAACCAGCGGAATCAAGGCATACAACTATTTAATGTTCTATCCATATATTTGGTTTTGCAATATGACAATGACAACAATCGACGATGCACGAGGACGGTGGTGTGTTGATGATGGTGATGGCAAACGACGGAGACGACGATGACGTACAATGACGCAGTTTCATTATAACAACGTTCAAGAACACGTGACCAATTTTCGATCTAATGGTGCGACAACAACTGCATATTTATTGTTTAATGCAAACAATGCAATGAATGCATTCACAAATATCAGCATGTCACATGTCACCAATCCACCAACCAAACCATCTACCACAATGAAATGAAATGTTGAGGCGACTCTTGATTCGAATTCAACCAAACAAGGTTCAAGCATTCAGAGAGAAGTGTGGCAATAACACATAATATTCACAATTTCAACCCTCACTTGAATACAATTCGAAATTTGTACGCTTCACTTTATCGCATGACACAAATATCCCCACATACATAGTGCGCGCACACATTCAAACGCGCCTCGAGAACAAATGAGTTTCGGCTGGCCATCCAATCGATTTCGATTTATTACAATATTATTTTGGTTTTTTGTTGTATTGGCTCCGGCAATAGCGAATTTTTGTTTCACTATAAAATATCCATAAAAACCATTTCGTTTTTTTTTGGTTTGTTACGATTGTTGTGTGTCGGACCGAGAAAAACTTCAATCGAATAATAATCGATATTCGTGTGACAGAAAAACATTGTCGAAATAAAATCGAATCAAGAGCGACGCTGATGCTGGCTGCAACACCAACGCATTGCAATTTACAAACAGTTTGTACATTGTTTGGCCACTATAAATGCCTGTATATACACAATTCATGTCATTGATATTGTGAGTCTATGCTTCATTTGGTTCCTCTTGATGTCTTTCGTTTGGATTTAATTGTCCAATAAAATTATTACATTGTATGTGCGCAAAGTGAATGAACGACGACTCATTCTTGTAGTCCAAGTGCAAATGGGCCATTCGCATACGATCCAACCAATATATACAAATCTATGTACAATATAGTCATCATCAACAAACGCACATTGGAAAAAGCAGTCTGTGCACACATTTTCATTAGGATGTTTATGTTTTTGCGCCATGTGCAATAATTTTTAATTAACGACCGTAACATATTGATGGCTCTTTCGTTTGCTTCGAAACCAATAAACAACACATGAAAACTTTATATATTTCATTTTCCGGCGACGATTACATAATGAAAGCGCAGTGAAGCAATCACAGGCGCGCAATATTTACATATTGCCCCGGTGAAACATTTACATTTTGAGTTTGCTTGCGATGTACTTGCTCAGCAGGACTAAGGATATAACGAAAGGACGAGAGAGAGAGAGAGGGAGGAGGAGAGATTGAGTTAGTGACACGCGTGGTCCGCTCTAGCATTTTATACAATTTTATCGGTTTTAATGTTTTGTTGCATTAGTTCTGTCTCACTCTCTAACGCTGTTAAAACAACAATGCCTCTTCCAAATGTGTATGTGATGCTATTTTTCAGTTTCAACTTGGATAAGTCAGACTGCTAGTGCATTTGCTCGTAAAAATTAAAGAATCCAGCGATCGAGAGGGAGAGATAGAGAAAGAGAAGGAGATACATGGTTTTGCAGGGTATATGTACATTTTGAAATGGCTGGCAGCAATGCGGCAACGCTTATACTATTTTATATATGAAAGAACATGAAATTGTGTGAACGAATTTAAATCTCATGGTTCGCTGTGTGAATAGTACACTTTTGTACGCTGATGTGTTACATCCTATATCGTCCATCCTTTGCAATCGTGCAAACGGTGTAAAATCGTAATAGCATATTAGCCATGAGCGACCCAAAAACATGGCTGGAACAAAGTATACGGTGAAACGCGCAAAATATATTCATTTTATGATTTCCCCGGAGTCATAAAACACATAAATTCGCATTCGGTCATTGCACATGCAACAAAACAAAACAAATGCGGACGCGAAATGCTTGCACACACACATGCATTCCAGAGAAAAAGAGAAAACAAATAGGAAACAACAACAGTAACATGAAGCACAATGAATTCACCAGTTTTTCGCTTCAACCGAAATTATTATGATATTTTGAAAACAAATGAGAGAAACACCATTTCGTTGCAGCACCACCACGCGCCGCGTTCAGCTTTCATACGCGCACAATTTTCGACAGTATGTTACAATACAAAAGATCCGTAAAAAAATGAAAGCATGTGCAATAATTATTCATATTTAATATAGCATTTAGCCTAATGAAAATCACATATGGAATGTGCTTAGTGTTTAGCAGCAAATACAATGGGCCAAAAAAAAAAATAACATTGAATCATGATTAATTCGATGTGCATTCAATGAGCAATTGCGAAATGGATCGCTGTTAAACGATGCCAACGGGCAATGTGCCCATTCATACAATTATTTCAATTTTCATTATTTTAATGAAAATGTTCATGGGAAATGATAATGTTGCTTGTCGCTTTTTTACTTTCCTCTCAATAAGAGGAGATAGATGCCATTCTATCATGATGCATTTTTTGAAAAAAAAAAAAACACGGAAACTTCTGTGGAAATTGGAATTTCTTTTATCACTTTTTATTGCATTTCTACGAAACACTCTTTTATAGCACGTTATGAAAATAAAACAATCAATAAATTTAAAATCCATTTTGATTTGAAGCGAATACTTGAATCGACCCGATTCGATAGAGTGAAATAATTTTGGTTTTATTACCACCAGAAGAAAAAAAGTACGTTCATTGCATTTGGTTTGGTGTGCAATTGTTTTTTTTTTTTCTCTTTTCGTTGTTGGCTGTCTCGCGATAATGCCACGAATTTTATTAGCGAACGCTTCAGGGGTGTTTTTCTGTTGGTTATGCCCTCTGTTTATTCAATGGGTGACTCTACTGCAATATTCAATTTCTCAATTTGTTAAACAATAACGTCAATTATGTACAATGTAGCATTTTTCAAATGTTTATCGTTGCACTCTATACCAATTTGAAATAGAACACTCGATTCACGATAATAATATAACAATGTATTGTGTGTTTGGATCTGAATCCAAATGTCCAATAATAATAATGCTCAGATCGAACGGATGAGAATGTGCGCACACCAAAGGTTTGACACAATTTATGTGCGATATATTGTTTATTTGTTGCATTTTAGTTTTCGTGATATATTTTTTTGTACTTTCTGTGTGCATTCATTTCATTCGATAACGTTTCGGATTCCATTTTAATGAAATTGAACACATATTTCACTGCAATTTTTCTTTTGTTTCAATTTGTTTTAAAACGATCGAATGGCACTTGATCTCGGGAACACATACATTTCACTTTTGTCACCAATTTCTTTTGTCACTATGTCTGCCATTCTCGGACATTTTTCAAATAGAAACATTTAATTTTTAACACAGACGATAGAGCAAGAAAAAAAAATAGTGGAAAATCGCAATTTTTAAAGGAATTCAAGCAGTTAATTTCATGGAAATCTCACAAGCTTCATTTCTCTCTCTCTCTCTCTCTCTCTCTCTCTCTATCTATCTGATTTTAATAGTGGGCACATTTCGCAATTTAATACGTAAAACATTCATTAAGTCGCCATTATAATTGTGCACTCCAACGTTTATATGTGATATTAAATTCCATGCTGCCCTTCAATGCATAAATCTATTGATGTTGAACCGATCCGGAGAGAAAGCATACACATCGATATTGGCACCCCGAACAGACACAGCAGTCAATGCACTAGGCGACCAACTAATAAATTATGTTATGGTTTCAAGTGTGGCACAAAGTGCATGTGTGTATGTGTGTTTGCGTGTACTGCGCTCACTAGGTGCATCTAATTTAACATAATCGACACATTTACAAAACACACTAATAATTACACAAAGCGCACTTGATGCCACATACACACAATTTAAGTATATAGCGGTATTATGTTGGGCATCAGTAAATGTTTGCTGTAGCTTTTACAAATCTTTTCAATAAATTTTCAAAACTGTATTCAACTCGATTTTGTGAAACATCGTTCAATCATTGTGTGAAGTTCAAATGCTTTTTTAGTACGGTCGCTGGTAATAATAGTTTTACTGTTTCTCTGATGATAATTTTTCAAATTGTGTGCGAGACCAATTTACATTTACCTAATTAAATTTATTGACGAGAATGTATTTTATTGCAATCTGATTAAAGTGTGAATGTTTGAGTAGCTGGTGTTGTCGTTTTTTTTATTATTTCGCTTATATTCAATGCCATCGTTGAAAAGTCGCTGAAAACATTGTACCCGGTTGCAATGAATGAATTCTTATTACTACATCAAATGTCAAAGTGGTTGTTTACGTGTGCAATTTTTCCCTTATAAATAATTCGTCGTTGACCTTTTTGTCGTAAACGACTCCATTCGTCGCCTCATTTCATTTTCACATTGGCGTAAAAGTGTATATTGCATGATTTTGCCAGTAGTGAAAACATCAGTTAAACAACACGAACAACTATAGTATAACATGAAAAACTTGCTCGTGAACATTTTCGTGTGTAAATTTGAGCGTCTTGTGTTTGGTTTTGGAGGTTTGGTCGCGTTATATTTCGTTGAAACGTTGCCCCCGCTGCTGCTACTTCTACAAACGAGCCTCTGGTTTAATATTTCCTTTACATTTACGCCAGGCAGCATGCAACAGCATTTAAAAGTGTGAACGAACGAGAGAGAGAGAGAGAGAGAGAGAGACTTATCAACTTCAATAACTTATTTTATTATTGAAAGACGATGGATATTTGATTTGATGTTATAAAACTATGCACAATCGATTTTACGATGACAGTTATGAATATTTGATGAAATCACCACTGAATTATGCATGAGAATCATAAATTTTAATTAAAATCGCTTTATAGACATTCCGGGGGTCATCGTTTTGTTTTCACTTCACACACACATACATATGTATTCCGTGCTGGTGTTTTTGTAAAACGGAAAAACAATGTGCAAATTTGTGCATATTATTTAAATGAAGCGAAGTGTAAAATGCACGTTCAACATCCCATCATCCGGACGGAATTGCATGACATGATTCTTGTGAATGTAAATGATTCGTCGTCGTCGCCGTTGCTGTCGATATTTCACATTTTTATTAAAGCTAATCGAAATCTTGATTTGGAAGTAAAGTTTCATTTTGATTGTCGTTCGAAACTTTCGTTTTGAATGAAATTGCCGAATTGCAATTCGACGTACACCAATACCCGACACCAATTCAACATGCGATACGCAGTCATATACAATGAATGAAATGTGAACATTAAATAGTGTGAGTGTGGGAAATAGATGAAAAAAGACGACGACAACGGCGACAACGTCATGAAAATGTATGCAATGTCTTCTTTGGCAAACTTTTTGTTGCTCGCACAAGAACTATGTTGGCCCGCGAATGCAACTGTACAATCAATACATGTATATTTCTTTTCAAAATTCAGTGAATCGCAGTATTTCTCTCTTTGCATCATTTGCAATCATTCTCGATTTGCTGTTTTGCATTTGAATGGACACAAACTTGAACTTATATGCATTGAAAAGTCTGTTGAATGTTAAAGTCGATATGCTGTTGGCGTCATTTCATATCGTTGTCGTCGTCTTCACTGAACAACGACGACGACGTCGTCCTCATTCTCGTTCAATACAGTCGACATTATTATGTTAATGGGATATCAAATAGATTTGTTATGCTGTTGAGAAAGCAATATTCTTGATTACAATTTATAAATACATGTACAAGTTTTTTCCTTTCATTTTTTTTCGTTCTGTCTCTGTTTGTCTCTCGTTCGAATGCATCCAAATTCAAGTAAATAATGTGCGATTTGGTTTAATGTGTGCAAAATGTGAGAGTGAATGCATTCGAAACGATAAGTAAATTATGTACACTTTTCTGTGAGATAAGTACAACCAAATGCGAGGAGAACGAATGTTATGTCTGACTTCGATACAAATATATAATCAGAAAGGCGCACGGGAGAGCGGGTGCGAGTGAAAAAGAGAAAAAAATCGCAATAATTTAATGCATTTTATTTCTATTTTGAAGTTGTCTTGTATCATGTTGAGATTGTTTTTCTGTGCCCTAAAAATCAACAAAAAATACTATAAAAATAAAGAAAATAAACGCAAAGGCCATAAACGTAGCAAAGCTACTGTTGCATCAAATTGAACGCTGAAATTGCGAATATTAATCTAATGGATGTAGGGAGAGAAGTAAACGCACAGTAAACCAGTATTTTTCTTCGGCATTCATGTCTTCGAAGAAATGCACCCCAGTTTCGCAACCATATCAATATCTCGTTAGGGGTCGCAATTTATTAGCATCATTTGTACCATTTTGACGAGTTTGTGCGTTAATAGCAATGCTCTTTATGCGACATAAAATGAGGTATGTGCGTCAATTCTTGGTATATTTTTTCCATCATTTTTACTCTACATTATTGTATAAATTGGTTTGCACAACGGCTTTTTTGCAGCAAATGTATGATTTTACGCATTTATTTCTGTTCATTCATTAAAACTGAAACGTATATACGTGTTTCGAGTGGATATCATAATGATTGACGCATAGAACAATTGAAATATTCGACGTATTAAATAACGCAAAAAGGAGACAGACGGGTGACATCGACAGTAAAGTGAAACACAGTATGACAAAAAAGTAGTGCGACGCCCACTTTACAAGCGAAACGAAAGCAAGTTTTTCGATTTGAATTGTATCTAGCGGACAGAAGTAGTTTGTGTCTTGTTACAAATGCGCGACACACTGAACATCACTCATCATCAATGTTTGGTCCCATGTGCTTTATCTGCCTTTATGTGTATGTGTGGGTCGTGTACTCAGTATTCTCGTGCGATTTTGCTATTTCAAAATTAAATTATAAAAATGTGGTTCGGATGATTGATATTCAACGACATGCTTTGTTGAGCACGTGCAGCTCTCTATTTTTTTGCCAACTCTCATCTTGAATACACAAACCCTCTCTTTCTATCTGTCGTCATTTTCAAAGTGAAATCGGTCACTCATTTCGTTCTAGATGTTTTCTTTTTCACTACACTTCTCGTCATCTTCTGAATGTGATACGAACGTTTGCTATCGCCTTTACCGTTGCGTTTGTGTTTCCATTTTAGCATTTTGCCTTATTTTCAACACAAATAGATTATGATTTAAATTCAATAATCGACCCTTTTTGGTTTTCAGCATTCGTATTGCGCTCTCCTCTCTCTCTCTCTCTCGCTATTACTCACTCTTCATACGTACATTTCCAGTTGATGGGATTTCCTTTGCATAACCATCAATATCAATTTCGCTTTTGTGTGTGTATGCATTAAACAAGCATTTCGGAGACGCAGACATCGTCGCTTCTTTTTTCCTTCGTTTGGCCTCACACTCTTTTTCTTTAGTCACTCTTCGAATGCCAAATTTTATGAGGATCGAAAGCGACGAGCACTGTAAACAAGGTGCGGTTTCTAGAGAATGAAAATATCGAGAATTCGATATGGAATCATGTTGATCATCGACAATAGTCTAGATAATAATAAGATGTGGTATGTTGGTTTTGCAAATTTAAATCGATAGGCATTGTGAATGAACAAATGTATGAATGTGATGATTGAATGTACATGAACACATATAAAAACCTTCTGGTTGGAGTAGAATGTTCGCCAAAATTCTTCAACCATCGAAAACACAACATTCCATTCACTCATCTACCAATATGCCGACAATGAATTGCTAAATTTGCTTACAATCAACAAACGACGTCGTCGTCGTCGCATTTTGCTATCTCTTCCTTTTGTTATATTGATCCCTTCTATTTTTTGAATGTTCGGGGAAAAAAATTAGCAATATAGTCCGGTCGGACACTCTAATTACAAATTCCGTCTGCAACCACATATTTTTACGAATAAAAACATGAACATTACAAAATAATAGAAAAGAAGTGCATTTTTTTTGAATACTGTAGCTTGTTCGACTCATCATTTCACGATTGGCCAATGGCATTTTTGTCTCAGATCAGCTTATAGTCAAACAAATCAGAAAAAAATATTACCAACTTTTACAGAACCGCTTATTGCGATTGCTACTGACTGTTGACTGACTGCTGCATTACGTTCATCCACAGAAGTTTCCCATGGAAATTCTGAATCTCTTACTATTATAATTTTTTTGATGCTTTTGTTCCGAAGGGGTTGGGATGTATAGTCATTCCTTTTTTTATACAATAAATGGTTGTCGTTCAAGTTGTTCCCCATTCGAACAACACAAGCAATTGATTAAACTTTAACGACTGGCATGGTCCTCAGAATCCCTCATATTGCCATAAAGAATGTAATAATTAAAAAAAGAATGCCGAATGAGGGGCGAAAAGAAGAGATAAACTGAAATATCGAAATCCTTGGCAAATTGACATATGATATATCGTGTAAGTAAGCTGCTTACCGACTTGTTGATGTTGGTGGTCATATTTATGCGATGGTGTTTTCGATGAAAATTGTTTTATGTTATGACTTTTGTCTTTGGAGTCTTCATTTTATAGCTGTATCTATTTTTCGATTCTTGCTTGCATTTTCCGGCAAGAAGAAAATTTATGGGAATTTAAACAACCGATTAAACCGCACTTTTCCATTTATGAAAACTATTTCAGTTGACTGTGACAACGGCATACATTCGCATATTTGCTTTACAAAATAGCCAGTTGGGTTATAAAATGTAAATATAAAATGCCATTCGAATGGGAAATCAGTTTGTTTGGTTTGATGTGCACACATTTCAAGAGTTGAATCGAGAAAAATGATGAAATGCTGAGATAAATAGAAAGAGAAAGAACCTGTACTGTGTTCATATTCATTTATTCAGAAATGGATATACATATAGTAAACGGTCTTTCACTCCCACTGTCTCTCATTGATGTCAAATCCAACCGCTCTAAAATATTTAATGATAATATTTCCAACATGCAAATGAAGTTTAATGAACGAGGGTAAAAGGACGCCGGCTATCTCCCAGTTATAGCAGCTATAAAAGATTTTAAATTAAAATTCATATATTAAAATTGGAATGCATATTTTCATGTAAAATGTGAAATAACTGGGTTTCGTTCGTTGTCACTTGCAAAATTATTTCAGCACACAGAATATACAAATCCATGTGCGTTCAAACGCACAACATTTACATGATCCCAAATCCACCGACAGGAAGAGAGAGAGAGAGATTTGGCCACCCCACTAAACCTATTCGATTTAATGTGCCATCGCAGTGGCTTCGTTATGAACACAGTTCATTCTTTGCTCATCCGGTCGAACATTTGAGCTTGAATGTGTTTTTGTTTTAATTTCAAATCCAAATGTTCGAAGTACATAATGAATTTTGTGCAATAATATGCATGTGACAGTTGAAATGGGAAGCATCACGTCAAAATGAGAGCGAGAGCGATTGTTGGTTTTTGCTCACAGTTGTGAGTGCAGATAAAATTAGAAAAGTTAGAAAAGTAGAAATGTGCAAAATAAAGAAAGGAAAATATTGTTTTTATTTTATGTGTATTTTTCGTTGTCGTTTCGACTGTAACTGTTATTTTGTGTGCTGAAGTTGACGATGACGAGCCGGGTCATCGACACTGGACACCAGATGTCACAAACTACAATCACGCAGACACATACACACACGCTCACCGTTTTGAAGCACGCAAATTGTGAAAATAACGTGAGTGCAAAATAATTGATTCAAGCTTGCACTGACACAGCAAAACCATTACGAATTAGAGTTAACGAGCGTATTGGATGATGAGAAGACGCATTTCCAACAGAGTAGTGATACTGATGGCTTAACGGTTAACGATAAATGACGCAGACACAATGTCATGTTCCATACTGTATTTTATGTTCGTCATTTTTCGATTTTGCCGCCATATGGATTGTGTAAACGGTGAAAAACATTCATTTCAAATGGTCAAATAATAATAATCAGTCTCGTGCGGGTGGATTTTGGTTTATGTTTTTCTCGAAATGGAACTGGATTACAAGTACCGTCTCATTTATTGCAGCAAATGAACAAGTTAAAAAGAAGAAACTTCGTAGAACACCTAATTGCTATCATGTTTGCAATAGGTTGATTGACCTCGAGCGACAGTAAAAAAATGCGAACGATTCGTGTTTTATCGGAATTAGTGGTACTTGGCTGATCACAATTTGCGAATGCTCGTAAAGATTCTTGAAGATTTGAAAAGATTCATAAAGATTCAAGTTAATTGCCAATGATATTAAATCTGTCATTTTCCAAAAGATTCGAAATGATTCGTCTCGCTATACCACTTAGGTATACTTGGCAAGCAATACTTGCGCATCACATTATATATGTATGAAAATTAAGCAAATAATTGTGTTCTACAGCAAAGTGAATAAATTATTCTAACGAGCCAACCAGTTTCACTGTATGTGTATTGAAGACATTTTTCGAATTTATTCATTTTTTGGTTTTAATGCTTCGTTTTGCGCTTAATTCATAATTATCTTCGAAAATTGGCTATGGGCTAGCAAATTTCAGCCAGAAATATCAACCATTTGAAAGGATATGAAAAGACACGAATACACAAAACACCACTGCAAAAAGTGAAATAATTTACAATTTTGACTTGTAACTTGTATGAACTTTAACATGCGGTTCCTTTTTCTTTTCTTCTTCTCTATCATACCAATCCAAGCCCTCGTTTGCTCACCAAATTGAAATTTAAATCGATACTTATTCGAGAGAGAGAGAGAGAGAGAGAGAGAGAGAGAGAGAGAGAGTTAGGGAAAGAGAAAGAGTGACAGATCTGCTGCCGTTGCTAAGGTTAGCAAAGATGCAATTCCGCTTTATTATTTTCTGCCCTTTCCATTAACATTTCCATCAGTTGCGCTTCTTTTGTGCGTATATTTTCCATCCATTTCGTGGCGCAATTTTCATATTGATTTTGCTGCTACCGCTCAACATTCGTTTCATCTTCTTTCCAATGTGACTGTTGATCGAATTTTTAGCTGGCTTCACGTTGCAAACTGCTGCCGTTGCTTGGATTGACTCTGAAAAATATATTGAGTATATCCGTACAGCGTGGTGGAATTGATGGCAAAAGCGAATTGAAAATAATGTAATCTAAGGCATGAGATAGTATGCAACGGAGCAGGAGACGACATGAATGAAGGGTAGAAGAAGAAGGAATAAAGAAGAAAAAAAGACACGATGAATCCTTGAACAAAGCGTCATCAATGAAAATCCATTATGTATAATGCACAACTTATATATTTTGAAGCCATAATGTACTTACCAAAATAAGATAAAGAAACGGCGAGCACATGGAAAATGTGTATGTGTGTGTGTGCTGATGAAAAGAGCAACACGACAACGACTATTTACAATTACTACAAAGTTTCACGCGAATCGCACGGAACGGAGATAGTACAGATCCGATCACACACACCCATTTCAACTGACACTGGAGCATAAACGAGCGACCGTGGAAAGTGATGGAAAATAAATCATCGAATGAGTAGAAAAAATCGGCTATTTTGTACGCTGAGCTCTTGTCACATGAAACAACATCAAGCGTAACCGTATTAAAATAGTGAGAAGAAAAAAGCGTATGAAAACCACCATTTTATTATGGCTTTAAAATAACGACAAGAAAACGCAAAGAAAGACATGATCCAAAAAAATGTACGATACAGAAAATATCGAAAGGAAACGTTGTGACGTATCTGTCGATGGTCGAAATTTTAAATTACACTATGGACCAATTTCTAGCATACTGATGGATAAGAAAAATAAAAACAGTCATTGCACTAACACGAAGCGAATCAACACATTTTCATGATTTGATTATCGTCACCGCCGTCGTAGCAGACAAATCCAAAATCTTTGTCGCAAAAAAGTCGACTATTTTCTTTTTTAAAAACACTACAAATCGACTTTTCTACCATTTTTTGTTGTTGTTGTTTGGCTTTATATACCCGTTATACCGTATGTGAGTTTTTGCTGCGTATTTCCAATGCAAATCTTTGAAAAATATTCTGTAGAGTCAACTTACAGAAAGCCGCATTTATATTGTCACAATACATTAGATTTTCAAGCGTAGTTTCAATAGTAGTTGCACCATTGCATTACCGAATAAGCGTACGATGCTTTTGTATTCCTCCAACAATAGATTCACAGCACCGAAAATCATTGTTGTTGTATGCAGCATACTCGCACTTTTTTCCGTTCTTCGTCTATTGTTGAGAGTTTTGCAATAAAAATCGATTTACCAAGCATCAGTTATTTAAAAATTCTCGATACGTTTGCTTGTATGTGTCTTTTTTTGCCTCATTTGACGCAAAATACAGAACATGCATCGAAATATGCATGTAAAAGTGATTCGAAGCGTAGACTGCCTAATAGTAAACTTTATGTCTGAAAGTCATCTGCTTTAGATTTTGCTCTTTCTCCCTTATGCCCAGCCAAATCGGTATAAACACACTCAAGGATTCAATGCATTTAATAATGTTGCCAGAATATGTTCATCCTACTCTTCTTCGAGCGCTGTTACAATGATCCTCGCTATTAATTCCATCAGATGCATGCATTGAAATTGAAATGTGAGTGTGTGTGCATGTGGAAATGCGCTATATCAACACGCTATCTCTATTTTTTCTGTATTTCTCACTCTCGCTTCCATATTTTGGACGAAAAACATATTTCGGATAATGCCAGACACTCAAACACAAGCTCTCATTCGAGAGACACTTGTCTCTGCTTTCCTGTGTATTCGTTTAGCAAACGCGCGCGTAATTTACTCGGTAAATTTTCAATTCCATTGCTGTAATTTAGTTGTCATTTGACATACTTACATATTCATGCCAAGCATATGCAGATGCACTGATTGATAGTGTTGCCAAGTTTTGTATATTCGCCTTGCTCTCATTCACTCCCTCCATCGGTCTGATGTGTCATTCGAATTGAAAATTATGGTCCATTCAATTTCCGCTTGGCACACCATTTTAGAAAATCATTTTAGATTGCTAAAGCGCTTGATTACATAAGCTCGATATTCGCTCGCACATCGCACCGCACACATTCACTCACATGACGGGCACATCCGTCGTTAAGCGCAATGCGTTCTAGTCTGCCAAACATACACACCAGTGCGAATGTATATTTTGTACACCTATTGTTTACTGACAGTCATTAAATCTGCATTTATTTTTTTTTCAAAGTGTACATCTTTTTGTGGAACAAAATAAATAAAATTGAGATGATTTTAGACACAATGCATCGCCATACAAAAGTGGATGCCATTATAATTCAAATATTCGAGCATTTTCCTTTCTAATTATGATAAACATCATTTGGCACACGTGTCAGAGCGCGCATCGAGCACTTACAAGACTACTCACTCACACGCGCTTTTCATTCATACATATTTTCAATATGGCACTTTTCTTCACAGCCCAGTAATTTTGAGTTTATTAAATAGATGAATGAAATGAGGACCGAACACACTTGCACATAATAAACAGGAGGGGTGCCCATTTCGAATGCATCATTAAATAATGATAAAAGAAAATTAGCGATGTACTCAATGACGAAGTCAAAGATATAAAAGTTGAACTTACACATTACAGTGATTGATGAAGTTGCAAAGAGAAATAGCATAAAAAGAACCGGAATAAAGAAGCATGGAGCAAAAAAAATGAGCAAGCATTTGGAAATTCTCATGACTTGGTGTACGCAATTTTTCTTTCGTTCTACGATTAAATCACGTCCCTATTTGGTCACATTCCTCTTCTTTTTTTTATGTTGAATTCCGTTTTTAAAGGAATGTGTGACACATTAAGCGTCGGTGGTTTTGGGGTATACATTTTTCGGCACTACACCCTTGCAAAACTATTCATCAAAAATAATGAATTTCTAATGATAATTAAACTATATCTGTTTTTCGCCTAGTCATTAATTATGGTTTTGTAGAATGACTTTGTCAGTCTTCAACCTTCGCACATAAAATGTGTCACAATGAAATGGTTTTGCAAACGAAATGCGCCATCCATTGTAACAACAATATATTCATGTGGATAAATCATACAAGTTTTTCATTACATTTTAAGCAAAATGCCAATTAATAGTAGTTAGTTGTGGCACTTTTCAATTTACTCCGGAAACGGAATGGAATGGCAGACGGTCGTTCCCGCCGAATGATAATTAATTGATTGTCATACATCAACGAATGCGCTGCCATCATATTTATATGTAATTTGCTCACTTTGTCAAAATAGAAAACATGAGAAAATTCAACACCAAACCATATAAATGAACGAAACGAACGGAAATGCCACGATCATCCATTCATCACGTTTCGAAGCAACGAACAACGGCCATGCTCTCGCATAGAATTTTAATTGTAGCTAAAAAACCACAAAGCGCAAACTATGGTTTTGCTTGAATCCCGGAATTGGATTTTATGTGTGAATGAGAACGCGCGTTACATTACACACGCTGTCTGCTACTACACCAAAGCGAAAATTTGTGTGTTTCGAACCAAACCTCTCGCTCTCTCTTTATCTCTGACTGAATCTGAATATTTGTGAACAGCAAACACAAAACCAACACACACATTGCATGAGAAAAATGAAACTTTAACATAGTTTGAACAAAAATACAGTAGCACAGCGCGAAGCATCTGTTAAGCTTCAACCACAATATTCAACGTTCAATAAATCTCTTGGCATCGTTCTCTAATGATTTTAAGTCGAATGATAAAATATAGAGCCGCATCTGTATGTTAATACAGAAAATAGTGCGCTTATTTGTGTGTGGGTGTGTAGGATGTGGGTTTTTCATTGCAAAGACAAGTTTCTCAGACGAAGGCAGCAAAATAGCTGCTGCATTTATTTTGTTGTAAGAAAAACGTGAAAATATATGACAACATATATTTATACATATGGAGTTTATGGAATAATCGAATGTCTACGTGGAAAACACATACAGCCACACATTTATGTGGTATCCACTTTCGTTCCTTTAATCGTGAACCACGATGATGCAAAAAAAACGAACACCAAAACCACATGTGTTGATGTTATGAAATCATGAAATTTTATCACGAACAGAGCGGTAAAATCGTACATTATAAATATGAGTTTTGCCAGTTAGTTGGCAAAGCAAACGGTGTTGAAAACCTTCAATAAATCGATAACATTTATTGAGTCTTCATCAATTTATGGCTATTAGCTTATGCAGTACCACTTTACTTCAATTATCTTTATCGTTATGTGATGAGTTATGATGAGAATGTGCGTGTACTCCGTTTGAAAAGTTTCATAAACGCATTGATCGAATTTTGAAACAAAAAAAGTATCTGAATATAATATCGTGGTCAGCATTGAATGCACAACTAATATTGTCTGTTTTTTTAGGTTTACTCTAATTTTCACAATATTAAAAAAATCCTTTTTTCTTCTCTTTACAGGCGAGCTATATTAGGAAATCCAGATGTAGTATATAGCACACCATTAAAACACATTGTGCAAAATGATTTTTGGGGAACGCCCATAACGGATAGCGGAACACATGGATCATATCGGCCATTGTGTGTACTGAGTTTTAAGCTGAATCATTTGTTTGACGGTTTCAAGCCCGTTGGTTATCATTTGGTGAATGTTCTGTTGCATTGTTTGGCAACTGGTCTTGTGGTGAAAGTTGCTCGTCACGTATTACAATCGATATGGGGAACGATTGTGACTGGTGCATTGTTTGCATCTCATCCGATTCATACGGAAGCTGTGGCCGGCATCGTTGGTCGGGCCGATTTGGCATCGTCTAATTTTTATCTGTTAGCCTTTTTAACCTATTGCAAGCACGTTGTGTGGCGAGAACAAAACGATAAAAGATGTTGGTCAGCATTAATTGGTACGATTGTACTTTCGGTAGCGGCCGTTCTTTGTAAAGAGACGGCAATCAGCTCATTGGTATTATGTGGAGTTTATGACATTATCAGAGCAACAAATGGTTATCGAGATAAGGTAAGGCATTACCTAGTTACTGTTGTTATATTATCCTTATAATGCACGTATTATGTTGTTACATTTACATTTTTATGTTTCAAATAAATACACTTAAAGCATAAATTTACATTTTCGATTTTTGTTTTTGTTTCGTTCATATTATAGCATCGAATGCGATCACTCACCATCATTTGCGTGGCGACAGCTGTTATTCTTCACTTCCGTTTATCGTTGCTGGGTTCGGCGATCGAATTTTCAACGGCTGACAATCCAATCGCTAAATCACCATCGCGGCTTACACGATTCTTAACATTTCTATATTTGCCCGCTTTTAATTTTCAATTGTTGCTGTATCCAGCCACATTGAGCTTCGATTGGGGCATGGACGCGATACCAAGACTGAATAGTTTATGTGATTTTCGTAATTTAGCCACGCTGATATTTTATAGTGCGTTAGTTTTTGCTGTTGCAATTAATGTGCATCATTTACGTCGACGAATGCAATTGGTGCAGGCAATGGCAAATGTTCACTATCGCAAACCGCGTACCATAAAGAAACGCAAAGCATTTCAATTACCCCAGACAAATTGTAACAATAATAATGGCAACAGCAGCAGTGGCAGCAGCGGCAGCAGCAGTAGTAGCAGCAGCAGCAGCAGCAGCAGCAGCAGCAGTTATAGTTTTGTGAATACAAACTCGAATAATATGCTGCATAGTTCTAGTTTGAGTACAAGTTGTAACAATAATAGCAGTAATAATGCAATTAATAATAGCAGTTATTTAGCTAAAACAACGGAATGTTTGTGTGAAGTATGTAAGCATGGTTCAAATGTTCGCCATTCGAGCACTTGTCGTGCGATTAATAATAATAATGTACCACTGGTACGGTGTGAATGCCCTGAATTTCGTCATTCACCGTCACCGCCACGCAAACGACGCCATCAACAAAATCATCATCAGCAACAACAACAGCATCATTCGTTTGTTACGAATTCGGCCACAATCTATAATACCTCATCTTCATCCGGCTGTTTAAATGGCACATTGTCGTCAACAATGTCAACCATTGGTTCGAGTAAAATTTGTAAAAATAGCCCAACTAAAAATGTTTCGAGCGCAAAAAGTGCGGCAAATCAACCGAATAATTATCAAAATTCAAAGACATCGACATCGGTGGCGACGATGGTGACAAAGGCGACAACACCAACATCAACCCTCAACGATTCAACTACAAATCATCTGCATATATCACATCCATCGACGACCACATCGGCCGTTATCATGTTATCTATAGCAATGTTAACGCTACCATTTTTACCCGCCACTAATTTATTCTTCTACGTTGGTTTTGTTGTTGCCGAACGAATTCTATATTTACCCAGTGTGGGTTTCTGTTTGTTAATCGGCTTAGGCGTTAGCAAACTGATGGACACAAATCGAGGTTCATTAAGGAGCCAACGAAAACGGTTTGCCGTTTGCCTCTGTATCGGTTTAACAGTGATAGCCTATAGCATGAAAACGATTAACCGAAATGTCGATTGGCGAGACGATGAGAGCTTGTATCGCAGTGCAATCAACGTTAATCCACCAAAAGGTATATGGTTTTTTTTTAATTCTCTTTTCTCAACTACACATTTTCACAAAACTCACACTCATTCGGCTCATCATCCTTGAATAATCTGACACATTCTTTGTGTGTATTTATGTAAAAATTAATTGGACGCGGTTTCAATTGATTCCATAATTATTTGCGAATTTGATAGGATTGTTGTTTTTATTCACCCCATTGTTTTTGCTTTCTGTTTACCATGTTATGTATGCAAGTATCAAATAATGTATATTTAAAAATAGGGAGGCACAAACATACGAATAAATCGATTGTAATTTGCTTTGATTTTGGCGAATTATCAGGAAAAATATACGGATTTGCATAACATGAGCCGTGTTTATTTTAAATACGCTTTCGTTTCCCCCAACTGTTTTTTTTAAATGAAAAAAGAGCCCCTACTCTCTCTCTTCGTTTATCATTCGTTGCTGCTTTGTCAATGCGGTGTTCAATTAATATATCTGATTTTTTTCTTAATCGCATCATTATGTTCACCATATTTAATTAATTCATCTGCTTTTAATTAATGGAAAGTGATCAGAAAGATGAGAAAAAACGTGTTTGATTTCAATTTTCCATGATTTATTTATGAATACATATTAATTTGAGCATGCAAATATACAAACAAAAACCTCAACCACCACTCCTCCCAGAACAAATGGATTTTGTAATAAAAATCTGTCTGTTTCTCATATAAATGTGTGGTTTTAATTGGTGGCAAAATGATAGCGATATCGCTTTTTTTATTCTGATTTTATTTTAAGCCGGTGCTGATTGTTTTTAATCCATTCAGTTATATTCAATTCAACAAACAATATTATTGCCGCCGGCCCCGATGCCATCAATCAAGCGCAAAGGAATGATATGCAAAAACCACCAATTTGCAATGTATTTGATTGCAAAGTCTATAAAACATTTTTTTGGGAGGAATGTTAATTTTCGGAAATGGATTTAAGCTATATTATACCCGACAAAACAGGATATCTATTTAAATGAATGAAAAAATAACAATCTGATATTCACCAATCACTGAAAATGCGATTATTACAAGCTGCTTTAAAGCTAAAAAAAACGAACGTGAAAAGAATGTGCTTTTTTTCAATTTGATTTTTGTTAACGTCAACCGTCACATTGTGACAATGTTGTTAAACTAAAAGAATGTAAATTTAATAGAACGGCTTTAAAGTTTGGTTACTTTGAATTGGTTTCAGACCGACAAGTTACTTACGAAATAAGTATCCTTTTTTTATTTCAAGAAGATACTTTGTGGCAAACTGTAGTGGCATTTGCTTAAGTAACACTTTTCACATAAAAAAATATCATCAACAAAAAACTTCTGCTCTTGGCATTTGATATGCCATTAAAATTGTTGTTTATTTTCGCGAAGTTTTTTTTTATTTCAAAACCAGGCTAAAGAATGTTTTTTGTTGCATCCTTGCATGAATGTAAATCAGCGGCTTTTTCTCTCTCTTTTCCTTTTCCCCCTTTTTCCTACCTCTCTCTTCAGGATTTTTCTTAATTATGGCTTGTTCGTAAAGAACAAAAAAGTGCATGTCGCTCTTTCAAACACAAAGTGGCTGCATAGAGTTGGGAATAAATCCACCAATTAAAACTAAACTTTTATAATTCATGGATGATGATGTCGAAGAATTATGATTTTTTTCATCTTAACTGAATTTCTTTATGTGCTTATATTTTTAGCTTTAGGCAACTTGGGCAGCGTTCTCAGCTCACAGGGACGGTACGAAGAGGCAAAGGAATCGCTGCAACTTGCGCTGAAATATCGACCGAATATGGCGGATGTTCATTACAATTTGTAAGTATATGATATTAATGAAAATCGATTGTCTCGCTTTCGTTCGATTTGGTTTTTATTTTGACTCGTCAGACATAAACGATTCGATAAAATGTGCGTGTGTGTACATATACACATAAAATCAATTCTCTGGAAATAAAATATGTTCTGACACAACAATCGGATAAAATGCTTGAATGGCATAGTGTGTGTGTGGGTCATGTATTCTATCTGTCTGCGTATATTAATCTTATCATTCGATGTATTTGTTCAAATCACATAAACTTTTATTATGCGTTAATACCTAATTTAATCCATTTCACCATCGATATGAAGGTGGCAGACAAACAATAAATGTTTGTTTAAATTAGCTTCTATCACATTGTTTTCACACATTCTGTTTGAACATTTTCGCATTGGAATGGGTGTGGACTCGAGTTTGTCGCGCTGTGCAAAACTTGACTTGCTTACCAATATGTTTTCGCTTGTGACTTTTCACACATGAAATCCATAGAATTTTGTTTGTTGTTCATTTGATTGTTTGACGTTGGAATTATATTTCGCTTCGAAAATGTGACGAAAACATCTGAAATGAGTCTGTAATTTTTTTTAATAATGTTCGTAAATCATGTGAAAAATCGATGATCAAAACGGTTTTCAATGAATAAATTTGTGTTTAATTTGTCGATGTTTTTGTTCCGACTGGCTGAACAGACACACTCAAAAAAGCTTAAAAAATGTAAATTGTACGATCGATTTTCATGTCATTATGTAAACGCGAATCATCATTTCTTCCATTTTTATTTCGCTCTTTCTCTGTGTGTGCCAATTCATAACGGAATTTTTAAAGTGCCTTTCCAATCATCTCCGGTTATATATATATTTCTTTTTTTATTGTTGTATGTTATTCATGCTTTCGAATGAATTGGATTTTTCCGGACTTTTCAATATTGGAATATTTTTGCATAATTTTTCTTTTGGAATAATCAAAATTGACGTTTACAGCTTTCAACATCGAAATCATTCTCATTCTCTCTTAGTCACTATGCTCCGATTTATGTTCACAGAGCCTTTAATGAATTCTAGATATAATAAATTTGAGTAAAAGCAAATCACGACATGAATTGCTACTAGCAAAGGGCGTATTCGTTAGTAACCAAAAAATTCAATGCAAAGCCTTGGAAAATTGATAAAAAAAGAATATCAAAAGAATGTGAATAAAGGGAGAAAGAGAATCGAACGTGTCAGATATTGTAGCAGACGGTTTCAATTCCGTCGTATGTTCAACAAATGTAATCAATTTGTTTTAATTTGATCGCCTGACAAACTACTAAATATGCATGATTGTACTGGACCCAAGTGGGGAGCAATATTTTCTCTCTTCTTCTTCTTCTTCTTCATTCGTTCTGTTCGTGTTTGCTTTTGTGTTCATTTGCCGGCGTATTGTGACAGAAAAAAGCGTTACTAAATTGAACGAAATACGTGGTGATTGTTAATGGAATGGTCTTATCTTGTGTAACAGAAACACCACCGCCACCATCGCCACACAGTTCAATGTAACATATTCAGCATGTTGGCTAACACATAGAGAAACGTGACACGCACCATCCCAAATAGCATAAAACGTAGGCGAACACAAAAGTTTCATCATAATTCCCCATTGGCTTCATTAAATTCGTTTTATCAAGATTTTTTTTTCTTTCGAATCGTCGACATAATGACGGCACACTATTTATTTAAGGCTTTCGTAGATGGTCGAAAATAATGAGCATTTTCCCACTCACTTTCAATGCATAGTTTATGTTGTTATGCAGTAGCCAAATCCCAACAATCGCACTAAACAAAACGGAAAGCGAAATAAAGCGAAACACATCGTTGATATGCCCGACACAGTATAGTGTGAACGCAAACAAAGAAAATCAAATGTCTGAAATGAATGCGCACGGTAATAATCGCCTCCTGTTTCCTTTCGTCATTTAAACGATCCGTTTGCATAAATTTTAATAAATAACTTCGATGAGGTGTGCAAGGAGGAATGAAAAAGTGTGACTCATTCAAAAAAATGAAGCAATATACGGCGCAAGAATGCCTATGATTTCATATTGAATTTTACTTATTTGCAAATTGAAAATTGACGACAGTTTTTAAACTTTTTGGTTTGAGCACATCCATTTGCCGGATCTACCGGAACGAATTTATTTCAAATTACGATTTTTTTTCCAAAGTCATTCGAATAGAAGTCAAGTCACAGAATCGAAACAAATATTTGATTAATTTTCATGCTGAGCCGGATGTATGGTATTGACTTGCATTTGTGGAAACAAAGAAAAAGAAATCGCGTGTTCACATTACTTTGAATAAACATTTAGATTGCACGCCGAATTTTTCACTGTTTTTCATTGTGTGAAATGAATGATAAACTATTGGAAACTAACCTCTCATTCAAAGTTTCAAAACAATCAACGTTATTTATAGTCAATTCAATTGGGACATTTTTGGGACAAAATCATTTTTTCGACATTTTTAGATACTGAACAAATACTTCTTAATCGAAAGTTTCAATTTGAAGTTGAAACCAAAGCATTAATTTCTCGATGCTTTCGAATCTTTTCAGGGGTATTCTGTATCAAAATCATCAACAATATAAAGACGCGATCGAATGCTTCCAAAATTCGATTCATTATCGGCCATCACTGGCGTGTAAGTGTCCCTGCCCAAATTATATTACCGCTTTTTTTGGACTACTGATTGAAATAAAAAAATTGTTTATTTTATGAATATTAGTGGCTTATTTGAATATGGGAACATCATATATTGCTTTGGGTCGTTGCAATGAGGCGGTTAAAATTCTTCGTGAAGGTTCAAAATTGGATGGTCATGGTTTGCGAGATCGAAGTGCCCACGATAGTGCCAGAATGTCGATGCTTGTGCAGTTAGGTAGTTTGTATGCTGAACAAGGAAAATTACAGCGTGCCCTATCTATTTATCGAGAAGCATTACACAGTCTTCCGAGAAGTTACCCACCACAGGTGAGTCGAACTGAACACCATCCCTCGAATCATATGAAACTAATTATGATGTTTTTCATATGTAGAGTATTTACCAAAGACTCGGCGATACATTGGCCCGAATGAATCAATGGACAGAGGCTGAACGTTTTCATCAGGCCGCATTAGAAGTGCAACCGGATCATGTCGCAACGCATGTGTCTTATGGAACAATGTTAGCTCGAAATGTAAGTAAAAGCAATAAATAAATAGATTATTCACTGAGATTGAATCCATTACACGATGATTAATATTTCTTCTCATTTCCCTTTAATGTGCACAACAGAGTAGTCGAACGTCTGAAGCTGAACTGTGGTTCAAACGAGCATTAAAATTGGCTCCGGACGATTCAAGTGTTCGTCATCATTATGGTGAGTACTTTACATTATGCGATATAGTTTTTCATGGAAAAATCATAATGTTTATGGCATTCTCTCTGCACAGCTGAATTTCTGAATTCGATGTCTCGACACGAAGAATCGTGTGAACAACGTATCAAAGCAGCCGAACTATCGCCAAACGATTATTCATTAGCTGTGGCAGCTGCTACAGCACTTCGATTGTTAGATAGAAAAAATGAAGCTGAAAAATGGTATCGAACGGTGCGTAAAATAGAAACACTTTGTATCAAATGAACTGATTTTTTGTTCGCCCTCCTTAAATGAACGCAATTTATTCTGAATGGTTGATTTTTTTTTCGCAGGCGGTTCGATTACGGCCAGATGATGCACGAGCACACACAAATCTTGGTGCCATATTACATCTATTAGGTAAACCGATTCAGGCAGCCATTAGTTACAAGGAAGCTCTACAACTTCAGCCAAATGATCCAACTACCATCGCCAATTTAGCGAAACTTGGCATTTCAGAAATGGCTTAGATTTGTGCTCTTTTTTTGCACTTCCACAAAACTAACTTAAATTTTATGTATATAGCGCATTTGTTTAATTTCTTATACAGCAAAACGAAAAAGAAAAAAGAAAAAATACACACTCACAAAAAAAATGTAAATCACATGTCACATTCTTCCAACCAAGTAAATTCTAGGTGTAATCCGACAAAAAAAGGATTTTGTAAAGAAGACGAATGAAGGAGAATAAAACCTATACAGAATGAATAAAGTATAAATTATATTTGTTTAACTGCAGCGTACATGCGCATCAAATATGCATTCCGAACAAAAAAAAAGTTAAATAGAGCAAAAAACCATAATAACAGAAACTGGCATCTGCAATACCTCTCGAGGGTGTCATTCTGTTGAAAATAAAATATTTCCAAAAATTTATGACTAATGTATAAAAAAAATGTAATGTAAATAGTAAACATTAAAAAAGTAACTCATATACATACGCACGCATAAAACTCATGAAAAATCATCATCCAACAAAAAATAAATGTGTTTTTATTGCAACATACGCACCGCTCAGAGAGGTAAAGGTAGATAAAAAAACACACTCGAATTCGAAAATGAAAATGTGCAGATTTAAAATGAACAATTTATTATTATATGAGTGTAAATATAATATGATTGTGAAATATTGTACTGATTTATAACGGAATGGCTGGGAGGCGGACTGGGCAAATTAAAATATTCAAGTAATGAATCGCCCAACATATTCGTATCCCATATACATATATATATCACAATTTTTAATAATCACTGTTGCATTGAAAATATACGCGCTGGATAATTCATAAGCCACTCACATAAAATACAACAAAAACCAACACAATCTAAATAAAAAATTATTGTACTAAATAATAGTGATGGTATGAATAATACTGCAAATTGAGAACAGAATATATATCGAAAGAGAAAAAAAACAGTTATTTACTACGGATTGATTTTACTTTCATTGAAAACTCCCCCAAAAGAGCACGACTTTATACCAATGAAATTTGAACCAATTTAATTAACGTATAATATCTGTTTCATAAATACTAACGACTTTCTGTCGTTCCATTTTCCGCTATTTCCAATGCAAATTGAATTGAGCCAAAAAATGCTCATGTTTCATAAGAAAACAAATAATTATTATTAAATCGAACTGCTTCAAGCTATTGATGACATGATTTTTCAGACAGTGATTTTCTTTTCGATTTATATTGTCACGTGTATTTTACAGGAAGTGTACATATATATATCGGTGTGGGAACCAACTCATAACATTTTAGCTGAAAAAATGGTGTGGAATTACATTTGTTTTGTTGAAAACCAAAAAAAAAAGAGAGAGAAATGAATTAAATTTAGGTGCTTGCCTCAAAAAGCCGACAAAGAATATTGTAAATTTGTGTATTTTTGTATCCAATGCAACGCTGGAGATGTTGAAGAGCATTTTTGATGAAAAATAAGAATATTTGATTGGAGCTATATTGTATTTGTAATAGATGTAAACAATTTCATTTAAAAATGTTCTAAATAATCAATAGATATCCGTCATTTAAAATGGATATTTGCATGTTTTATTTTGAAAATCAACAACAATCATTTTGATCATTTCATCCCATCATTCCAAACAAATTGTTTAGTCAAAATCATCTACAAATATTAATCCAGTCGAAAAAGTGTACATATTTAAGATTGCCTGTAAATATAGATTAAAAATTAATATTACCAACTATATTTGAATAAAATGAAATATGGGCATTTTGTGAGAGGAGCTCAAGCTATAATAAATAAAACAAACGAAAAAAAAACCGGCAAGAAAATTGCAGAAAAATTAACTCGCTTCAACACTGTTTTATTTTTTTTTAGTTTTGTTTTTGTCATTTGATTGTACGTCCAAAGTTTTTCGGTTGGATGGGTGAATTGGTTTGTTTCTTTGTGTTGTTGGTGATATGCTTTGGTGAAGTCAAAAGTTAAATCTACGAAAGCGATAAATTTAAATCCGGTCGATTTGAACTTGTAATGAAAATAATTTTCAATCCGACGTGGAAAAGCTACAAAGAGTTACACATACACACACAGTTCACGACCACCGTACGTGTATGTTTGTGTATGAGATCAATGGCTATAAATTGATAAAGTTTTCGCTTTGCGTGTGCATTTGAACGATTGAATGGATCGTGTCTTCATCTCACAAGCCTAGATTGCCGAGCAACCGAACAGATAGTTGCGGTTAAATGAAATGAAGAAATACGAAAAACTTGGCACACAGCTACCAAAGTAACAAACGACTTTTACACCACTGGCAAATTGCAAAAAGAACATTGAATGAAAAACAACAGGAAAAAAGGACGACAACAGGTAACGAATGACGACGGAGAATATAAAGAAAAAAAAAATCACCCCTGAAAAGAAGAAGAATATATCCAACGAAAAATCGACATCAACGATGGAAATGGATTGTTATATGTCGTGTGCAAGCAATCCAAATGGCTGAAATGAAAGTTTATGTCTGATGTTGTCGACTTTTAACTGGTAGACTTCTATTATGCTTTTATTTTGTTTAACATAACAACCACCAACGATGGCGACGACGACGACGATCCAAGTGGTCGCACAGTGCGTTCCGAATGTGAACGGAAACAGAATCAGGAACTCCCGAGATATAGTCGACTGTATGATGCAGGACAAAGAAACGGTTTGTAATAGAATTATGGGTTCAATCATGTAGTTTATCTTGTGTTGTGGCTAACAAATTGAATCAGTTTAATCGGTTTGCACGGCTCCAGTTGACGGCACAAAGAACACGTTCTGTTACATTGCACACCTTATTTGCTATTTCAATATTTTCCAATTTAATATTTATTGCTTCTGAATTTTGTGTATGTGAGTGTCGGTGTGTTTATATAGTTTCAGATTGAAGCTTTGCTTTCGAATGAACTATTCGTCCATTCTCTTTGTATATCTCACCCTCTCTATCTCTATCTCTGTCACCATCATTCTCTTCTTTAGCACATTTTGTCAATTTCTCTTCTTCTCTCTCTCTCTCTCTTTACGTACTGGAATTACAAAACTTGGTCTCAACTCAATTTTCACCGTGACATTTATGTGCAACTGTTGGATACTTATATCAGAAGCTATTCTCTTTTGGAAATTGAACGTTATCGTAATGAATTTACTATGCCAAAATGAAAACATACATTCACAAATCCATTCAATTCGTATCTCTATCGATGTATGGTTATTTCGTATGAATCTACAAACATTTCATATTTAAAGCAACCATCACCGATTCACTGTGAATCATTTCGTATTCCCAATCCAATAAATATGAAATGTCTGCGTTTTGTATCATTTACCTTTTTGTTAGAATCGCAAGCGACGTAGACGAAGGACTAGAATGTCCAAGATATTTCATTACTCGAAAATTATTACAGTGCAAAACCGGAAACAATGATGTGCAAAGCAAGTGTTACATTGGCACTATGAAGTATTACGTTGTCGTAAATGGAAAGCAATCAATTGCGTTGAATCACACATTTAGAAAGCTATATAAGCAAAGTAATATAGACACAATATAGCCTATGATGATGTTGTACATGTAATATCAAAGCGGAGACATAACATTTATCGACACACAGTCTGTACACTTTTTAATTTACCTAATCGTAATTCCAGCAAATAAACTCTAGCGACAAATCAAACGGTCGAAGCAGAAGCTTCTGCACAGCAACAGAAGGAGCGTGCAATTGACATTGACAGTAGTTGTAATCAAACAAAAAGTTAAATAAGTTAAAAGTTGTTGTCTCATCTTCGATTTTCCGTTGGCAGCAAAACTTTTTATGTGGTTATAATATATATATGTGAGTGTGGACACAAGAATCGTTTCTGCTCTTACGCAATTGTCTGAACATGAAAATACACTTATAAATCGTTTACGAAAAAATTGCACTCACACCCATAAAATAGCATAGGTCGCAATGAAGAAATGATTAGCCATATGGTGTTCTAATAAATTGTGAAAATAGGTCGCCAATATGTGCCAGTATTTTCTATGCGTGCTCTTGCATGAATATGAATCCAATGTGGTCGTAGCATTATAACCAATGTGTTTGGTCCTATTACTTTCCTCTCTTTCTCATTTGCGGGCTCTCGTTATTCCTTTTTTTGCCGTTGCCAAACAGTCCGATCGTATTTGTGCATACTGATTTCCGAGCACACCATTTATCTTTAATGAAATGTTGGCGCTACCGAAGCCGATAATAAATAACAACCAGAACGATCCATTTGTTGCTTCTGTGGTGGTTGTGGCTTGCTTGCACACTATTACTATATATATAAATAAATTGCTATAGAGAGTGGAATGTTTTTTTTAAAACCATTTTGTATTGAGAGAACTGGTCGCGGCATAATGCTCATATATAATATTTATATATAAGAATGATTCGCTATTAGATGCGTTTGAAATTTACCAAAGGACCTCTTTTGAGTGTTAATTTTTGTTCTTCATTTATGTATTAAATTATTCATTACATTTGAACCTACTTAAACGCCCCCAGTTTTCTGAATTTTTTCTAGTAATAAGTCAAAAGATGGATAATTAGAATACTCGAGATTTAGTCGAGTAGCTGTTTTAATTCGTATGAATATTCAAGAAATATGACGATTTGTTTCCATAAAATTGATCTTCTGCAGTTCCTCATTGGTTAAAAACAGAAAATTGCCAATATGTTAACACGTTATATACCGGTGCTCACCAAATTTTGCTATCCAAAAATGTATAGAAGAAGCCCGCTGATCATATGAAAATTCCAAATTGGCCACATCTTTTGAAATTTAAATGATTTTCGGGATACGCAGTTCGAACATACATAGAGCCCCCGACAGCCTTAGGTCTAAAATCGAAAAAAATTTGTGGAAAGAAAATAAAAATGCTTCCGAAGCAATTATTTCATTTGACTGATTGCTTTAACGTTAATATTTATGAGGGAAATGCCTATTTTTTCTACTACCGAAAAAAGATTAGCAATGTGTTTGGAAAAAAGTTGATATTTCTTTAATTTTCCAAATAAATTTTACCTTATCGGATGATGATTACTTAACGAGACTTAGCACATTAATATTGTTGGGAAGCGAGTTAATTTTTGTTGGCTTGTTTACGAAAAGTTTCATCATACTGAAGATATGATAAAAAAGGCTACCGTCAAAATTGAAAAGTAACGGAGCCGGAAAATATAATTGGATTATAAGTGAAAAAGTTTTTCATTGTGCTTTTTCAGTGCAATTTTTCCCACCTACCCAAAATATATGAAATTGAAAACATAAGTACATCCGAAAAATTTCCCATAATCCCGTCCATTTATGTTGCTTACATATTTTTCCCTTTCATCAGTCGAATTGGTTATGTTGTAGATCTTAAATGCAAAGTCCATGTATGCATAACAATTGCAAAATTTCATTTTGCTACAACGAACTTTTCATCGAGTTCACTGTTTCGAGTCAATCTCCCTAGTTTTTTTACCTAAAACTTTCAATTTATTGTATCCGCTCCAAAAGTGTACCGATGTGTATAGTAAAATTAGTGAACGACTTGAGAAACCGAATAAAAAAGGGGAAAAAAGAAAGAAAAATGGCAACAAATTTCTGAAAAACTTTTTAATGTGCTGTTGAGAGTAGAATGAAATTTTTAGTGTAAAAGCATTTTTGTACGAGAGAACGATACTACAGTGGCTGATTGATGAATATAAAGGATGCATTCCAAACTATAAACTATTTCATGTTTTTATATTGAAATTACTTTAAGCCAGTGTAGAGCAAATAATTTCGGAGAAGAAAACGAAGAAGAATGAGAATAAAAGAAAATTGTTATTTACCTCATTAAAAATGTTCAATGTCTATGAATTGTTTACGTGTTAGTAATTATTACTAAAATGTTGAGAGGCTGATAAAAAAGCTTATCAAACTTTAATTGGATGTCTTTAATGTGAAGAAAACAACATGCGGCTCGATTTACTTTTCATTTATATGAAATCCAATTGAAATCGCGTATTTTCCATCAAAATAATATGGAAGATTGAAATCTACACAATTAGAGATGGATTTAATATAATACGTTGAACATCTTGACAATGATTTCATGTCACAATAGAAAAACTCCGTCACAATAATGCTAATAGTAATAATAATTCTACAAAGGAAAGCTCTTCACAAAGAATTGTATATGCATGTTCTTGTTTTAATAAGAATTTCATGAAAAAAGATCTGATGCTTGTGAGCTTTGTGTATACGTTTGTGCTTACGCCAAATGGTTCTCATTTATTTATTCCATGTTCTATTCATGTTTTGTGTCGTGAACATACTAAAAGTAAAAAAAACTGCAGCTAAGAGAAAGAAGCGTCGAATCTATTATTTGTTTCTATTGTTTTTTTTCGTAGCTGGTGACTGAGAAATGGCAATATGACGCTGCATGTGATGCACTCGAAATCTGTGTTTCAGGCATTGTTTTTCAAGCTTTTTCTCTCTTTGAAAATGTAAATACGATTGTGTCTACCTAAGAACAAATAAAGAAACAAGCACATCCTTTACGAAACACTTTTCTTTTTCGACGTGTTTTGTTGTTGTTGTTCCAAGCAAATCTTTATCCTGAAATCGACATCTCGACGAGTGAACGTCCTTAAAAGGATTGAACAGAAAACACATGTACACAAATAAAACGTACATATGTTCGCCGTGTATACTTGAAATCTTATGTTTTTTTTTTGGCGTACATGTTCTGCCTTCGTTTTCTTGCCAAGTTAGCGAAGCTCGTTTTCTTTTGTTCCTATTGTCATTCTCGAATTTTCTTTTTTGTAAAACGAACGAAAATACATGGAAATGTGCAATTGTGCATGGTGTGTCTATTGTACACGTACAGACAGTTAAACTCGAATACATCTAAATCTATACATATATCGAATGCAGCTTATAACAATGGACTACGAAAGAGATGCAATGCAAACAGAGCATCTTGATTTGCTGCTGCTCAGCATATAGCTGAGAGCTGAGAAATGCTGAACTCGTGCGGCTAACGCATATGAAACGGATGGCACGCACACATGCATTCTCCCCGTTTAAACGGTTATAAACATTTGATTGGACGTTCAATTCAAAACTCAAAACTTAGTAACCAGTTGAGTTTGAAATTGTGTTGCGACCGACATATGGGAAGCTGCGAGAAAAACATCACGTCGCATCCCTCGTTATTTTGCTTACGTAAGTGAAAGCAAGAGATGAGATGCGACGTGCTGTTTTTGCTCTCAGTCTTTCATATATTCTGAAAGTGTACGTCTAACGCATACGAAACGGATGCACGATACATATTCCCCTTTCACTTCGTATGTTCGCTGGTATAGTGTGTAACCATTGTACCGGCAATAGCGTCAACGGCAGCACATACGAAGCGAAAGGGGAATATGTATCGTGCATCCGTTTCGTATGCGTTAGCCGCACGAGCTCAGCATTTCTCAGCTCTCAGCTATATGCTGAGCAGCAGCAAATCAGGATACTCTGAATGCAAATGCACAATAAGTTTACAATAGGCTTTGAAGAATATACCGAAATATGCCCAATTTAAAGAAGGAATATTAATTAACCTTATGTGATATAATCATCCCCCCGACATGAAAAAAGTGACATGGTGGCGCCATGTACCTGTAATATGGTGGTGAAAGAACAAACTTTGCATGTGCGACCACACAACGTATTTGCGACCACACTGTGATAGACGATTTGTTTTTTCTTCTACTTTTTTTTAAACGAAATAAATTTTAAATACAAAAATGATGAAATCGCAAGGAATTTTCTAATTGTAAACATTTTATTTTTGAAAATAGATAAATTTTATGATCACTCTTTGCGACCACGCACATTTTGCATTTGCGACCACAAATTATTTCATCCAAGTTGATAACAACTAACATCAATAATGTGGTCGTACATGCTCTTACATGAAAATTTGTTCTTTCACCACCATGTTGTACATGGCGCCACCATGTCACTTTTTGCAATACACTGTCATGTCGCAGGGATGGATATAATAGCTTCATAAATTAAAAACGCTTCCATTGTATTACTTCCTGTCATCAAAGTTTTCACAAATTAATATCCATGCCTCAGATGTTAGATTTATACTAACCAAATTCATCACATTTTTACGTTGAGCATAGAAAGCAACCACTTAGATATTTTATACATATTTTTTGGTTCATTTGATTTCATATTTCATATATGATCTTCGAATTGGGCTTTATACATCGTCTTATCCAATTTGATAGTCAAATATTTCTTACATGCGTATTTTAAATTTGACCTAATATTCAACTATTCAAGCAAAATAATTGAACACAAGATGCATTCAACTGGAATATGCTATGTCAAATAGCCAACACATCTGAAATTTCAATTCGTAATTTAGACATCTATTCGATTTCAAAGCAGGACATATCAATAATTTATTCCGAAAAATATCCGGAATTATGATTGTCATGTTTTAATAGCATAGGTGGACGATATAGAAGCAAAATGTCAAATGTGATTGAATGCTCTAAAATACTATTCGCTTCATAGGTGGACTTCCGAGGGTCCCGATTTCCATTGCTTCAAATTGACAATGATTTCAACAGTGATATTTAACTTTCGTTAATTACAAAATGGCATAGTCAAAATTCGAAACTTATCTTTTCCAAACATCTTTGTTCAACAATTTTCACCGTATATTCTATAGATCTATGAAGCTTAAACTGTTCCTATTTCATATCCATCGTTCATAAGTTCAATTTATATGGTGCCAGCTGAAAATATAATTTTTTGCTGAAAAAATGGATAAAACGTTATAAATATGAAACATGATGTGTTATATGCTGGCATATAAATCACATACACACCCCACAAAATCGGTGTAATATATGCATTCGTCGGAAATTACATTTCTCGTTTGTAGGTTTGACTTCCTTTGAAGTTTGTGTATCGCACATCGGTGAAGTGATATGAAAAATAAATGAATTCCGAAATATTGTCTATATAAAATGATATAATACTCATATGTCTCCGTACTTAAAGGTGGATTAAAAATATTTTTTGTAAATAAAGTGCCTTTGCTTTGGCATTTAATGTGCATTGAAGATAGAAGGACACTAATGAGACAAGCACTTGTGCGTGGACGCAACCACATGCAAGCACTACTTAAATTGTGTTAATGCTCAACATTTGGACATTAATTATTTTGGCTTAATTCATTTTTATTTATCATAATTATCATCGTGCATATTAAGGCACGAATTCTTTTCACGGCACACATGAAATATGCGAGCACACTCCGCGTGGGGCTCAGTCATTCATGCACGGATACAATCAATTCGGCGGTAAACGACATGTGCACATAAGCATGGAATAATTTTCAGCAAAAACACAAAAACGTTTCATCAATCATCGTCATTATAATAAATGCGAAAATGTCATATTCTGTATGCGCTACCAAATACACTGACGAATATATGCTATTAATACGGAAAAGTAGTAAAATGTTGCTGAAATAAACGACCGAAACAAACGGAAATATAATATATGATGTCACTCTTATATATTCCACACTCAAAAATCAAAGTGAAATGAAGCGTGTATTTGATTCATCATTTGATTGGATATGCTATAAATCGCAAGGTATGTGGATAAAAAAAGACAACAATTAGGCATCATACGCACGTAATATTTAATGGAAATTTATTTAAATCGGATTCTATTCCTCCCTCCGCGATGCATGTGGGCTGCTGGTGTGGGTATAATATTTTTGATGGTCGATTTTGCCTCATTAAATTAATTGTTTGGGTAACATTATTTGCAGTGAAATTACTTTCAGGTATATATATACACAAATACCGTTTATTCGTGGATTATTTCGTCGACTTGTCGAAGATTTTCATCATTACCGTAATTGGAATGAAATAAAAATCCTCGAAATGCAAAACAACGATGACGATGAGAACAAGTCGCTTGAGCATAATACACATTTCATTTTCCGCTTCCATTTCGAAACATCTTGGGAATGGAAAATCCATTGAAAGCATTTCTTCGTCTTTCTTCTATCGCTACCACGCTTCTTCAGCACTTACATTAATATTGACAATGACAGCGGCGACTTTGTTGGCTTCACTGACGATGAATGTACTCTCTTCCGCACACACACACATACATTCTCAAATTTTCTCTAAGGAATCAACACATCAACTGAAAAGAATGATAAGATTGATAAGATTATGATTTTGTTCCTCAATGACAACCACCATTTCTATCGCTGCTACTCCATTCCGCTTACGGATTAGTTTCAGAGCGGTAAGAGACAGAGACAGATGAGGCAGAGAGTGTGTGTGTATGAATATAGAATATGTGTGATTCATCGTTGTCGGTCGCATTTGAAATATACCTACCCCATATGCCAAATGCACACAATCCCAATGTACAATAGCAAAAACGTAAATACGGCGGAATAAATGTGACGCCGAATTTTTGAATTTTATTATTTACGGAAGGTATTCATACATTGGCCATTGTAACGCAATAGGTTGTGGCAGCTTTGGTGGTTTTAGGCACACGCGAGGGATGAAAAGTTATATCATTATTATATTGAAGTAAACAGAAAATGTGCCTTATATGAATAGGATTCGACGATAAAGGCGATAGAGGGAGAAAGATAGGACGCGCTTAGCGACGGTGTTGGTGATAATAATGGTTAAAATCTGTGTACTGTTTGTTGTGTGTGCGTGTGACATCTTTCATTATTTGCTTTTGCCCGCATTGACAACCAACAATGATGACATGATGACTCTGACGATGTGTTGTTATTGTGTTTCGGATTTTCATTTTTTACGCATTGAATTGAATAACGGCAGGAAGCCTGAAAATGTGTTGAACGGCCTCATCCGCTGGCATACATTCATCCGCACATACATTATAATGTACAAATTTTTCGACTATCAAAAGCATCAAATTGAAGCATTTTTATGCATACTTTTGTGTACATTACCACGAAATGACTTTTCCTTTTCACTTTTCTCGGTCTGGTGTCACATTTACAGTTCTTCCTTGTTGCTCTTAAAATCACATCACGCACATTATCATCTATTCTGTAGAATTTAATCTTATGAAATTGTATCCTATTGACTACTGATGATATTTCAATGTGCTAGCGAAAAATGTATTGGCTTTAGGGCTTCCGATTAAGTAACGTAAATCACATTTTCGTAAAATGCACCGATTTGTTGACGTTATATAGATGTTTCTGCACAATTTCATCTTCTCTGTACAATATGGTAATGTTTCGATTGTCAACGTTGTGCGCGTTCCCTCTGGCACCACTGGGAACGAACATGGTATGTCAAAAAAATGACGCGTTCATTCAGCAATACACACAATTGAATTTTTTCGATGGAATATCGTTGCCACTTTTCGGTGGCTGTTTATTGTTACTGCTACTTCGTCTATAATCTCATTTGCAGCGCGTATTGAAATGTGAGTGCAAATGGGAAATTCAACTCACTCAAGCAATTTTTTTTTGGTGAACGACAAAAATCCATTTCATCACGTTATTTATTTTGTATGTGTGTGGCTTTTTATTTGTTTTTTCAAGTTCATGCAAATCATAAAGCAGAAACCGATACAATATATGATGATTATATTTAATGTGGATGAAATTATGTAAAAAAAGGAATCCGAAACCATTTCACTGAGAAATTGGAACCCAGCTTTAGGCATCAACATTTCATGAATGGTTTTTTGATGTTTTTTTGTCAAAGTAACCAGCATATTTTCTAAATTTGGTGAAATTTGCCAAAAATTGCACATCAGAAAGAAAAATGAATTAAAATAACAGCTTAATCAAAATTGAAATGAATTTTAGCATATCGGGAGCATCGGCCATATGAAAATTATTATGCATGATATTTTGATGTTAAATACGGGGACACATAACCATAACAAATTACTTATTTCCTTTGCACCCATTTCCTCTTCAACATATCATGTTGCAATATTCATTTTCATTTTCGAAATTTCCATGCAACACCGCAAAATGATTGCTATTTATTATTGCAGTAAATGTTGATGATCCTTGAGCATTTTGTGAAAGTACACACACACACACACACAATGGTTGCCTTTAAACATCGACAACGATTATTATATACTAATGATGCTGTTTCAAGCATCCTAACTGGGGCTTTTCAGAAGAGAACTAGAGAAAATAAAGAATGCAAACAAAATACAACCGACAGAGCATACTATACAATATATGCAACGATCGAGAAACAAAAGTCGTTGGATAATAACTAGGATAAGTTTTCCACTTGAAAAAACTAAAAACGTGCACAAAACGAGAGGATGGGAGTGGGAGAGTGATCGGATGAAATGTATGTGGTGATTGCGGTGCATGGCAAACAATTCACGGTAGAAAGATTTTTTAGACCCAATAGAAAGTCAATGACTGCAACTACGGTTGTGAAACCACGAACGCATAAAATTGTGATATTGTTATGATTGGGCGCCTCACGGCTCATATATGTTCGTGACTGTATGTGTATATGTAATAAAATATGTATACCCGTACAGCTGCCACACATCGTTTCGATTGCAATGCATCGTAAATATACAAATTGAGTGTGTGTGTGTGGGTGGGTGTTGGTACAGATACTCATTCAGATTTTACTAAGCGCAAAAATTGAAAATAATAAAATTGTGACACGAGAAGAAGCAAAAGTGAACATGAACCACACTAAAAATCAGCGAGAAAAAAAGAAGAACGTATTTTCACTGGATACGCTGAAGTTTTATCTACCGACTGGTGAACCAATAAAAATGAAACAAATTTGAATGACATCCACGATGAAAATACCACTAAACAGAGATATCTTGGCTTTTTTATGGATGGAAATCTTTCATAATTTCCGACAGAAAAAAAATCGGGAGCTTCTTCCACGGAAAAAGCGTAAAAAAAATGTTAAAATGACTCGTAATATCTATATGGTAAGCTTCTGAGCGATAGGCCAAGTATACAGTGTAATACGACGAATCATATTTACAAGAAAAAAACCGAAAAAAGTTAAAGTTGCTTTTATTGAAATTGATGCTATCCCGCTGACGCTGTCAGGCCATAAAATTTTCACGTTCGTTTTGATGCTCGTTAGAAAGAGAGACAGTGCGTCAAAAACAACAATAAAATCCGGATTATAAAAGCAAACACCAGATTTTCATTTCGCATTCACGAACCATTCCGTTTCAAGCCATTTTCGGTTTCGATACTTAGCTTCACATTCCACATTTCGTATACAAATCAACATTCTCAACGCAATTTTCGCATCTCCACAGATTTATATTATAACTCGAGACTTGGTGTTTACTTTTTTTTTGCGCTGTAGTTTCAGTTGTAGTACAGTTTCATCCAAATAGGCATCATAAAAACAGCCCATGCATTGCACATTGAACGCAAAACATTCGTAAATTTATCATGCGTATCTTATAACATTGATGTAGATAAAATCCATATGGAATGCATTGCTCTTACAAACCATATGTACATCTCATATGACAATGAACCATAAAAAATGGTTATTTCACAAACAATGAAAGACACTTTTTCAATGGATACCACGATTGCATTGACATTTCTTTAAAAAAAATCCTATATACAGGAAATGATTATTCGAACATTTTCATTAAATAAAAAGAGAGTTATTCGAAAATCATTCGTTGTGTTATTAATGCTGATGAATTTGCATCCAAATCAGTTGTAACGAAAATATGAAAAATTTTGAATTTTATGTCATATCGATTTCGCTCAATACATTTTAAATACCTGTGGGATCCGCTTGGAATGTATCGCATAGCGATTTTGTAAATGTTTTTCATGCACACATTTCCGCAATTTTTTCACACACCAATAATCAGTTTCGGGCTGAACCTTCATTCGTTTCGATAGGCCATGGTCCCTTTTTATCTAACGCATATATGTGGACAGATATTGAATAACATCAAACGAAAACACTTTATTTCGTTTCAATACTTTGTGTGCATTGAAAAGAGAGTTACGCGAGAGTATGTTGTGCTTTATATCGAATTAAATCGAATGCAAAAATCGATGCATCGCTCTGTTTATACATTTGTTAAAATGCATTGTGCAAATTGAACATTAGTTTGGAAAAACAAATTTTTGAAATGGGCAACAGCATTCAATTGATATTTTCCAAATAAATTTTGCAATTTGGCAATGCCATTTTCCGAGGCATTTGTTTATTTAATCCGGTTCGTTTTATGGAATTCAAAAATACTAATCAGTGGAATTTATTGGTAATTTAATCCGTAGGCGCGCTTTGAACCAAAAGCTCCATACACTATTCCATGGCTTTGCATATTTATGGTATATTGGTGTAAATTTCATTTTGCACTATTTATGCATACATAAAAAAAAAATTGTGTTGAAAACTGTGCGCGGGGTTTTCGTTTATGCATTCAATAAATTTATAATGTGCAAACAACACATCGTTAAATACGAGACAAATAAAAACTATCATCAGATCGTCCATGTATATGTAGATGTAGTAAATGCGATTTTCAAATGCATTGATTTCACAACAATGACGGCACAAATAACCAATGGCCGTCTCATTGAGGTATTAAACAAACGAAATGGCAAATCGAAAATTCATCTCCAAATGCACACATTTCAATTGACAATAAAGTGTCAGCCAGAAATAGAAACGAGAATGGCGGCTAAAAGCCATTAGATAATGAGTAGACACTAGAATAGAATGGAAAATTACCAGTGCCATTACAGCGTCATGCTTAAGTTGGTTACCACACATACGATGTGCGATGCCATAGAATATGGTTATTGCATTAATCAAAAAATAATAGCAATTACTTGCCGTCCAGCGTGCAAAATCAAAACACATTTTCGCTCAATTGCATTTTCAAAGAAATGTTCACGATTTTCCAGCTCTGAATAAATCATCGTCGTCGTTTTCATTGTAGTCGCCAATTGGATTCGGTCTCATGAACTGTCGAAATACACTTCGAGTGCATACGATTTTCCTAAGTAAACTGATTCAAAGCAATTTGGTATTCATTTAACATTCACTCATCTGCCCAATTTTACCACGCGGAATATGCTCATACATGGTATCCGCAACGAAATTTTCGTTTCAAATTTGTCAATTTTCAAATACGAAAATTATCCAAATGTTTGTAGGATCAAATGTGATTAGAATGTTTGCAAATACTTTAAAATTCATTCAATTGGACAATTTATTTTGCACACGGGAATATACACTTTAGACAATCGAAAAGCATGAGACATGCCGCTCGATTGAGCTGAAAAATCATTAGAAAAATTTAACGCATATTTCTGTGTCCGGAGAATCATTTTGCGCAAATGGAAAACGTATATTGAGAATTCACAGCACTTGATCACATGCACTTGATTAAATTAATTGCCCCATCTCGTACTCTTTATACTAGCATACAACAACGACATCACACGTCGTGTCGACCACTTGTGCACCTATTGCATGTGCAATAAAAACATGATTTATTCAATAGCCTAACACATTCGAAGTGTTAATGTGATGAACTAATTAAATTTCATGCACCCATCGATTTCAATATGCATTGACATTTTATGATGCTTGCATAAGCGCTTCACTAAATCAATAATTTGCGAAAATATTGCTAATTGGATCGACCTTTTTTTTGTTAGTGTTCACTTCAATATTGCAGTAATGTGCGAATACGAATTATAAATTTTTCGCATTGTTAATATGAAAAAGCCATTTAATTGACAAATCGGGCTTATACTTTGAAGCGTTCATGTGCCTTATAAATACTATGACAAAAAAAAGAGATTGAAACAATGAATCATTGGAGTTTGTGTCAGTGTTTTTCGACGAATCGAAGCTGAAATTGCCATGTACGATTATGGTCTGAAGTGGAACCGGTGTGAACAAGATAATATCAAGTGAATTCACACTTGCACCTTTGCTGACATTATTTTCAGTGAGGAACTTTTATGTAGTTTCACATCTTTCGTCGCACACATATGCAAAAATGTAGAACAATTTCCTTAAATATTTGATGATCATGTACGATAATTTATCTCCATTGTGTGGATGCATTGTCGATATGCGGTATAATGCTCGGTTGCTCCGAGCAAGTTACATATTTTTCAGATATGAAATGTCTTGTGCGGGAATAAAAAAATAGCAAATGGTAATAAATAATAAATATAAAGAAAGACTTATAGGAAATAATGTTGGGCTGAGCTTCCATCAGTGGTTTTATATGAGACGGAGGATTTGCGATCATGTTTGGTATCTGTTCACTGAAAAATGATAAAAAAGAGATAGGGGCGAGGTCACGATATTTTACCAATTCAGAAAATAGGATTTTTTAAAAAATAAAAACACTCTTTTGAAAATATCAGGTCGGGATAAGATTTTTTCAAATGTACACATATTTGTTGCCATTGGACTTCAATAGACCGATTTTGTAAGATCCCGATGTGATTTCATTTTTCGATTGCCTAAGACTACCCCTTGTCATTTATACGTTATGCTACTCAAGCAACGAAAGTATGTGCAATGCGTTTTTTATGTTATTTTGTTGTCTTTATCCTCTACTCTAACTCACTGAAACCGTTGATTGATGACTTATAATTTATGTACACAGTTGAACAATGAATGTTCGGTGTTTGGAGGAGTAATACATCCAAATGCCCGTGTGTATCGTATTGCCGTCACACACGAACCGAACACAAAAATACCCTTCGACTAGTTGGCAAATGGAAATGTGTACTACATTCTACTTCATTCGATTTGTATATATCTCTTCCATTCCCGGTGCATATCTAGAATGAAACACAACAGCATCATTTTATGTATGAAATATGAATGCTAAACAATATCCTATTTTTCAGACATAGAAAATGAACTTTTGTAACGGTTCAGCGGATGATGTGATCTCATCAAAAGAAATAGTTGAATATCATTTTAGATGCAGGTATGTAAATTACTCCAAACAGTATGTGCCGGAACATCTATATTTATGGGTCTGGATATAACTCATTTTTTTCATGGGCAATACAATCCATTGTGTAAAATGAATACCAATACCCATCTGATTTAGTAAATGTGAATCTTTATTGATAACCACTAAAAATAATGAGTTTTCTCCAAAATAATGGTTCATTTCAACGTGATTGGTTTTTTACTCTGAGTGTATTTCAAGAATATGGATAAAATCCAGCACACTGTGCCATAAAACATCAAATGATTATCGCAAAAAAGGTTTTAAAGGGTATGATTTGGCGTTTTAAAATATGAACAAATTTTTCAATTTGCTGGTGATTTTTCAATTTACATTTCTGATTCAAAATAAGGTCTGCTTATCATATTCTTGAACGAAGAAACAACTAAAAAATCAAATATCAAATGTTTATTGTTCAGAACATGAACAAAAAAGCTGTATGGAATCAAAGCAAAATTCTCAAGTGATGATAAATTAGTGAATAATGAAAATTTGCTGTGCAGCATGCAAACATATTATTCATCATCATTCTTTGTGCACCTACTCATTTGGATGCCCGTTCCATTCATTTGCAGTGGCTAAGCGGTTTGTTTAGCCGAAGCCAATGTGCTTGCGCTGGCGACACAATATTAATGATTTCGGCTTCGTTCGCTTTCACTTCTAATTTATATTACACTCTGATCCTCTGTGAATAGAACAACACCTGCTGCTATTGTGTCCGCCGTTGGTGGAACATTTTCTATTATGCTATTTTAATTTTTGCGTTTAATTTATACTCGACTACAAGCAAATGGTTAAATGTTGGTGTTCGTTTGTTAGAAGTAAAACCAAATATAGAGGCGAAGTGAAAAAGGTAAAACTTCTGTCATAAAATATCCTCATATAATAACATATATTCCCATTTTACATTCACTGGGCTCTTTGTCGTCATTTCAAATCACATGCTCTTGTTGTATATCCTTTTTGGTTTGTGTTGCTGTGCATAATTGTGCAGCATGCTTCAGAATGGATGGCAAAAGGTAGAAAATAATAGAAATATTTTTATAAACTCAAAGTTGAGTAACACAATTTTTATGCATGGAAAACAACATAAATAACAATTAATTAAAAACTTTTTTCCACTCCATTGTTATTGCCGCATTTTTGCTAAATTCAACGCTGGACATAGAGAGGGAGAGGAGAGAAAATAAATATAACAAAGTGATTGTAAGTAGAGCACACCTTCTGCTTGCGTTCTAACTCATTCAACTCAATCCTATTCACAAGCAGCCACCATTGCTTGCTGTAATTGTTGCTTTTTCTGCTTTTCAACAAACAATGACATACTTTCCTAACGCATTTATGCCTTTCTTCGGTGTTCTACTTTTGCAAATAAAATGATTTATACTTTTCTGCATTTTATGTAGTTTGACGATGCGGAATCACATAAAATGTATAAGTTTGAATTCAAAATAGCACTTGAGTTTATTAAGCGGACAATCATACAGAAGCCAAGAATCTAATATTCAAAGAAATATATAATTATACTCTTTAATTAGTGGCTATTCCGATATTTTCAGAGGGTTTGAGATACAAACTAACAAGTTCGGTTGTTAGACATATTTTTCAAGTTAATTAAAAAAACTCACAAGATATTCTATTTGAAATGGCTATTAATCCTAGGAGAGCTCTGATATTAGACAATTAAAAAAAATCCCGCAAACTTGTTACATGATAGATTCCAACTTTTGCAGGGCTTTTACACTCGTGTTAGATATTTCTGTCAATTTTTCTGTTATTCGCCTTCTACGCATAATTTATTTTTAAAAAATCCGTGAAAAATTATGAATTCATATGTAAATATATTTGCGAATTCCAATGGCAACCCTAATTTTCTTCATTGCATATTCGCGTTGCATGATAAAATTCAAAAAATAACAGGATCGAGGTAATAGTACATGCCCGATGCACAAAGGATGATGATGAAGTAGAAAAGTAAAATGAATAAATATTATGAACACTGAAGAAAAAGGAGCAACAAAATCTCATTTCCATTTTTATTTGAAACGGTCATCATTTACATGTTGATTTATTTTTTATGGATTTTTATGCTTTTGCATACTTTTCGGGTGTCTTAAATTCATGCGCATAGCTCAACAGACAAAATGCAATCAACATATGTAATAAGTATGTGTAGGAATATTTCAAAGAGCAATGAATTTTCAATTTTATTCTATCATTCCTGGAAATTGCACACAGACAATTTCCATTGAGTATTTCTTTCGTGTCGTATCTCTCTCTCTCTCTGTCCCTTCCTCTCCATGTCAATCGTTGATTGTAGATAGCTCCAGTACAAATGAGATTATTTATCCTTTTTGGAAGATTCAGTTGATTTTTCAACATTCGAAGTGGAATGTATTTGATAAAAAATTCCACTTGATTTAAGTTCGACATACAATATCAAACGAAATGCCCAAACAAATGCTCTATACACAATTTTAATAATTGAACGGAATACGTGAGACTGATAAAAATTACGAGCAGAACAAGAATATAAGAATGACAATGCCAATGGTTCTTTGGTGTAAGTCAAAAACATAAAATTTAATATTTAATTTAAAAATTTATCGTCGACCTTTTTGGAACCCACTGAATTACTATTGTTTTCTCTTTTTTTCTTTCTTCTCTCGTCTGAATTTGTATTTTTTTTCAAGTTTGTTCCTTTGTTTACCTCCAGCATAAATGGTGTTTTGCTATCATAAAATGCGGCTCAATTGTTGTGCGTATATGTGTGTTGCACACGCAGCTTCACATTTTTATGGACACCTCACACACACACACATATATATTCATGAACATTCTTATTGTTCACATAGGACCGTTAAATTCACATTGCAAAATTGTTACATTCCGGTTTTATTTTCACCGCAATTGTTGAACGCACAAACAAATATCACAGCTATACGTTGAGCACACAATGCGAGTAATGATATAAAAATGAAGAGAGAGAGATAAAAACAGAGAGGGGCATAGAGAGAGAGAGAGACTTAGAAAATAAAGAAGAACAAAGAAATAATGGGGAAAAAATATGTAGGTTCGTAGTGGAAAAGAACAATGGAATTCAGTCAACATAATACAAAGATAAAGCGAAAATGGAATTCAGTTTATTGTAACAAAATACATTATTATTATTATTACACTCATTTGGGACTCAAGTCAACAATTTCAAAAATTTCAACCATCTTCTTTTAGAAAGTGTCCCATTCTGGCTCTCTCTCCGTATCTATCTCTCCTCCTCTCACAAAAACAGCAACTGAGTAGCCTTTTTCCGCTTCTCATTGGCAGAAAAAACACAAAATCTAATTTTATCCGTTGCATTTGTACGAAATAACATATAATCCTCCATTGTTTTTTTTATATGTAAATCAATATATGCGGCAAATGTGTTAAACTTTTAAAAAGTAAACACTTTCGCGCCGCTTTATGTGGCTTTTGTGACTCGATATAAAATAAAAGAAAAAACTATGTTAATTTTACCGCTGAGAACTTCATACATACACAAACCATATGTTGATAAGAGTGAGGTCAAAATACTGAATAACAAATAAACCATTAGGAAGCTATATATGTATGGCATATACAAATTTTCTGGCTTTCGTATTCTTTATTCATATAAATGAGTACATTTTGAACAACATACGGCATTGATACATTGTTCAAATTGCATTTTTTGTGCATTTTGCATTTCAACATGATAACTTATTCGATGATAACTTATTCAATAGATCATTAAAAGCTTTATTTTGCTCTACTTCAATTTTTGATGCTCTAACATCAATTCGCAATCACTAAAAAGATACGAAAAATGTGTGTCTACATTGCACAAACGACAAGCATATTCAATTAAAAATGATTCATTTTTCAAACGTGATTTAAATTGTAATATTAAATTCTGCGCAGTATGCACAGGCACACTGACCCCAAAAGAGCTTAATTTATGTATACCTTCACAGAATGAGATATCGCATATGATTTTAGTACACGTGCATTGCATATCGTGCCATCGAAACTAATACGACATTCTTTGAACATATAAATGGATACTTTTTTAGCTAATTTATTAAAACGTATTCGTTTTTTCTTCTTTTTATTGTGATGAAGTACTTGTTCGTCTGTTAGATGTTTGTTTTGGCACATTTTCGAGCACATGCAATGTATGCTTGCCACTCTTAATCAACATTTGATTTGACAATGAAAGTCATTTTATTGTTGTTGTGAATGCAATTAAATTCATCATATGGTTTGGCATGCTTAATTTGTTATGTGTGCCAACGTCTCGATGTGAGCCAAATCGTTTCGCCGTAGAAAAAAGTGGTCAGTAGAAGGAGATAATAGAACCAGTTTATACGGGGGTAAATTAAAAACAAAAGATAGAATAAAAAAATGCACCATATCCAAAACAATTTGTAAAGTGGCGTAATGAAATCAACAGCCAACTTTCATGAAGTGAAAAAAAAAGTTTTGAAGGAGCTCATTATATGTGTTGGTGTTGTGTGAGTCTGTGTCGGTTGAATTGTGGAGTTGATTTTCCAAATTTCCAACAATGTTGCCGTTCCTAATTTATTTTCAATGTTCGCCGGAACTTTTTTTTTCGTTTTCCTCTCTGTTTTGCCGGAAATGAGTTGCTGACGGGAATACCGAAATGAAAATTTGTAGTCGAGATTTTCTTTTTAATTTACTAAATAACAGAAAAACGAACTGACATTGAATATCGCTTGTAAAATGCGGTGTTTTGCATAAAGCAAAAACGTATGTTTCCATACATCGAAAAAGAGAGAAAAGCATTTAAATCATGTTTAAACTTTTTCTTTCTTTCTCACTTTTTGTCTCTCCCTCGGTCAAAATAAACCCATTTCAAAGATACGATCAAGTGGAGTAATTCAATTCATAATTTTCATCATGGCTGGATACCGACGATATTCTAAAGGGGGTGGGGACGATGTTTGAGCGTTTTTTGGAGCGCGTCATGTCGGTTGAATTGCGCGATTACTCAGTACACAATATGTAAATTAAAGAATTTTTGCTTTTGGCACCTGACAGCAAGAGCCGAATTAACATTTCCAATATGCATAACTGAAAAAGAAACGAGCGCCATCGTTTCAAAAGGAACGAGCGCTAATCTAATTTCGTTGATTCTTTGTTACCATGCAATACTACATAACTCAACGAACTCGGCGGAACTCTTATCAACAATCCACACCCCAAAAACAAATGAAAAATGCACTACCGTTTTTACATATTTATGCCATGCACACACAACTTGGCATGCAGCAATTGGAATTTCGCACAATAGAGTGCAACCGCTTGTGTATCGATATGTGTGTGCCGAGCGAAATTAGAGAAATTCATTTCGAAATACTTCTATTAAATAGCCGATTGGTCTTATATAAGCGATTTTTCGCACTGAATATCAAGTATGAAATCGTCGATCGTGTCGAAAGCAAAACGAATACACAAACGATAAGTAAAATATCATGTGAAATGCAAAGCATATCAACAGAAAAAAACCATTTGCACACACAATTTAAAGTAATTTTAAGCTAGCCCATCTTTTGACGATGGATGAAAGATTGTATTTGAAGCGAACCAACATGCTAACAACAACAAGAGAAAATTGAAGTTCGCAGTGCAAAGCGTTGTTACAACATATGTGGACTTTTTTTTGGTTTCAACCAGCTTTTCAACGTTGAAATGTGGCAGCCCAAAGCACTCTTGCCACTGTAACGCCTTTCCACGTGCAATAAATTAGTTTTTAATGAAGTGAATATGAAATAAACCGTTTGCAACCGTTTTACCTCGTCTAGTGATTGACGAGATTCGTACATCGAAGAAATACATCATAAAAAAACGAACCATTTTCTGTTGAATGTATGAAAATATGGTTGGCAATTTGACGGCTACAATCACTTTGACTTTTATGTTAAGTCGTCTATTGCAAATGGATTTGTATGCCAGCTCAAATGGACATGATTCACATGCAAAATTGACACATAGAAAATGTTATGACCGTAAATTATGTTCAATTTTTCCTCTTCGTTCCGCTAAACTTACTTCCGACCTGGCTGAATATAATTTTAAACGACGATTGATGCAATCCCTAACCACATCTTATGAACTGGATACATAAAATCATACGAAAACTACTGCACATTCAATCCTTTTAAACGATCTTTAACGTATCCCTTTTGCCATCATCAAAGGGAAATTGCCAACTAGATTTAAGTGAATTTTATGAAAATTGACATCAATTGCCATGTGCTGTTATTAATGTTATTGAAGCGCGTAAAAGTCATCCAATTAAAAATAATGACGATTTGCTTGCAGGCCACATTACATAAGCATATCAAATGTGCATTCATTTTGAAATTTGGCGAAATGAGCTTATTTCTTGCATTATTCATAATTTTGATGCTTAATTTATTGTGATATGGCAATGAATTGACAATAATAGAGAGAAAATTGTGTGTGTGTGCGTGCATAACAATGATGAATTTAATGATAATTTGTGATAATTTAATAAAAGTCATGAATAATGTCCACCCATTTACACACTTACATGATGCAAAAACGGTGCAAACATATCAACCGTTTTACAATTATCGCCAGAAATCGTGCAGCTTCTATCTTATATGCATTGGAGATTCGAATGCAGTTACAATCTCTCTAATCGAAACCAGCGAACACAAAATTAGTTGGATGCGACACAGGTTGAACCAGAATTTGGATTCCAGATATTGGATATTTCGTAAAATTTGCAAATAACCAAAAAGTTTGATACAAAAAGTTCACTAGACGATGCATGTCTGCAGTGGAGAAGACATTGTGTCATTGTCAATGTTGAAAGTGTGAAAAGTGCATTCGGTTTCACCCTGTCCGGATTAAGATAGTCATCAATGTAACATGATATGAAGAGTGAGTTACGATGACACAAATTCGTGTATAGCGCATAAATGTCATTCGTATATGAATTGTTGTATAATCTAAAATGCATTCATTGGCATACTCGTACACAAAGGCTCACAATTTACTATATTTCAAAATTACATGCGACATTCTCGCCCATTTGAATGCATTCACGATGCAAATCTATTTTCGTTAAAATAGTTTTGAAGAGGTGACAATTGTGCCTTCTTGTAAAATGGAAATGTCTTCAATTACAATGTAGTATAATCGCACCGATTCTCTCTCTCTCTCTCTCTCTCTCGCTCAATCTCTCATTCGGTCTGTCTTTGCGAAGAGTGAATGAATATCTGCGTCTAAAGTCTATTTTATTGATCGATGTAGCATTCAAATGAAATTGCAAAATAAATTTCATCTGTGGCATAGTAATTGAGTCTGTGTGTATGTATGCATTTATGATACTTACATCATTCATATTCAACTTGTTGTTTGTCCAATCATATATTCCACAATTCGCATATGAACGATGATTGTGTGATGATACTTTGAGTTGAATTGGAATAATTAATGGATTTTCGTTATGTATAAGCGCATCACTTCATCCGTTAGAAAACAGTGCCGTGTAAATGTGAATATTTACCATAGATATTTGGAATGTGCCTGGCAAAATACATATTCGGACAAATTGAGTGGAGAGAGAAAGAGAAAGATAGAGCCGGAGTCGAGGAGAGTGAAAGTATTAGCGAGCAATGGTCAAAGGTAGTGTGTGTGTGTGTGTATAGTGCGATGAGATCATAGATACGACTATTGTCCGTTCAATATCAATAATTGATAGAATATTCAATATTTATAATGGATTTCATCGAAAACAAAATGATCGTTATCAATTCATGTATTTGTTGTTTGCACAAAAGTGGGTAATGCACGATATTCATCGTAAGTGATTATTGTTAATTTTACCGTGTTGTGTTGAATCTTCGATGCATTGGTTTCCGTTCGTTTCCATGGAATCACTCGTTAAGCAAGTGCGTACGTAAATTCGTTCGTTCATATTCTAGAAATTCACAAGCAAATATTTATTAGAGATTGCTGAGCCGGGCTTAATTCAGTTCGTTATTTAGATGCTAATTTCGCAGCTATTTGTTATTAGTCTCTCTTGATCTTCTTCGGTTGGTTGTTCGAATGAACATACCGGAATGTACCGAATAATTGAATATTTTACAGCTTAATTGGTTCAGTTTCGTGTATCTTGAACTCCCAAATTCTACTTACTTTGTTCTTTTCTCTTTTTCTTCTCTGCATAGAAACCCCTTCTCTTCCCTACACATTTGATTCCAGAAAATTAAGAAGGTATTTCAAAACACAGTAAAACCTCCCCTTTGCGAACGCTCCGTTGTGCAAAAATATTGTTTGAAATAAACCTTTCTTCCACAGAAAGTTGCACACATATGAATAGAAACGAAGTATAGTAGTTTTGAAACGATTTTTTCGTATTAAACTGACACCCATGGTAATTTCCTAGTTTTCTCTAGTTTTTTTTTTTTTTTGCTATAATGAAACATTTTGCGGAACATCACACCGGACATCAGCCCATGCAATTGAAGAAACCTCCCTGTGGCGAAAATTCCAATTTACGTCTTTGGTCGTCTTAGTGCGATTTCATCAAACTATGGTTTGACTGTATGAATTATTTGTACTTGAAAATGAGCATTATCGCACAGCGAATGATAATACATTTGCTCACCCACTCCACACGGTGCTCCTGTTGAAATTATAAATGAGAATCAGTTAAATTCCACGGGGTTACCAGAAATTGAACATTCATCTACAGCTATATCGTTTATGGAATGTTCTAAAGTTTTTGTGTAAGAATTTTGCGTTAAGTATCCGACAAACCATTCATTCATGCAGAATGTTTTGAATATTAAATTTATTAGTGAAAATATTTTGGACTTTTTGAACGCAACGCCACAAACTAAACGTGAATAATGCTTCCTCTCTAACACACTTATACGCATAGACAGACACCGCACCCCTTCGGTAAAAGTGAAATTTGCATTTATGTAATCGTATTTATTCGATCAAATAGAAAAAATATTCGTGAATACCCTTTGTTATGTTCAACAGCTATTTGAGTGCGAAGCATTTTGGTTGCAAATTCACATTTAATTAAAATTGTTGGCGCATTTTTTTTAGAATTAGTTATTTGCTTTGCAGAATGGAAAATTATGCAAACAATGCTACAAAGCTTGTTTGATGTTTTTGGAATATTAAATATTATGTGTAAAAAAAGGTGCTGGCCTGCTGTGGAAAAATTTTAGTTTTCCGGACAAGTGAACGAGAGGACGAGAGAGCAAAGCACTCATTTTAATTATAAAATTCACATAGTTATTTGATTTCGGTTTTAATTGTGCATTCTCTCAAATAATATTGCCACGAATGTTTGTCGTTCCGATTATGATGCGTCATATAACCGTAAAAATTAAACGCTATTTGAGATGAAAATTTTCGGTTATACAAATTCTCATCATCATCATCATGAATGCCACGTGCAATAGCTAAAAATAGTCAAAATTGTGGTTTGTCTATTACGAGCATCTAATTTCATTTAATTTGAATTCCGTTTTTTTTTTTGTCCAAATGCCAATGACGCCAATGCCATTTCGGAAATCGAAATGGCAAAAAATGTTCATCGCCCTAATTTCATTGGCTTATGAATGCAAAACGATCTATGGTCAATTTTTGTGGTTAAAAACTAGATTTTTTCCAAATTATTTTTTAATGAATTGAATGACTTTATTCGAGCTAATATCGAGACCATTTCATTTCAAAATCTATACAATTCCACTCATTTTCCATTATCAACCAACAATTTTAAATGGAAACAACTCGTTCTATCTTCTTTGCCGTGTGGCTAATAGTCACCGACTATGTACTAGAATAATTTGATGTGAATTTCATCGATTTTTGTTTCCATTTTTTTTAAATTGAGAAGCTTGGAAGCTTTTGTGTGTGTGTGAAAACATACACACATGAAATGATATAGAGAAAGGAAAAAAGTGTCAAAGACATAAAATGATTTTAGAACTTTTTGATGAAGTCCAAAAAAGTTTAAATTGGACAGTTCTTTTGGGGCAGTTTTTTTCTATTGAAGAATATATATTATATGCATCCGTCGTCGGTCGAACTTTCTCAATTTTTCGTATTCATTGCAATGAAAACTGGATACATTTGTGAAATGTTTCAGAATTCAGATACTGATGCGCTCTCTTCTCTTCTGCAATATTTTTTTTTGTTCGTTTGGATTCTACAACGCTACACTTTCTTCTTCACATGAAGAAAACAGAAAACACTTTTAAAAGTAATATACGTATAGAGGATGCTTCAAATCGTCTGCAAATGTCAACAATTCAAATGCGTATGTTTTTCGCTCACAATGTATTAGGAATGCAGATACGTACAAGATAAAAAAAAAAGTTTTAAGCACAAAAAGAGATGAAAAATAAGAAGAAGAAGGTATACGGGCGATCGTGCGTGAAAACATGCAGTTGAACAGCTCCAATTAGTGTTTTCTACAGAAAATGAACCAACACTTTGGCACGTTTTATATTTTTAGAATTTACTGAAGTAAACTTTTCTGGTAAAGCTTCAACCGTAAGAATTCAGATTCAAAATGGAATGAGTCATCAAAGAAATACGTCGATTGAAGGATAGAATGAAAGAAAGGGGAACGCCGAAGAAAGATGGAATAACGTAAAGAGTTTACAAAATGCCACCTTACTTTTATTAAGTTTATATTTTCAATGCGCCAATCAATAAAGTAATTAAATAAATGAACCAAACGAAAACTATATAAATAGCATGAAAACATTGCTTAAGTAACTACCAGAGCCCATAATAGACAGTATATATCATATTTTTTTATTATTTAGTGGTAATTTGGACCGCAACTGATTTCTGTGTTTGAAAAATGTGTTTCGATTCTAAGAATGTCACCCTGATACGCTGCTGAATCATTTAATCAAGTATTGTTTATAATGGGAAAATCGTTGATTTATAGAAATGTATTCGACAATTAGTACTTTTGTCGTCAATTACAACTAATTAATAATTACATAGCTCAAGTTGTCGTTCTCGTGTGCATTTTTAATCAATATTACATCGCTCAAGTTCTCCATTAGGTTGAATTAATGTCAATAAAACCATCTCAATGGAAATTTTGAAGCGTTTGTGTAGGAAAAATGGTTGTCAAATTATTAAATTTCTGGTTTGAACGTTATAACTGACATCGATAATTGGAGTTTGAAAGAAAAATCGAGCATTTTCCAATGTTTACTTGATTTTTTAAATTTAGAGGCACCTTTTTAACAGACGTATGATTCTGCTGGATAGAAAGCGGCTACCGGCAATAGTGATTGGATCAATGGAAGTGTTGCCGTACGCACTAGACTCACTATAACAACTTTTATTGTTTATAATATGCCTACCGCAGACGCATCCACATAGTCCGACTGGATAGCTGCCAGAAGCCGCTTTCTACCCGGCAGAATCATACGTCATCTTTTCAATGGCACTTACCGTGCAATTTTGTACAACGACGTCGCATCAAGGGATTATATGAATGGGGTATGCTTTTTTTCTGTGCGTTCGTATCGAGGTTCGTATGCTATTAGAGTATTTCATCGCATGAAAGCCAATCAATTGGTTCGAGGGCATGTTTTCAAGTAATATCGAAATGCCAGCGCGAGTGCATAAATGTAATCGGCTCACGATACAACGACGGTACGAAACTTTTTTTATGCTTGAGTATGAAAATGCATCTACATCGATAATAATAAGAGCGAAAATATACACCAATCTACAGCAAAGCAATTCCTCACTCTGATGAAATGCTTTGAAGAATTATAACGATATAGTTCGATGCAAATACTCAAGAAACGTATAGTCTTACTTTTTGCATTTTTAACGATAATAATATGTATTTAAAAATTTCCGCACACAAATTACTTTTTCATTTTGTCTTCTCTTAAGGAATTTTCTTACTAAGGAATTAAAGTAATGCCGATCTTTATTAGTTTTTAGTAAATATTGCAATTCAGCAAAAAAATCTTCTACTCATAAGGTTCGGAAATATTTTGCAATATAAAAATGATCAAAGTAAAACCATTCCTGGAAAAGTGTTGATTGTACGAAATTAGTTCAAGCAATTTTATGGCGTGGAAATGTCATGAAATAACATTTTCAATGCCATAAATGTATCAAAATAGGTGAAAAAGCTATCATATCCCATGCACAATTCATTTTGTGTATGGCATTTCTGTAAATACATTCTGCACCTGCATATCATACACAATGTGTGTAGTGTATCGTGTATTCGTTCGATTTATGGGCATACTGCAAAACGGATTGCACCAAAATCACCATTATATTTTATACCACTTTGAATTTCATGCCATATTTGCAACGAACGAACCAAATAGCATTTGAATTCGATTCGGCACGATATTGCCAATAAATTCATTCACGCATCATTAACAAATTTTTGTTAAAAAAATTTATCTGTCTTGTTATAAAATTCGGGCAAAACGAATTGCAGAAAATAAGATAGATCGAGTTTATATTGTAGTTCATCGATTTCAAAGTGAACTACGATGTTCTTTATCTTTCTCAATAGATATATGCAATGGGTCTATTCTTCTTCTTCTTCTTCTTCTTCTTCTGAATTTGTAACAGAGAACGACACAAGCGAATATGCACGCAGGCAGCAATATTGTAACTTTTGGAGTGCTTCGTGCTTAGTGCATAATATGAATGCAGATATGGTGATACTGGCAAATAGCATGCAAAACCATTTGAATTGGAATCGGATTCAAAGTAAAAGATACTAAGGCGTATCTACACTCCAACTCTATATTTGAGGGACGCGGATTGAGGGAGTGTGGAAGGAGGTGGATATGAGAAATAAACAAAAAATAGAAAGAAAATAACAAGCAGCAGAACTTGACTAGCTCGAACATTACAATAGGATTTTCGCTTTTATCGAATGCCAAACCAACAACCAAGTGACAAAGGATTTGAGTGCAGTGCACCAACTAAACTTATAAACCTATTGAATATTGCATGACTGCTTTTGCTCCATTGTTGTTAATTTGACATCTATATTTCAAGCTCTGTCTGTCTCTATGTCTCTCCGATTCGACTAGTTTCTTCTCAGGATTTCCCAGGCATCCTATCCATTTTCACATTGTTCTTCCTTCAGCGGATGTATTGCACTATACAATTTTGAATACAGTTTGGATCTGTACTAGTGTGTGTGTGTTTCCATTTCGGAACCGAAAATTGGTGCATGTATGTATATAAAGCAAATCGAACTCAAAAACGGAATCGAAATGAAAATCAAGAGATAAATTTTCAAGGAAAATTGAATGGATTCGAGCGTATACACTAGCAAAATGTAATGGCACTTAAAACATGATACGAACCTGCAAAGTACCATCTGCAAGTGCATTGTAATTTTTATTATATGATATATTTTATCATTTAAACATGAGAGACGATATGAAATGTGTCTTTTGTTTCATTCAAATTAGAACTGATTGAATTGAATGAGAAAGAGACAAAGTTTAGCCTCTCAATAATTTTCAGAATAACAGGTTAAATTTGGCAGCAATTTATGCTTAGGTACAATTGAATTACATTTACTTGGACTAGACGCACAAAACGCATCTTATTCAATTCGAAAGTTTTAACAATCAATGAATTCGATATGCTGTTAGAAACACGTGTCACTAATTTCAAAGGGAGTCAACGATTGCAAACGGTGCTTGCTACACTCGGGCTTTGAAATAAAACTAAAGACTCAGACAGCAAAAGAAAATGAGCACGCGATCAACAAAATTTTCTGTTTTCATTCACTTGTGCGGACAAAGTCATTGTTTGTATTCCAGTCAAATGACAAACGAGAAAAATGAGTGCATCAACGGTGAAATGGAAATGGTCTCAGTCGGTGTATTCGTGATCAGCATATTGAATGAAAGTTAATCGAGGCTCCATATGCGAGTGGATGTGTACGTATAAAATATATCTGCATAAAATTTTCGCTTTATTCAAACCGATTTTCGCTGTGAATTTTCACGTCGCAGTTGTTGAATGGCTGCTTCAATAGTTCATTTCGTTGGGTTGCGTCGGGTTTCTAAGTTCATAGCATTACGAACACAGCCATCATATCGCAACGAGACGATGGAGAGACAGACCGAGAGTGGGAGAAAGAAAAAAGAAACATTTTCCTATTTGAATGCTGACTGTGGAGAACAGATGACTAGATGACTAATTTTCCTTTTTCATATTGATACCGACTTTCAATTTGGACATAATTCTGGATGAATACAAATGAGCGACTGTATTTTATTTACTTGAGCTTTGAACGATGGACTTGTGCATTGCGCGTGATGAGGATAAAAGTGACATAAAAAAGGTCCATTTAATAATATACGACAAGCAGCAGAGAGAAAAAATATCATCGGATATAAAAACGATAATAAATTATTTCTTTTATTTTTTGTTGTTTTTCTTGTTCATGGGACAATGTCATTTCCAAAATTTAGTCGCATAGTCAAAATTCAATGTACTCGGTTTGGGGAATGATGTCTAGCATTTCGTTCGTTATGTTTTAGATTAAAAAAATATTTCAAGCATTTTGGGTTTGGTTTAATAGAATAGGCTAGGGATTTACTGCACACCATTGAGTGCAGGTAAGAAAACGTAGCCAATTCCCCATTTTATTAAATTATTTGGTTATTTTCTCTTGTCGCCATTTTAAAAAAGTAATGTATTTTGTGACTTGAATATTTATTCATTCGATTCACACAACAAAGCGGAGACAATGGCAATGGATCCCTTCTGGTTGTGTCTTTTTTATGAATATTTAAATAAGGTGATAATAAATGACCGTGTTCTTTTCATTTCTTTGTGAAATTTTGGTGAACACAAAAATAAATTCAAATACATTTCAGCGTTCATTTTGATTCAAAATTAAAATCTTCTGGGAAAGCACTTAGTTAATTAGAAGCAATGAATTGGTTTCGCATAATTTATACGAACATAATTTCCTTGCAAAAAACGCATATTTTGTGACGCATCAATGGAAGCTTTTGTTCGATTCAATATAGAAAAAATATCTCGAATAATATATTTAAGAAAAGACTTTTTTAATGTTCGATTTAAAACACATTCAATGATGTGAAGAATATAAAATATAATTGACATTCATAGATTTTTCATAAAATCTATCTTCGTCAATTTTTCGCATGATATGGGTCAAAATGGAGTCAAATGAGACTGTTTTGGTTAGTTCATGAAATGTTGGTGTTCAATATAATATCAACACTGCGACCGAATAAAATGTTGGAGTTGGTTAAAAATCCATAGCCAAAACCAATACAACATTTATTGGATTTACGCCAAAGGGAAATCAAATTCACTGTCATGTCTGAAGTGTACACTGAAAAACCATACAAAGGCTCATTTGGTTTCGAAATGAATGATAATGGAATTGATAAATGTGGAATTTCGAAAGATCTTGATGGCAAAAAAGTTTTCAAAATACTCAATAGAAAAGTCTTTCAATGCAATGTTAACACATACATTTAATTCCATTCAGGAGGGAGATGACTCATGGGATGAAAGAGAACTTTCTGACAGTCAATTTTCTGACGAATCACCATCTAAAATAGCAAATGACAAATAAATCATAAGAAACAACAACATTGCACTGATATATAAAAATGAACAAAAATTAAACTCAGTATTCTATTGATAACATTGCTACCTCAACTAAGCCAAGGTCTATTTAAAGAAAAGTAGAAAAAGATACGAATTCAGTGAAATGTCTGCATAAATGTTTAATATTTTGAATTATTTTCTGAATAAAAATAAATATATTTGATCCAGTATAAAATTATTTTATTTGCATTCGAACTTAATATCTATTTGATAGTTAAAAATGGCACAAATATACATTTTAAAAAAAATAATAATTTTTACTTATACATTTTTGTTCCAAGTTTTCCGATAGAGACAATTTTGTTCCAAGTTTTCTGACAGATCATGTCACTGAATGCACACTTACTGCAGAGTATAGAAAGATAAATATCGATCAGTAAACATATTAAACAAATGAAAATAATTGGAAAGTGAGAATGGAAGAAGGTTTTGTGTGTAGGTTAAGTGAAAGGTTATTTTTTAAGTGAGTAATTTTTAATTTTATTCCATATAGTTTTGAATTTCAATGTACTGATATGTTAAAAAAATTGTAAAATTGATAAAAATATATCTTGCTGAGAATGGGACGGATGTGAATTTATAATAACTCCCTCTTGAACATTCTAATAATATTTAAAAACCGATTCTTCAAGTTGTGTGAACAGCTTGATGAAGTTTTTTCGCAATAAATCGACATTACGTACTTTTCAGTGGTCTTCCATCAATCTTAAGCTTCATATTTTTCACAAGGCGGACGTCTTCAAATCCTTGATACTTTCATTGACAAAATACTTTGCGTTGGTTAAATCAAATTCTAAAGATACATCAGTTTTCTCGATATTTTTAAAAGACACCACACTTTGATTATGATCACTTTGATCCGTTACTTTTATTTTGATTTTCAATTCAATCGTATTATCTTTTACATAATCTTTTCTCACGTCTATTAAATCATTCCAATCATTCGTAGTATTGTCAAAAACCATCGGTAAAAATTCTTCCCCATTTTGCTTATGCGATTGAACGAAGCCAACACCACATAAGACCAGTTACTCCGTGTGTCATCTTTCTTGCAATACAAATAAACATCTCGATGATTTTGTTCCAACCACATATTTTTCTTATTTTATTTGCCATCGTATGGTGCGAATCGATATATCGATGTATAAGTTGATATATCAACCGACAATTAAAAATCGAGGACACGATCTTCAGCAATAGAATTCATAATAGAACGAAGACATCTATTACTATGTTGCATGAGCATTCTATGATTATTTCAATGGGGTGAAACCGAAGACTACGCGTACCAACTACGTTATGTAGTTTGCATGATGTAGTTGGAACGCGTAGTCTTCGGTCTGACCTCATTGGATTAGGTAACAAACTCCTTCCGATTCACTGATATTTTGAATATCAAAAGAAATTGTTTTTGCTAAAACTGCCATGTTTTACGATTGAAATTCACTACAGTAATTTGAATTTTCAAAATTTCTTAATGATATTTTAGAGAAAGAGACAAATATGGAATTTGAGCGAAAAAGAACCCGACTCATTTTACTCGCTTACAGTACACAACCAAGAAATGAAGAAAATAAAATAAAAGTGTCAATGAATTAAAATTAAAATTCCGCTGAAACACTTAAAAGTCACGAGTGCGTGCAATGAACATCGAAATTATTATATTGAGAATGAAAACTGTGTTGAAACTTTGTCGCATATTTATTAGTTTATTATTTGCACAAGTGCAAATCTTAACACAATAATAAAAACGAAAAAAATCCCCTCAAATAGAAAACTAGTTGTATTGTTATTTAACTGCAATTGATGGAAAACACGTTTCGGCGTTAAAAACGCTCGAACAAAAAAGAACGCGCAATATTCTCAATCCCATTTTATAAAAAAGATTCGTGTGAAGCGGATGTTTGGCTTTAGCTGCGTTTGATTTAAATGCGTGCGTGTGCCTTTTAATGTTTTAATGAATTGCCGTGTGCGACGGTAAAAAGCAATAAGTTTTCATTACAAATAATAACAATTGTTGCTGTTCATTACATGAAATGATATTGTTTTGTTCAGGGCGATTGTGGTGGCAGAAAAAGCGGCAAATACCACAAAAATCACCAAAGCTCGTGATTATTAGCGACCGCTGCTGTTGCCAACGACTGGCTCTCTCCCTCTCTCTTTCGATACTACGGAGCGCGTGCAAAAACCAATGGCTGTTATTAACATTCAGACAGCCTTATTTGGAATATATGGTACAATACAGAAAATGCAATTGCCATTCTAGACTTCCGCGTACATCTACTAACTATGTGCGCGACATCCATATGCAGCCATTTGTTTAAAATGGTGAGCAGGGCGCATTAAATAAAATAAACTTTTTTGCCCCATTGCAAATATTGTCACAATTTATTCGAAATTTACAGGGCTATTCAAGCTTACGACCACTGAGCAATAAGCATCGAGAATTGCATTCATTCCTCTTGAATTTACGACACTTACGTGCGTCACAAAAACGCTGATTGATTGCGTTTGTATTGTTTCAATTGCAACCGCGGCTATTTTTCTCTCTTTTCCACGCGCTCTCTCTCTCTCTCTCACTACCTCCCGTTTTTTCTGCAAAAAAAAGAATAATCGCTACAAATTTCAAGCGAAAATTTCCCACGGTGCACAAATGCTGCTGCACTTATGTAATTCTAATAAAAAGGCATTTGTTTTTGCCACTTCACACGGGACCCGTTTTTCAATGCGTTTAAATTGAATTGCCATTCAAGCGGCACATTATTTCGTTCGCGTGTTGCACCACAATAAAATATTTTATGTGCTTTCTCTATTTCTCGCTCTCTTTCTCGCAACTCAAACTTTTCTCTGACAAATAAGCAAACGAATTTCACTTTATTTGTTTCACTCTATTTACGGTATGAACATAGCAAACAAACAAATCTCAACTATCGAAACTTTTAAAATTCAAAAAAATGTTCACTTCAATTTTTTCACGAATATCGAAAGGTTCTTATTGAATTCCACTAGATACACCTACGAACTATGTGGGGGAAGATTTAAAAACTTAAGAAAATGTTGAAAAATTCACACAATTCAAAATTTGAATTTCAAATTGGGTCAAAATATTTTCAAATGCCTTGTACAAAATTACGTACAAACTCATCAACATCTTCGATTTTTCCGGATTTTCGACAAGTCCCTATGATTTTTTTATATTGTATTTTTCACGTGGTTCCTTCATTGATAAAAATAGAATTATAAGTTATAACTATTTTTTGCTATGATGGATATAGATCTGCTACAATATAGATATTATAAAATAATTAATCGCGGGATTATTTACATTGCCAACTTCGGAATCTATGAAGACCATCAAATGTTACTTAAAATCACGAAAGAATAATAAATATGTATTAATTGTTGGTGGTTGAAATAAAGTTTAAATTCATAACTTTTTTCCTTCATTGTAAATTGATAAATGCAAAAGAAAACCTTTTCCAGTTTCAACTCCAACGCTTATTTCACTTAAATTACACATTTAAAATAATAATTCTATGAAAAATCGAGGACAATGACTCAACGCATCAAGTATCTATAGATTCAATCAAGATGAATTTGGAAAATTCAATTAGTTTAATAGTTTATGTTTTGAAAGTTTTCCTCGCCTTTTCATTAGAATGCTATAGTTGATTATTTATACAGAGCCGAACGGGTTGTGTGGCCAAAAACCCTTATAGCATTTATTCAATATTGGTTACTCACGACGTTTGGATTGACTAATCAAATCAAATTGAGTTTCTCCATATAACCCAAGGTAATAAAACATAAAACTTCTCTCAAAACTATTGACTATGAAGGAAGAACAACACTGAGTGTATACTTACTTCGAGACAGGGTTTTGTGCAATGAATAAGTCTGAAGTTCAGATTTTCAAGATAGCCAATCACTCGCAATATATCGAGGAACTCAATCTTTTAGCGGAAAGCTTGATCCAGGTAATCAATTAATACAAAGATTTTCCTATGCATATTGTACATACACACAAGGAGGAGGGACACAAGAGCAGAGAGAAAGAGGGGTAGATTCCATTGAAGGCAAACGAATGGCATGCTCAATCCAAAACTAACATTCAAATACAATTAGACTGATTTAGTAAATTTTCTACATTCTGTGGGTTTCTTTCTCTAAAATATTTCAAACACACAATGTGTACCGAAAATGTTGTAAACTATTACGGCCACAATGTGATAGATGCGACCCTAAAATCCATTTATATGTTCATTTCGAATGGCCCGCAGCATTTTAATCAAATATTGTTAAGCATTTTCAATACACACTATTATATACATGTATGGTTACAATTTCCACTTAACTGACACATTCACCATCTATTTTAACAATCACCACTGAATTTGTACTCACACAGCATTCGCAATGGAGATGTCTGTCATGGTTTTGAATCGCACGAAATGCATTAAAATATGTCAAACCCACGTTTCATCTTTTCCATCGTTTAGCGTCGACCAATACTCTCATTCCATCTCTCTCTCTCTCTCTCTCTCTCTCTCTCTCTCTCTCTCTCTCTCTCACAGACACACACTCCTTACTTCTCCTTCTCATTCACCAACATTTAGCATGAAAAGGGACATATTTTCGATTAAGTGATCCTATTGATAAAGCCTTTAGCCTTTATTAAAAGGTTTCACACGTTATCTCTGTATCACATTTCGTTCATGCAAGCAAATATTTTGATGTAAGACACTTGAAAATTCTGCGTGTGGCATATCTCAACATTTTTATACACAGACAATGCTTTTAAAGTGTAATGATATTAGTCAATCTATGAAATTGAATAGCTCTTAGTGTAACAATTGCAGTAAACAAAAGTAAGAGAGAAAAAACCGTTTAATCCAATCGTTGTAAGCCGGTGAACATTGGTTGGCAAATGTTTATTTTAAAATAAAGATGTCTCAGTGCATTTTAATGAATGTGGCAAATGCTCAAGTGCGGTTTTGTGGTATTGGAATTGTACCTTTTTTATGTAACAAATAAATGTGTGCATGTGCATGTGTCTGTCATGGTAAATGCCAATTTGCCAGCAGACTTTCCCTTGTCATATGCAAAAGTGAATTTTTAATTCTGCACAATAACCATCGGATCACAATCATTTATGGTTCACCATTCCATTTATGGAAACGGTAAATATTTGTCATGCTATTTCTCAATGCCACAAACATACCCGTCGAATCGTGTTAGGAATTTTCAAACTTACCCATAAACAATAGACATGCTCAACAAATAGACGTGATATAGGTGATAGGTACACAATACAATAAAAAAAATGCAACAGCATTCGAAAAAATGGAAGTTGTTTTCTCACAAAAATTATAACGACAAACAAAAAGGAAACACACAAAACGTGTTTAGATTTATCAATGCAATGAGTTGTCTGAATATTTACTGATTGTTTTACAAGCTAATGAATTGAATAAAATTGAAAATCAATCCCATCCATAACACTCGCTGTAAAGTGAGTTTTTTTTTCAAAGAATTTTTACCATCGCTTAGATTTCAACGAAAGTTTACAAAACTGTCGCCCTAGAACGAAACTTAAGCTATTAGCTAATAGAGTATTTCCCTTTTAATTTTTATGCATAGAAAATTAATGTCTGTGACGAATACGGGTGTTCATGTACATTTTTTTTTGTTGAAAAAAAAATGAGAAAAAAGCGACTTTGCATTAATGTGAGTAGTTGAATAAAATAGTCACAATCCCTTGGAAATATTTCCCTTTTAAAAAGGCATCAGAAGAGCTTTCATTAGGAAATGTTACAGTTTTTCTATAGAAAATTTGTTGACATACCAACTGTGCTTTGTGAATATTGAATGGATTGAAGAGACCGGTTGCTTACCAGTTGCCATTGTGAATGAACCAGAAAGATTTTCATTGAAAAAATATCTTCTTTTTTTGTTAATATAAATATTTTTCTTCTATTTTGCTTTTTCATCGTTGATGCGAGTCTTTTTTTTTTTTCAAGAGACTTCACTCAAACGCATATATGTATAAAAAGAATATGAATGCATTCATTATACTGAAAGGAAATGAGCAATGGATTTATGTCTACATTTGAGAGCTAATTATATATTTATATTCAGAGAAAAAGTGAATATCCGATTTTATTTGCCATTTTTCTGTAGTAGAATATTTTCTAAACGGAAATATCAGGGAAGAGATAATTAAATACAACATCTACAGTTTCATTTAAATCAAAATTGAACGTTTGCTTCGTGGAGTATAAAATTATAAGCCAGACTTTTTGAATTTAGAAATAGTAACTTTCATGATAAAACAAATTCAGTTAAACTTTAGATTGAGAAGCCACTAGATGATATATTTTATCTATTCGGTTCAACCAAATTCAAGCCCGAATTGGTTAGCAACAATTGTGTGTCCAAACAAATGATTTCCAACGAAATGTCGATTCATATCGCAAAACCAATTTGTCCATGCCGAAAGTAGTAGTCAATGTTTCGCAAATTATATTCGCTTTTGGTTGGAAATATAACGCCTTTTTTCCATTTTCATTATTTGTTGTGGTTATTGTGTTGTTGGGTACACCTCATAGCTAAATATTTGTAAGACAAATTTGGTTGGTTGGTGGCGATGCAATCGAAGAATAATATGTATTGGTGTTATTTTGTAGACGTGATCTGGATTGAGATGTTATTGTGAAGCGGCAATGGTACATTTCGGCATTCATTGAAACTTGACTCTATATGGCCAAAATACCATCATAATATTCACATGACAAATATGCCGTTTTCCTTTATTCATCTACACACATTTGAATGCCTACGTTTGCGGTTCTGAATGATTCACATTCAAACGAAATACGTGTATGCAACGGGTAAAAGTATGATTGTAAAAAAATTGTATGAAAATATTATGAGAGTGAGATGATGAAGAAGAAAAAAAAAACAAGTAACTCGCCGTAATTCCATTGGTTAGATGGCTGTTACTGCGCCATGTATATTATTTTGGGTGGTATACCATTGTACCATTGCCAAAATCAACAATTTATTGTATTCATGCCACGTTCGAAGCATTTGTTGTTTATCTTTTTTACGTTTGCTCTTTGCGGCTCTTCATTGCAGCATCGCATTGTATGCGGTGTATTATACTTGATTTTATCTTTCGCTTTTTCTCTATTTATCCCAAAATGTTGTACCAAATTTTATTCCATTTTTCCTTGCACACACCGACTTCAAGTCATAAAAATATACCAGGGAAAAAAACAAATGATTTACCACAAACAGTATGCAAACGTGCTTCTCGCATTTCAATCTTTTCGCTTATGGTTTGCTTTCATATATTTTTTCGTTACAATACCAACTATAGACACTTTCGTTTTCATTGTTAGAGTCCGAAATGAATTGATGGCATGTGTTTGTATGTTTGTGAAAAGGAAACAACGAAATATAGAGACATAAGGAGGGAGGGAAAGAGAGACTTTTGTGATAAACCGTTGAGATAATTATTCTTCCATAAATTTGATGATGAAAAAAGTGGGTGAACTTCATTTTCACCATCAAATGAACATTTCTTCTAACATGTTTTGTGCAAGTCGAATTTTTCGAGTGTATAATGCAGATATTCACCAAAAATGTGTACATATTCTATATTAATCCATTCTATGATGTTCTTCCCACCAAGAAAAGCAACTTTTTCCCAGAAGCTTTTCTCTGAAAATCGTGTATCTTCATGAACTTTGTCTATTAAATCCGACCATATACATGCTCTATATCTGACGTAAAACAATCTTTATTCGCAAAACAATAATTAAAAAGTCTCATCTCTTTTGAATGTTGACCACGTATTTCCCAACATATTTGCGAATTGACACTTTTTGACCGCACGTTTTCCCGTGCCGCTTCGTTTTAGTCATTAACTATATCACATCATGTATAGGAATGGTATAAGTATATCGGTCCAGTGTATCAGGGCACACATACACTTTATTGCCAAAGTTTTGATTGAATGTTTTCGTTGAGGCTACGTCACTTTGTTATTGCAATACCAAAAGAGATCGAGTTTTATGTGTTGATGTTGTTGCTCACATCGTATATCGTCGCATAGTTTGTCTTGAATGGACGACATTAAAATTAACTATGGATGAATTGCACTTGTGAGCTTAACGCAAAGCAACAAAAACCGACGAAAAGGTCATTCGTGTGTTTTGAATATAAATATTTTGTCTTTTGCTGTACGCTCTTTCATTTTCATTCATTCACTGAATATTTAATAAAATTGCAATGGATGTCATTCATTTAATGGCATAGTGTGAATACACCACCCCAAAATTAGACACACACACACACAGTATGAGTACACCTAATAAAAAACAATATTTTTTGGGGATCGTTTGTTTTTGTTCGGTGTTCACATTGTTATTAATGAAATTCTTACGGTGTATATCTCGTATATACGAAAGCTCACCTCTTCTGAGGCAACAACGCAACCGAAAATGTAAGGTAAAGAAAATAAACACAACTGTCGAATACGAACAATTTCAGTTTGCAAAAGCCAAAGACCAAAGTGACAATGTTTGCATTTCGTTTGACCTGTAGCCGAAAATTTATCGATGCGCTTGTCCCCTGTGCATGCAAGATAATTTCATTTTTCATTAAAATTCTTACACCACATGAAAATGGACGTGATCGTTCACAGAGTTTTCATTATTCATGAAACGAGAAAGGTCTTCTTGAATTTTGATTATTTGCTTTCGAACAAACCACCAATCGACTTTGTAGAACAGCGTCTGCATGCCAAAAAAATGGGGAATTTTTAGAATTCTTTGCATAAATTTTAGGTTGCAATTAAAGTCAGTACCGAAGGAAAAGAGAAGAAAACAAGGTCAAGACAATATTAGGGTTCCGAAGAATTTAAGGCTGATTTAAATGAAGAAGAAGTTTTATTTATAAAAGCAACTTTTACTTACCTTTTCAACTATTCTCACAAAATACCACAAGAATGAACTGAAAAAGAACAAACCGTTGTAAATATTGGTCGACATTGTCCAGTTCGCAAAGTATGCAGCTCTGTTATTTTAAATCTCTTCGAAACATGTTTATTTCACGATTTACAAAAAAAAGAAGAATTCAATAAATTTGAATAATAACATAATTTGCGACAAAATCAAAATTATGGTATTTTTTTCCATGAAGCTTGATAAAAAAGAAAATAGTTCCTATGAATGTAATCGATTCCCATTGTATGTATGCGCAGTAAGTGTATTTGCTTGACTTTCACAAAAGTCGAATCCATTAAACGAGAGGGGAAAAACCGAAAAGAGAAAAAAAGGCGAGAATATGTCATTTTGAATGGTGCGATAAAAATCGTGCCACATATGACATTTTTGTTTGAAAAAGCTGTATTTCAATTTGTGTATGTTTTTTGATCTTATTTGTTATTGTGTTTTTTTTTGTCTTCGCCGATCAATTTCGCTTATTAAACATCTGTTTATTTAGTATGCGATACGATGGCTTTGGATGTTATTCCAGTAGCAGATGCGAGAACCGGGTGTGCCTGAAATGCGTTTAGAAATTCATTTATTGAAAACATACGAACGGTTTTAATATAGTTTTTTCTTCTGTTCTTCATGCTCTTCCCTTTTTATGTGTGTATGTGTCTGTATATTCTTCTGAGCAATTTGCTCTGCCTCCCACTTTTTTCGCCATTCTCTCCCACCCATTGCCGCCGATAATTTCTTTATATTGAATTTATTGTTTCGTTTTTACAGAAAAGTTTTGGTAGCGCTTCGTATTGTGCCGTCGAATATGTGAGCGAGCGAGCGAATGTGATCTTGTGCGTAAAGTGGAACATATAAAATTGGTACACGAAGACATGAACAGAAGCGAAAGAAAGACAACAAAATTGACAGCAACAAGCAATAAAACTTTACTTGACACCTAACTAAATTATATTTGCCCCAAAACTTTTTACTTATTTTTCTTTCGGCGAGGCGAGGCAATGTTAATGTTTCTTTCGATTCGATTTGTTCAGTATGGAACTCCATGCTTCCTGAGCCGTTCCATTGAGATTCGATTTGCCGTCAACGTTGACTGGGGAGCAGTAGAGTGTGGGAAAAAAAACGAAGAGAAAATTGTGTGCGTGAGTGAGAGCATGAGTGGAGAGAATGATTGTCAATCCATCTCGTCCCATATGAAATACGTTTTTCTTTTTTCTTTTTTTCTTTTCCGTTCATTCTCTAGAGATTTTTGTATGTGCCACATTATTTTATTGTGTTGTTCGTCTTACTTGTTTCGGTTGAATGGTTAAAACGCTTACAACGCAATGTTCATACGTGGATTTTGAATATATCAAATTGCATATACGTACATATTGAAACGTAAGTAGATTGTTAAACTGACTTCTATATTGTCCATTAGTAAAACAGTTGATTTCGTTGGTGCCGAACAAAGTTTTAGTCATGCAAACTTGGATCCGATTTGAGCATCATTATTGCAATGCAAACACATCATATATAATATATAAAGAACGGTTCGAGTAGATTTTTCTCTCTCATACAAAATGAACAACAAATGGAATCATAGCGAGATGTTGCCAAATTACCAGTATTATTTTGTGCCGTTGCGGTGAAGCGTTGAAGGGGAGAAAAGAAATAATTATGAAATTAATCTTGAAGAGCTTCGACTTTGACCAACTAATTCGGACACTCTTCAACCAGTCACGCGTATACGCAGCAGACTCAAATCGGCTCTTGTATTTTTCTTCCTCTCTCTCTGACTCTTTTTGCCTTTTTTTGTTGTACTTTGAGTACTGTGTTCGCCACCACTACGGTGGTAATCCATAATTGATGAGCATCAGTAATGTTCCAGTCAGTAAATTAATTATTTACGAAAACAATATTTGAACTGAGAGTAAAACCAGCAACAGCACCATCATCACCAACAAAACAGACAAAAACACGAAACGAATCGGACGAGGTATCATTGAACGTTATCAGAAAGGCAAATAGTATTCACCTCAGAGTAAAATGAATTCAGTATCAACCGCACACTTTAATGGTCAGTGCAATTTGCACGATCAATCAACGAATTTAATTGAAAGGCAGTGATTCGAATGCCGAATTGAAACGACTTGCGTTAAATCAACCGAATTGCGCACAACAAAAATCGAAACGAACATAACATATTTCGAATACCTTTTTCGCATTCGCATTCACATCTCGTTGGTATCGTCGTTGTTATTCTTGTTAAATAGATGAACTGCTCGAAAATTCATGAATGCAGACAGGCACTCGGCTAAAGTTATGTTGTCATAAATACTTTCTCGTTTTCGGAATTCGAAGAGAGAATTGCAATGCAAGAGGACAAATTAAGTTGGAAAAAAATTCCGAAACCATTTGCAATCACAATTTGGCATTTTGAAATGTTCGCCAAATAACATTCATATGCGTTCAGGGTTTTATTAGAACAAAAATTGCAAGAATCAAATGCGAATAATTGTCTATTCCGTTTTGTTAAGCTGCTCATTCATGTAGCTCAAAAATGCATCGACTCCTATTTCTAGAATGTTGCAGTGACACGTCTTCACATAACAATAGTGTATCAAACAAGTTATGCCATCATATCTCTGCTTTTTTTTTCATTCACCAAATGCATTCGTTCATCTGATGTTTTACAGCCGTTTATCACATACGTGCATGGATTTATCTTTTGTTGGCGATAATTACGACGATGTTGACGCATTTTTTTTTTTTTCATTTTTTGTTCTCTTCCCATGTCGTATTTCCACACTATGGTTAGAAGAGTGGGGGAAATGGATTTCTGTTCATTTGACAACATTTAACTCATCACACACATACACGGACCCAACCACTCTTCTTGTATTGATTACTACAATGTTCGTGCGATGCTTTCATGAGTGATGCTTAAAACCATACAATCGAGGAGATAGAAAAAAAATGCATGTCTGCACTTGACGAATTAAACCAAAGTTGAGAAACGTGAATTGCACATCGACCACCGTTCTCGCAATATAAGCTCGTTGTATGTCATGGCATAAACACACACACCCATGCAAAAAAAAATTGACACAGTTGCCAAATGAAAACGAACGTTGATAAATATTCGTGTAGAGATCGCAACATATCATATTTCTTTGAGATGTGCTTCCTAACATTTTATGTACAATTTTCACTCGAGCCGTTCCCAACTCCCAAATGAAGTGAATAAAAACTATACATTCATGTGGTAGGGCTGATCTCTCAAGCTGTAGTTTCTTTTCAGTTTCTTTTATTGATTTTGAACTGAAAAAACATTTTCAGCAAATTTTTGTTTTTCTCTCCGTTTTGAACTTTTTCTTCTCTTTCGATTTTATGAAAAACCGGTGATATTTTGAAAAATCCAAAGGTGTTCTACAGACTCGAAATGTTATGGGTTTTAATGGCCACACAAAAAAACTTGATCCAAAGATATTTGCATGTAAATAAAATACATATGTTACGTGCATTTCTACTTTTTTTTGCAAACCATCCAAAAAAATATGTTTTCTACACACCATTGGGAAATCAGTGCATATTCTCACGTAGGGTACGATACAATTTCACGTTCATTTGGATCATGTTAAACCATTTTTCATTTGTGCTTAGTCCTTTTGCGTTTTGCCACAATGGCATCATGCCCATACCGTAGCATTGGATAAAACGTAAGGCACTTCAAGTGAAATCCGTTCTCTATAGCACTCTACATATCTCTCTCTCTCTCTCTTGCTCTTTCCCTTTTGCTCTTTTCGTTTCAAGTGATGTGATAACTGGTACTGCACATTTTACGGTGAGCGAGAGAAATAGAGAGAGAGGGGGAGGGGGGAGAAACCGGAGGTTTTTATGCAACAAATCACAGATCCACTCATCAATATTAAATCGAACCCATTCAAAAACAAGCAACGTGAAAAGTGCTTCGATTGCAAACTATCTCTCAAGTGTCGTTGTACAGCTTGTCATCGATTAATATGCATACGGAACGAAAGTTCATGGCAACATAGAATTGGAAGAGAGTTAAAAGTGGGAATCACAAAAATTGAATATGGATGAACAGTGATTTGTGATGCTGCTGGAATTAAAAGAGACGAAGAAGAAAAAACATACACTTCATCATAGTCATGAGATAATTATTTTCAGTGTTTTAGCATCGAGTGCATTGCACTCAAGGTATGTTATTTTGTTGAACCTTTACTCGTTTTGCATTGAACGAAAATGTTATAATGAATTTCAACAAAATCCGACCCCTTCCCAAAATTTACGAAAAAAAAACGTTTCATAAAGTGCACGTTTCGAAACATAAAGAAACTCTCAATAAATGTCTACTCCTAATTTAATTATATAATGTTTTCACAGTGATGAGCCAATATTTTCCATGATGCATGTTTTGTTTAGCAAAGTTAAATTAAAAAAATTTTATTTTCTCATATGAATAGGCTTCTCTGACGAAACGAACGAATGAAAAAGAAAAAGCGTCGGCCACGAGCGCAACGTCAAAGTCATATATTAAAATGGAAAACATATGTACGTTAAATGGATGCAAAACTTTTCAGTCGTCTGACTTGAGACAATCACTTTGCTACAGTGCAACGATTGTGGTTTTATGCGAAAAACTCAATTTCATGGAAAAGATATTGAGACTGGCTTCGTCAATTGGCATGGAAACAATTTATCAAAGGTCATGTACACACTTTGCAACGAACAAGATTTTAAAAATAACAAACACAAATGATAAATAACAGAAAATTGAGAGCACTGCCGAAAAAAAATGTGAAACTAGAGAATTCAATTAGGTACATTCGATGAAACAAGAAAATTAAATCTACGATATAAATTCTACATTCAAGCAACCACTTAGTGTTGACGCCAATATTTGTTTCGTGCTATATATGTCATCCATTAAATGAATCTTTGAAAAAGTCGTATTTTTTCGTCGAAAACAAAATCAATTGAAACATAAATTGCAAAACAAAATAATATCTACTCTCAACCGTACTTTAAGTGTAATCTTTTGAAGTTCGCTAGATTACGAATTACATTTTGAAAGCACATTAAAACAGTGATTTTTCGTCTTATATAGTTTTTGATCAAGAGCAAAACAAAGTTGAAAGAGATTTTTATCAAAAGTCGATTGTTCTTTAATAAATCCGTCTTAAATCTGAGCAAAACATTCTTCGAATGAAAACTTATTGAGTCGAGTCTGTATACATATACACCCAACAGGTTGTCGATTTACCGATATGATATAAAAGCTATTGAACTGTATCTGTTATGCGTTGATGGTTTTTTTTCTGGAATCACGGATTAAAATTTAATGATCTACTCGAAGAAAGTGCTCCTTTTATTTTTAGCATTTTAATAAATTGATTGAGAACAAGTAGAATGAATCTGCTGACTTCATTTATTATTAATTGGTAGCATGTCTTGAAAAGAGTTCCATTTTTTGGAATGAATGTTTTTTCCCCATTTTGAATTCATGAAATGGTGTTCTTTTTTCTTCACCATTCTGATAAATGTGAGGCACCTTCATCACATTCATTTCTTATTTACATAAATTATAAATGAAATTACCAAAGTGCTTCATGAAGATGAAGTATGTTTTACATTTCCAATTTAATAAGTATGATGGTTCATTATTTGTTATAATTATTTCTGCTATTGCATTTTGCTTTAAAAAAAAAACGAAATCAAATAAGATTCAGAGAAAAATGAAAAACGCAATATTGCGAGCAGTAATATATGCATTCGTATTGTTTCTTAGTTAGTAAATGTCGTGCAAATGTTAACAAACTTTATTTATTCATATTGAGACATAATTGCCATCACTCTGTGTCAAACATTCGTTAGATTTTGTTTTGACTAACGCTATTGACTCAAAAACATAAAATCTAATATTCAAGATAAATTGATAAGATTCGATTCAGTTCGATAAAAATGTGACATTTATTATTCAAGCCATTATTTTGAAATAAACATAGACGTTTTGATAATAACATGAGTGGGATAAGTAGATAATCTCGGTATAAAAGCCATGACAAATAATTTAGGTCGAAAATCACTTTCAGTATTAACTGTTTAAATAAACGTCGATAAATTAAGTCGTGTTCGTGTACAATGAAGCTGTTGGTAATTAATCAGAATCTTTTTTTAACTTAAATCCACCACCTTTCCTAGTTTTTAATTAACATATTTACAGTTACAGATAATCTACATACTATGTATTGTTGTAATTAGTTTAGCTGAAGTTGTGAAGCCGTTGTCATTTAATCGAACTGTAATTGTACCAACGCTACCACCGTTACCTCCCTTTAAATTTAAATTTATCAAGCCGACATCACGTTTCTCCATTTCGACACCATCTCGTTTCTCCATCTCGACACCATCGTCAAGTGCTCGTCCAGCTCTTTTCAAATCGAAAGTTACGCCAGCCAAACGACCATCTTTGCCAGTGAATTTTTTGCTACCACCGTTGCTTTAAATAGAAAAAAGATACTGTAATATTTATAATAAAATATTTATATTGTTTACTGTTAAACGAAATGAGATTATAAGAAGAAATGTATCGCTTCATTTTGCGCAAAATGTGCAATGGTTGGAAGTTTTAGTGTTGTAATAAAGCCAAGCGTACATATAATCAGTCAATGTTAGTTTTCATATATGATGAATTACAATGGCACAAAGATCATCCAACAAGTTAGATTGTTGTGCTAAGAATATAATGGATGACATAATTATCTTGATTGCACAAACAGTATGTGTTGCACAAAAACGAGTGATGTATTAGTTAATATATTTGAATATAGCGCTTAGCACTAAAAGAAATTATCTTATATTTTGCGAGTCATCAAATGTGGAAACATGTTGCTTTCGAACATTTGTATTAAATTAAAGTATCGTTTATGCGGCGTCAGAGAAATGCTACCATTGTGTGTGTTGATTTTTTTCCCCCGTATAAACGTTATAATTTTTTCGTATATGAAAATAGCAGACGGTGACATTTTGAAATGATTGATTTGCAAGATGAATCATCACATGATTCAATAGAATGTTGAGCGAAGTGGCTTCATTGTTATCTCAAAATGTGGTAATAATGAGTTTTTCTTAACAAACATTTTTCTGTCTTCACCCGCGTACCAATTTAATCGCATCTATCACGTTGTGGTGTGTGCATTAAATTCAAGTCATCAACATTTTCTGTATGTTGATAAACATTGTAGTAAGCTTGTACATGGTGAAAATGCGAATTTCACACTTTCTTTGCCTTGTGTTCTCACAAGTCGTGAATAAATGATTTGAAAGTGTTGAACATGGGAAATTCGTGTATGCCGCACTATCATTTCGATAATTATTGAATGAATTTACCGTAATAAATTTTGCATGGCAATGTAAATGGAATGAATCGACGCGAATAAATATATTATATAGCAGGTATATGTATAAGCATATTGTATATCGATGTGGTCCGTATGCGTTGAAATTTGTTTATTCGTTTGTTGCCCTATGAGATGGCTCACAACTAACTGGGGATTTAATTTCATAAATGGAATATTGCACAAGATTTACTGGGCATGTCGATGACTGTGTGCGTGTGTGCGGGTGTGTGTGCAATGTGGTTTTCGGAATGTGTTGCTCATGATAAATTGGTTAACCAAGCATTTCAATTTATGACACATTTTCTACCAAACAATAGTGAAATACAGTTCGACTGTATGGTTTTGCTTCCTTTGCATCCTTTTAAAACTAAACCATTTCTCATAATCATAATAGTAATTAACATAAATCGAATGCACACAGCATCAACATGATATCTATGGCCAACAACAAAAAAGAAATCGTGTTCAACAAATTTTCATAATTTAAAAAGTTGTAACGAGTTTTTAGTCTTTTAATCTGCATCGATGGAGTGACCGGTAGAGCAAAACATGAAATTGCTACACTTAACCTGCTGTTGCTATATTCCCATTTTGTGCGCACACACACGCATTACTTTTATTTAAATGTTTATGGCATGAATGAAATTGGTTGGAAACCATTCTTCTACACTGGACTCGATGCTCGTTTTAATTGAATTAGTTCTCCATGTGAAGAAATGTGCAATCAACATTTTGTAATTTTACAATTTAAAGTGTTTCCGTTTTTTTTGGATTCATCTTTCTTCAGTAAACACGTTTTCGTGTCATGCACGTTTACACTTTAATCGATTTTCTACATTGCATCAGTTTTGTAATTATACTAAATTTAAAATTCACTGCAATTCCAGACTCATTCCCATTTCGAAACGGTTCGCTCCAATCTAAATATCAATTCAGAAGATCAAGACCGGTGAAATGCTGAAATTAAACAAATTCGATATTGAATCAATTTCAAATGAGCATTAAATGCTTAAATTAAACGGAAAGAGATTATTCGTCGTATTGAGAATACCGTTATCATCAAATTGAAGTAATATTCTATGTCTCCCGATCGCATCCAATGCCATTTCCTATAGCAATATTCAATCTATTTAATCTCTCTTGGTTTGTGCATCGCACTGAAATCACTTCACTTAATTATTTACTCACATTAGCATTTTTTTTCTCTCACGCAAGATGCTTTTGGTTTAAAGTATTGCCTACTTTCCGGCAATTTGAAATTGAGCATTTAATTGACGCCCAATGTAAAAAAAATCAGCATCAACATCGAGGTAAATGTGCATGAAATGCATATAGATCCACTCATATATTCCTGTTTTCTTTTTTCTTGTCAAATAAATATATCAACGGATTTCAGCTTCGTTCGGGTTAACCATCGTCTATGTTTAATCCACTCGAGAGTTGGAAATCTGCATCGTCGTTTGTTGATTATTTCTTGCATCATCTCGACGTATACAATTCAATGAGAAAAAAGAATCTCGAGTGAATTTAGCGATTGAAAAGAGAGTAAAAACAATATCATGAACATAAGTTACCGACAAGTTGAGCAATAAATTCAATTGATTACAACAAGTTAACATTTTTTCTTCGTTTTTATACACCTTTCTTGTGAAGAAAAACCAATAAAATGGTTAATTAATTGAAATTGTACTCCATCTACATCATAATTGCAACGCTTTGAAAATCCACTGAAAAATTGACTTTCGCAGTGATTTCCAGCATTTGATTCAATTCATATAAAGTCCGTATTAGTTGTGTGAATCTGTGAAGTGAACGAATGTCACATGGGAAATCAAAATAAATGTATACTTATGTGAGATATCAGAGCATCACATCTTATTTGCGGGGGCTGAAAATATCTCTAAACCTGAAAATATGAAACGTGTCGCTGCTCACTCTTCGTTTTCAATTTGCTCCAAACTATAGGCAATGTTTCACATTCATTATTCGGGTGCGTACGATGGTACGTGCCAGGCTTTTTTGTCTTTGTTTTTAAATGTGTTGGCTCTCGTTGTGGTCGCGCGGTGACAATATTTCAAACAACCGTGCACGTAGAACGGAAACTAATACACACACACACACAAATTTATATCACGATTAGAATTTGTCCCGTTGATTTTATCATTTGTCTGCGTTAAATCGCTAGAGATGTGCGTGCTAGATGAAAATATAATGCGGAAAAGGAGGAAATTAATTTTGGTGCGTTTATTTTACAAAGATGAGATAAATAAATTTTGTCGTGGTCTGTTGCCCGCATACAACGTAAAGGAAAAAAATACATTTCAATTTCTACACGAAAGCTGGTCAAATCAACGAGAGAAAACTCATTAATCTGAATTTCATGCGGCTGTCCTTGCACTGCCAGTATTTGAGGGTAATTCGTTGACCCATTTCTTTTTTCCGCATACACATTTATCATATGCGAAAGAAGAAAGTGAGAAAAACACGAAACAGCACTTTGAAGACGTACAATACGTGTGTGAGAGTGTGAGATAGCTAAAAGAAGAAGAAAAAATGCTGTTTTTTGAGTGTCGCAAAATGGTGATAAACAACAATCAGTGATCTGTAAAATGTATAGTTGTATACAGATTAAAGTGTGAAATTAATGCTGAAATCCATTTGGTATTTGCTTTAATATGTGCGATGAAGGTGTTTCTTTTGACAAGTGATTTTCTTGAATTTACCACAACCTTCGGCAAAAGAATCATATAGCATACAGTTTTTTTTTTCTTCAGAATGTTCAACAATTTATTTTTTTAATTACAAACTACGCAAAAGTAACAGATTGGGGAATAACAAGGTTTTGATTTTTTTTTTTCGCGGAATTTTTAGTGTGCTGGCGGAAGGTACTGAGAGTGTGGTTGAGGTTGATGGTGTGTTTCAGGTGGAAGGTAGCCTTTTTGTGGTTGCTGATGGTGAGGTTGCGGTGGAGTGTAACTTGGAGCGGCTGGTGCTTCGAAATGTTGTTGTGGCTGAGATTGATGGTGTGTTTGAGGTGGTACATAGCTCTGGCTTGGCGCAGCTGGTGCGTCAAAATGTTGTTGAGGTAGTTCAGCGTGATGTTCTTGGTGTGTTTGAGGTGGTACATAGCTTTGGCTTGGCGCAGCTGGTACGTCAAAATGTTGTTGAGGTGGTTCAGCGTGACGTTCTTGAGGTGGAATGTATTGTTGTTGCGGTGCTTCGTGTCGTGGAGCTTCTCTTTCAACGTGCTGAGGTTCATTTATGATTGGTTCGATTTCGACAATTGGTTGAGGCACAGACACTCTAGTTTAGAAAAATGGTAGTACATTTAAGTACATTTTTGGTACAATTGTTTAGACGTAGTCCCAAGTTTTGATTGTGATATTTGAATATACATACCTAGTTTCAATGGGCACGTGATATGGTTTTTCAATTTTAACGTAATAAGGTTCATCCACATATTTGATAACTTCATAAGGACGATCGACTTTAACGTAACGATCTACATGCACTGGAATATGCCGATCTACTTTGATGTATTTGTCAACTGGATATGGAACCTGAAAAAAACAATACTTTCTTCAATTCTTTCAATTATAAATATTTCGAAGTGTTACCCACTTGAACTTCTTTCACAACAGTTTTCTCCACGGCCACAACTTGGGAATGAGCTGTGACGGGAAGTGGCACTTGTTGAACTGGTACATGTTGATGAATTGGTGCTTCATACGGCAAAAGGCCAGCATTAACTGCTGCTAGCAAAGCCAATGGAATCAATGCCTAAAAGACAAATATAATTTTTTTAATATTCTTCAAATACGAAGTGGTCAATTTGGTTCAAGTCCCCAAAAATGTATACACTGAAATGCACACCTTTGAAATCATTTTCTCACTACTTGATTAACGATTGAATGAGTTTTGACTGAATGTCCGGCACAGTCGCTATTTATGTAGTTCCGTCCAAATAATATTATCCCCACAATCGTATTTTTGGCAGTGGCTACTATCACTTTAAATTTAAACATTTTCGGCGTTTTTTGTGCGCATTTTTTGATCAACATTCAGTATGCATTCAATAAATTTCTTTTATCAAAAACGTGTATTAATTTCAAATAAATCAGATAATTTGATCTGTGATCATTGATATCAGACTTTTTTTTTCGGTAATTTTGTGTAATTTGTTAAAAATAGTTCTTTTTTTAATATGAAAAAACGTTGACCATGTGTTTTGAATGTTTTTTGAGTAAATAATATCAATATCATGGCATCACTTTCTATTTGATATGGTTTTTTTATGGAATGAAGCAAATTCGAAAGAAATTGAAGATGAGCACATTTCGAATTGGTTAAATTTACTCTAAACTAGTCTTTCATCAATTTACATTCACCGTCACATTGAAGTTGAATCAAATCCAAATTAGATCATTAATCAATATCAGATGCGATTATCACATGAAGAAAGATATACTCTTTTGTTGCATAATTTTTCACGGGAAAAAAAATAAAAAAGACGATCATGGATGAGCTCTCATTATAAAATCACAATTTGCAATTCGACTGCTTTTTACATAAATTATAAGCGTTGTCTATTTGTTGTCAACCAGAATATTTTCAAAGAATTTACACAAAAAAAAGAAAAAATATAACTTGTAATGTTAAAATTTTGGTCATACAGTCAATACTGTATTCAGTATAGCGTCTAAATTATTTATATTTCATCTAAAATGTCTGCTTCAAGTAATAGTTTCTGGATTCTTGTTAAGTATGTGGATCCAACCCTACCCAAAGTGGTTTAGAAATATTTTATGTAGTATACGATGAAAAGACGAGAAAAAACGACAGGCGTTTTTATTACATTAAAAAAGTGGAAAAACTACCGATCGATTTTTCTCGCCTTTCCGACAGAAAATCATCAAAAAATAACGTGACCCATCATCATAGTGATGAAAATTGATGATGGTGTCCACTTCCAAAACACTTTGTGTCGGGTCAGATCCAACTACTCCACCAGATATTATTTGAAGTTCAAATTTTGATGAAATATAAACATTTTTAAAAAAATTTAGACACTGAAGCTTCAACAAATGTATATTAGTAGTAGAATCAAGAAATATCATATAGGCCGCTAATTTATCTCCGTAATGCTTAAATAAAATATCCACTAGAATATTCATACCGAATTGATTTTTTTAAATTCCCATCTTATATCCGAATGATATGAGACCTTACTCTTCTGAAAATAATAAGATGAGGCAAACAATATGATGAGAACAGAATGTAACTCCATCTTCGTAGTGTTCTAGATGCTACTTAATTTTAATATTTCGTTCCAACAATTTTTGAAGAAATTTTGAAGCAAACTCATACTACACTTATTTGGTTCAGTCCATTAAATGGTTACAACAATCGTGCTGTACTAATGTACATATTGCTTGTTGCCTGATTTTTTATAGCATAAAATTGAATTCATACACAAAAATATTATTTTTGCCAATAAATTGTTTTATTTTTCTGCGAATTTTGTTCAATGTAAACGTACATGATCTTCTTAAATAATGTAGATATTTTCATTGCAACATACAGTTTCCTTATAAACATAAATAACAATTTCAATCAAATCAACAAATTACAATTCAACGATTCTGTTTAATAGCCAGTTTGACTTGGGACGCCATAGCTTGTAGCTGGTGGTACATAGCTCTGGCTTGGCGCGGCTGGTGCGTCATGATGGTGTGTTTGAGGTGGTACATAGCTTTGGCTTGGTGCAGCTGGTGCGTCAAAATGTTGTTGAGGAAGTTCAGCATGATGTTCTTGAGGTGGAATGTATTGTTGTTTTGGTGCTTGTTGATTTTTTACGAAGACTTGTTGCAACACAAGACGAACTTTGTGCACGTATGGTGCATTTTCTCGGATCTCTTTGACAATAGCTATCGGGACGGGTTGCTCCACGTGGATTGGCACTGGCCGTTTGACCACTTTCACAACAGCCACCGGATTATCGATAGGTATTTGGCGTTCAACGGGAGTGTAGATTGGATTATCGACTTTAATGTGGCGTTCATAGGGCACATGCACATGTTTGACCAAAGTTTTAACAGTTGGTTGAACGGCAAATTGTTCTTGATGAATATGTCCATATGCATGTAAAGCAGGTGCTGCTACTGCATGTTGGACAAAACCGGGTGCTCCAACATGCTGGACTAAACCGGGTGCTCCAACATGCTGGACTAAACCGGGTGCTCCAACATGCTGGACTAAACCGGGTGCTCCATCATGCTGGAATGGCTGAAGATGAGCAAAACTGTTAGTTTCTGGAACCAATTGTTGGGATGGAACAAATGGAGTTGCTAAGGATTGATATGACGCGGCCACAGGAGCGGTGGCTAACGATTGATATGATTGAGACAAAGCGGCTGGATATGGAGCACTTTGAAGATTTCCGAAATTGGATGCGCCCAACTCAAGTAAGCTACGTTTCTTATTGGATTTTTCTGATGTTTTTGAAGCTGCCGAGCATAGCGCAACTGATACCAACAATACAATCTGTTGAAATTAAATCAAATCGAATAAATATTCGATTAAAATATGTAAATAAACCTTTGTTTAAATGTATTAATACTTACGAAAGTCTTCATTTTGCCAAAAGTTAATTCCTTAGAATCCGCTGTGATCAACGAAAACGTATTGAATGAATTCGAAATGATTGAAAGCGAATTTTATATGGATTGATTATTGTCCAAATGATATGCCCCACCAAAAATGCTACTGAACAAATTGCATTTTACTTTCTTTCACATGGTGGATGAGACAATTTCTTTTTTGCTCTAACATCATTTCTGCAATCAAGTGCATGTCGTTTTTTTGTTTATTAAACATCACTCTCGCTACGTTATCATGCATTTGAAAGCGATTCAGTCTGTCAATACGCCGCCATCATTGTACTATTTATATCACATATGATGCAAAAACGCGATTTTGCCGGCTTATAAAAATAGATTGAATTGAAAGTAGATTGATTTCAATGAAAAGGAAAAAAACCAGATTGGATAAAGGAACTAAACATTTTCTCTATCTTTTGAATACGTTTATTTGCTAATTGGATCACCTATTGTTCACATCGATGTATTATGCAAATTTATTCAAATGAGTGTGTAAAACATTTAACTATATTCATAAATCACAGATGTGCAAAAAATCGCGTTCAAACAGTTCAGTGAATGCCACTTTTCTGTTGTTGTTTCAATTAAGCGTTACGTTTAGATTGTAGTCGGTGATTTAAGATATGTTTTTTACAGAAAAATAAATGATTGAGACGAATTAATTTTTTTATAATAACCTTTTGACAATCGTTTTTACCTGAAATATCTAAGATACCATTGAAATTTACTTTCGAATAGCATACACGTTTTGAAAGTTCGGTCTCCTTATGTAGCAATAAACTAGCGCAATAGATAACCAAATTAATAAAGATAACTTTTATAACAAAAGCAAACTATATTATCTTTTCGTGTGAATCTTTATTTCGATTTTTTTTCTTCTTTGCAATAAACTCTTAGACGGCGTGGCGTATACATTTTTCGGAGGAAGACATGATAGATTCAGATTCTTTTACGAAATGCAATACATTTCTCAAACAATGTGGATCAATATTTGCTTAAAAGTATGTTGATTGAAAATTTTATAGTAAACAGATTTAAAAAAAATCGTGGAAACGATTTCACTGACAACATTTCAAATGATGAGCATAGGGAAATTGCACAAAATTGAAAAAAAATAAATCTATTACCACTGATGTGCAGATATAGTAATGTGAATTTATGTCTATTCAATTAGAATTGAACGATGTGATAGACACACATCGTTGTGTCTATATTCCATAGATTATTGTACGCATTGATGAGTTTGACGAGCGTTGCGTTGACAACCGGGTGAATAATCAAATCAAAAATGAATAGTCTGACTGTGTCCACTAAATGCAGGTATGTGTATAAGAGTAAATCGGTTTTTCAGTAATGAATGGAAAATAGAAACCGATTTCGATTTTCCTTTCATTTCCTGTTGGCATCCGAGGGTCCACAATTCGTATATACACTTCGTCGAGCCCAATAGAACATGCACGATATTTTGGTGTGTATAATGTTTTTCCAGATATTGCATTTGTGGTACGCATTAACATTCGTTTTGTTGCCTCCATAAAGAGTGGTCATTTCGAATTCGGTTATGGTGCATAAAATGTGTTTACAAATCAATCCTGTGGAAACCTTTGCGAAACCGCCACAGCTTAAAACATGCCACCATCGTAATTGCTTTGCAATTTTATTTTGGGTGAACCAAACATTGACGGCAGTAACAATGAGGGGCAGCAACCGGCACAGATCGATGTAAAAGTTATCAGCATTAATTTATTGCATGTGGACTTGTGGAGGTATAAAAAAATGCAATTATTGGAAGAAAATCTGGACGCCAAACAACGGAAATGAGGCTATCAAGTATTATACAATAATTTATGTCGGCTCCTTTTTATTTATGACCAGCTGAATGTGTGTATGCGTTTTTTGTATGCGCACTCTCTCTCTCTCTCTTTCTCTTTCTAGTAAACTCGCTATCGAATATCTTTTTACAGGATTATTTTCGACCAGCACAAAAAAAGCTATAATGATTTATTTATTGTTTTTCGCATGTGACTCCATTTTTCGAAGTGATTAATTTGCGAGGAAAAAAAAGTTGTATATTTAACATCGCACACAACAATGCACACACACATACATCTACCATATTTCGAACGTGAACCGAAAATATCTATTTATATTTGGCAAATTGACGTTGTACAGCAAAAGCAATAAATACCATAATTACGGTTTTGTCCAGAGAACACGCTCAGAATTCGTAAATATCAGCAGACGTGATAATTTTCTCATGTCTCATATTTTCTTCTTGACGATTATTTTCACGAATGTGCACGCTTCTCTTTCATAAAATTCCGATATCACATCCGACCAAAATAATAATAATTTTCGAGCAAGCTCAACACTGGATATAAAATTGAGTTTGAAACTCTGACAGATTCTCTCTTTTTTTTCGTGATCGAGCAAATGTATATAAAAAGCGTTGACCATAAGTTTTGAAAAATGAAAATAATTGTTTTCAATTTAAAAATGTTCGAAGACAAGAGAAAATATACAAAACTCTTTGCGATTCGGAAAACTGACATCGAAGCGGATAAAAATAAAAAAAGACATGCAGTAGAGTTGGCAGTGTCATGATAAAATAGTTTGCGAACTTTCACAATTTTCCAGATGAATTGTCTGGATAAATTAATCAAGAGAATCGATCAAGTTTTGTTCCATGTTTTTCTTCTTTTTTCCCTTTTTAATGTGCTATTTTGAACGCAAAAAATGCGCAGTTAAAATCATTTCATGGTGGTCTTTCTGAAATATGTCAGAATGATGATGCCAGCAAAAAAAAATCAGCGAGGGAAGAAAGCACGTTTTGGCATAAGTTCTATATTTATGCGAAAATTCGAGTGAACTGTTTATCAAAGTACGATACATATCGTTATCATTTTGAATGCAGACAGTTAAGAGCGATTCGTTGAAGTGGCTTCAACAACAGCTCATTTCGTATAGACAGAATGCAAAAATAGAATTTAAATACAGAGTCAATGAAAGTTTTGTCCATTATGCTAATTAAATTTTATAATACAACTTTTCAAACCGAACATGAGGATGTAGAGTGCGAGGGGGAGAGAGAGATAAAAAGGCAGAGAACATCGATTCCAAAAGTTCCTATTTACGTAGTACGCAATGAAAGCACTTCGGAAAGCAAAACTGTTTATTTATCTGTGTCGTGATTGTGCTTTTGATATTGCAACATGAGGTGACAGTGGAATGAATATGCATCAAGTGGCCATGTGTGTGTGATAGCGTGCAGTTTGAGCACATACTCGTAATTAAATTCCGAAATGTACTTCCTGCCTGGGATGTGTATTCAGATTTTGTTATTGTTCACCAGTCCGATTCGTCGTCATCGTTGTTGTTATCAGTTGACTTTAGTAACTTCATCTTAAAGCATTACCATTTTCTATTCTCTGTTCGATTATTCAAAAGTCCAAACGGAACTTTACTTTCTAATGCAAATGTGATGCGGAACCGGTTTTCCATTTTATGGACATTTTGCACCACCGCACGAACGTTCAACATAATGCATTCTTCGGATATTCTCGTTTCCAAAACAATGACAATCGAAATGTTCATCTGGGTCAAAGAACTAGTCATAATAACAATGATAATGTAATGGATTTTGTAACGGTAACCCAGCACACCCACACCCAAGCACAAGTACAGGTAAATATGATTGTAACAATTGCAAAACCAAATCTGACTCTTTCTGTCTCATTCTCGGAATTGCACCGTCTTTTTGGAAAACACAAAAACATGGGTTCGAATTTATTTCCTGTTTATGCTAAAACTTCGAAACTGTCTGTGTTTACGTAGATAAATATTGGACGAGAGACATCGGTATTTGAAATGGCCATGATTTATTTCAAATAAATTATTTGTTTTTCGATATTTTTCAAAAAAGTAGTGCGTGTGTGATAATAATTTTGATTTGTACCACCAATTTTAAATAAACAACATACAACCGTTTTGTTCGCCAAACAAAACTGCTAGTTTCCGAATGCGAATTTCTCTGGATATGTTTTTGTTCCATACTCTCTTTTTTCCACTTCGAATATATTCACTTGCACGTCAATGCCATATGTGGCACTTCAGAGCATCACGTACTTGTCGTATCTTATCGTCAACTTATTGACGTGATGTGAAACGAAATTGAAAACTGTTTGAACTAAATCAATTGTCATCTTGTGTTATTAAATAATATGCTCGTGAAACTGATTTCACCATGCCAAACCAAACCAAACAAACCATCGAAGTCATAATATTCGATAATAACTTCAAAGTACTGTGACATTAGGAACGTGCAACTATCTCAGGGGAGATATTTTTCTCTTTCTCTCTCTCTCTTTTTCTCATCTTGTCATTTCCATTGGAATCATACCAAATCTGTAAAAACTCAGTCTCCGGAGTTGGGGATTTGAAATATGTAATTCGAAAAGTGTGCTGCACCCAAGGATTTATCCTTCAATTTAGTTGTCATCACAAAAGAAGCTGTTTCAATTCAAATCCAATTGTGCATTCCACATAGCACGATTTACGATAAATGACAAATGACAATGCATTCCAAAATGGATAATTTGTTGTTTGAAATCTGTTCAGTGATGGAAAAGAAAATTTTAATATCATTTTGGAACGTGTAAATTCCGTATTCAAATCAAACCAAAATTTAATTGATATTCATTACGTTTGGAATACATTTTGAACGAAAATTAATGTTTAATTTATTTTGCATATGGCCTTCGAGCGTGAGAGAATTTCGATGAAAATCTTATATTAGTTTGGCAAATAAATCACAAAAATATCAAACAAAAAATTTGTTATTCTCGTGCATATTTTGCATGTTTTGCTAATAATCTTTTGAAGCATTCAAAAACCACATAATTCACATTTTTATTTCCGATACGAGCTTACACTTTCAATTTACTTTAGTTGAGAAAATTGTTTACTATTTTCAACAAAAATGGATGCACTGCAGTAAAATTGCAGTTGATTTGTGCTTGTGATGCTTTCAATTATATTATCGTGATTTATAAGCCGCTGGTTTTCTGCTGAAAGTCTTTCCGGTTTCTTCGAATAGAGTCTTTCAAGTTTCATCTAAAATTAATGTGTTGAATATGAGATACGGACGATGTGATGCGGTTGTTATGCTTTCGTCTACGGGATATGACGAAAACATTTCTATGTTCAACTCACATGCATAAATAACTCTTGGAATGTCGCATACGGTTCTACTGAAAAATGTACGCACAAATAAATGGAATCCATTTCGGGCTTCAAATATAAATTGGGTTAGACTCTCTCATGTTTTCTGTTGTCGTTGATATTTTCATCATCATTGACAAAAGCGTTTGTACATTTTTTCGTCGAAAACTGGAAAAAAATCAGGATAGAAAGAGAGAAAAGTGATATAAGTGTATCTTTTACTTTTCCGCACACACCTAGTGTGAAAGGGGAAAGTATTGCAATAGGTCAAAATTTACGAAACTTCAAAAACATGTTTTCTGGACGTTTCTGAGGTCAAAGAACCCGAATCAGGCCGTTTTTTGCATGGTTGTTGTGGGTCTGTTCCACGTTGTACGTCGTACGTTGTCCGCCGTACGCAAAATTTGTCCATCGATTTTCTCACCACCCAGAAAAGTTATTTGAAATCTGACTTCACGGGATGATTGGGGGTCCCCAGGAATAGAAATCATCAGATTTTGAGCGACTTTGGTTGATGGAAAAAAATTCCATGCCTGGAGTGATACCTATGAAAAAGAGTCCAATTTTCGTCCAAAACTCATACTTAATGTAGACTTAAACACTCAAAAATATGTATTGGGGGGTTTTTTGACACGAGAAAACCGAATCCGAGGTTATTTTTGAGATACAATCAATTTTTGATACAGTTTCCTTGAAAAAATCACAAAAAATTGAATTTTTGTATGGGAGCCATGCCTGTATGCTACCTTAATGACGTGAAACTTTGCACAGACTATTTTTTACACAAAAAAATAACATTCTGAAAGTTTGAAGAGATTTGAATTAAAATTAGGGGTACCTCCCATACAAAATTTTCAATTTTCGGCTCAAAAACGAATATTTTGTATGGGAGGTACTCTTAATTTTGGTTGAAATTTCTCCAAACCCTCCAAATGTTATTTTTTTGTGAAAAAAATAACCTGTACAAATTTTCACGCCATTAAGGTAGTATAGTTAGTTATGAAAAGTGTTTCAAAAATAATTTTTATGGCAAAATTAACGTCAGACATATTTTTTTATAGTGTTTTGTTAGAAAATGAAATACTTTCAAATGTCGTACAAATGGGTTCATCATGAAAGTGTGAAAAATCTTTTCTAGTACTTCTGTTATTAAATAAAAGAATATTTCGATGCCAAAGTTGAGTTTTTTTGGTCTCGAACTTTACGCCGCTTGAAAGGCTTGAAAATTCGAACAAATATTATTTTGAACTTGCTTAATAAAATACGCAAATACCACCGTGCGGAAAAGTTCGTCTTACTCCTGTAAGACTCTTTATTTTCATAGAATCTACTATGTATACGACACAAAGTACCATCAAAAAACCGAAGCAAAAAAAATTTAATAATTTATTTATCACAGACAAAAAGGCAGAATGTCAAGGAAAGCTAACATATCACAATTTTGCGTATACATTTTGTTTACATATACACGATTGAGATTGAATCTATCCGGTTGCCGGATATCCCATTTTGAATATTCACTCTCTGTGTGTATCGTGTAAAAACGAAGTGAATTTCTGATGCGCCACATACATATGAGCACATATTTTCAGAAAATGCGTTTCTCCCTCTCTCTCTCTCTCGTGTTGCATGTATAAACACGTAGAATGTCTGGAAAATTTTCTATCCAGCAAACAAATGATGATTGCGACGACATCAACGATAGAGAATGGATGGCTCAACATGCAAAACTAGAAAATAAAATTAGTTTAAATGTATAAACATTTCACATTTCCCTCCTAGTGTGCTTTTGCATCACTTTAAAGTCGAACCGCTGTCATTGTAAGTAATTTATCTTGTTTCATGATCCTTTTGCTCAGCTTTGTTTGTTATGCAATGCTTTGTGTACTTTTTTTCTTCGTCTCTACTTTAAACTGATCGCTTTTGCTTCCTCGCTCTATGCAGACACGAAAGAAAATTCACTTCGAAAGAGAGAAAGATCAAGTAATTTGTTATTTTTGCAACGCTTATTTACTCGAAGACGAAACGATGATATACAGAACATTTTAATCAAATGATACAGTCAAAAATGTTTGCCTTCAAATGGGCGAATAAACAAAAGTACCTTAAATGAAATGAATGCCTTCTGTTTGACTTTATTTTTCACTAAATGTTTGATTTACATTTAAGTTTCATGTTTCATCGAAACGAAAAAGGATTTCGGTTGAAAATTAAATATGTTTTTTTTTTTGTTTCGTTTTCTTTTCGCTCTTGCAAAACGCGTTTGGGGCAAAACGCACATCGTTTCACTCAAAGGGAAATTAAATAACGTAAATATACGATGAAGTCACGCTTTCGACTAGTGTTATTTTTTGCCCTCTCTCTCTCTCTCCCTAACGTCAATTTGTGCACCAATCAAATGAATTTGATGGCAAAGTAAATTTCGTTGAGTGCAATGAAGTCAAGAACACACTATCATCATGTCAGTTCTTTCATTACATTTTATTTTGTTGATTCTACCAAAACCACGAAACTGTTTTCGGAATTTGAAGCGAAAATGTGTGCACACTGCACACCCATCGTCAAAGGTTTGCTACCGCACCGAAAAACATGTTCAATTAACTTCAATCGATTATTATGTTGCAATTTGGTTCGTTTCAAAGTTCAAACGACGAAAATTTCAGTTTCCTGGAATGAAAATATCGTGTTTATTGCGAATAAAATTGCAACACTTCGGGTTTTTTTTTCAATCACGATTTGTTTTTCCTGTTTCACAGCTCAAACGATAATCAATTTATACATGCAAATCATTATAAGATTTTCGGCACGAAATGCTACAATGTTGAACAAACATGCGACAGAAACGATTCAACGATTTGCGCTCTTTCAAGATAATTCAAGACATAAGCGGTGCCAGTTGCTATTTGTTATCGATTATCAAGCTGTTGTCGCTTAGAAATCATTGTTACCATTCACGGAGAATCTGAATTTACATTACATTTCTGCTTTTTACATAGAAGATGGATCTCTATTCGATGAACTACAATTTGACATGTATTTATAGAATCGAAAAATTATCTTCACACATCACCAGTCAGATTGAAATCATTAGATATTAGGTGAAAAGAGAACCGAAAGTCAATGTTATGTAATACACGTACGTTTTACACGTGTAAAATGATTATCTTGTTGTGTGGTCAAGAGCGATTTTGTGTTCTGGTCACCCCACTCTTTACGGCAATGTGCAATTGTTGTGATAACGTTTGGCACTGGCTTTGTCAAAATTTAACTTATACATATTTTTGGTGGGATTTCAAACCAAATTTGCAAATAATTTATGTTTAATGTGATTGCTCCTTGTTGAATGAGAGTGATAGAAAAATAAGAACACACATTCGAATCGAAATGTGCCACAAGGTATTATAATGTTGATGTATCGGAATTGCCCACATTCAAATTGAGTCAATGATGCATTCGCATTTGTGGCATTTGATTTCTGAAGTGAATGGTGGCAAACGTGCTATTATTAGTTCACTTGTCAATGTTCAGATGACTTGATTTCGATTTATTCACCATAAAATGGAATTTCATGTTGTTCAGCACAATATGATACCGACACCGACATTGGTTTAGTTTGATTACAAACTGCACAAAACGAACACAATGGATTTGTTAACGGATGTAACAGCATTTGAATGAACCTCTCTGAATTTAGGGAAAACCGAATAAAATCCAACCACATTCTGATGAATCATACTATAAATGAGTCGTACTCTTACCAATTTAAGATACAATCTATTCTGCAGGAGGCATCAGAGATCTGCAAGTGGAGAATTCCCAAATGATGAATAATACTTGGAAACAATCTAAAAATCTAACCTACTTACACAAGCAATTGACCTAATCCATAAATTTTTCGTTTCAATCAAAATGTGAAAAATGAGAATGAACAAAAAAGAGACTTATTTATTCAAAATGAACCGAAAATTCAATCAATTCTAAAAAATTCAAATGAATTTTAAGTTAATTAACTTTTTATATACGTTCATTAATCATTAAATTGAGCGATTTTATGGAATAGAATGGGGTTTGTAGCTTGCAAAATGATTTAAATGATCTTTGTTTCAATGATTTCGTGTGATAATCGTTGAGAAAATGTTTTAATTCAACATTAAGAATTGCGCACATTTTAATTAATCCAAATAGAAATCCACAGAATAAATCGATTCGAATTTATCACAATGAATTTAAGGTACGCACGTGTATATAGAAGCGAAATTCGCGAAATCCGTGACGACGAAGAAATAAATAGAAGCAAACGATTAAAATATTAACTCATTTGTTGTTATTGTTGGTCAAGGTCGACTTTTGCATCGCATCGTATCTCATCATCATAGATATCACGCAATCAATTATGACGTTGAAATTTTTATACCTCACACAGTCTTAAATTATAAGTTTGTGGCTTGTATTTTATGCTGAAAAAAGAATACACAGTAGAATGAGATAGAAGACTGACTTCAATCGGGTTACCTGGGTGTATACATACAAAATCAGTGGCACGTTTGGAGAACACATTCAGATGCTTTTGTTATTTCATTCACCAAACAAGTTTCATTCTGTGCTCAGTCAAAACATTTAACCGTGCTACTACTGCCGATGCGGCTGGAATTTTTTCACTTTTCCAATCGAACTACATAATTTGAGATTTAAAAAAAAATATCAAAGTTTCTTGTGCTTATGACGCTTTATTATAGTTGAGTTGTGTGTTTTCTAAGTTTATCGATTTTTTAAAAATAAATATTGAAAAATTGGATAAAACAGCGAAAAAAGGTTGATATTTTTTATCTAAAATTATTTTTCAAAGGCATGACTTTTTTTGTGTCTCGGTTTTAATTTGGCACATATACTATATTACAACATCGATTCAAAATATTTATCAAAAAAAAATATGTTATACTTTCACTTGTGAACGTTGGTTTATGTGTTAAGGTTAAAATTTGACCGGTTTTTTTTTCTTTTTGGTTCAAGCTATACAATCACCTGTTTCAAATTATTTTATCGTATCTGAAGCTTGGTGTGGAAGTGTTCATTGTACGCTTTGACGTTCAAACGTGATTCCAATGACTCAGTGCAAAAACTCGTTTTGTCCACAAACAAAAAGCCAATGATTCACGAACATATCAATAAAAATGCATCAATATGATATGAAGATTTTGAGTATCAAAAACAGCAAATAACTGACATCATATGGTTTGCCATAATGCGGAATAAAACTAGTTTTCTTCTTTGTCATGAAAAAACCAAAAACCACCGTTGTTTTTTCACACTTTGTCGATTTTGAGTTTATAATAAGAAGTAAATTTGGAGAATGCTTGTGATTCTAAATATTTTGCGCAAATTTTCAAGAAAAAGTAGAATAATTTGAGAGTATGTATCTATATCTTTTGAACAGATGATGACAAGGTGGATTGAAGTGATCGCGGCGTCGGCGTTCGTGTTCGCTGTAACTGTGGCTTATGTGGTGCCAAAGGCTCGAATTGAAGTATTGCACCCGAAAGGATTTTCGGTTTCAATTCCCGATACGCCTGGGATTCAATTGTTTGCGTTCCATGGCAATTTGAATTCACCCATGGAGGGTCTCGAAAACGGTCAATTTTCGGCCGATATTCTAAAACACAAAAATGGACGATGGACATTCATTGATCGAAAGCATGAAATTAAACCGGGCGATGTTCTCTATTATTGGATGTATGTACAAAAAGAATCGCTTGGCTATCGCAGAGATGATCAGAAACATGAATTCACAGGTGCGATATTAAAATAATAATAATAATTTCGATAATGAAAAATGAATAATAATTTGAATGAAATATTTTTTGTTCAGATTCTGATGTGTATAGAGGTATAAATGTAACTGAAGAGACAAGTTCAACTGATGCTCCCGAATATACAGAGCGTCCAGTTCGGCCGACTCAACCAACACGTGGAACATCGACAGTAAATGAAAACCGTGACTGCAACGCGAGCACTGGACCAATGAGAGTGTTTCCCAGTGAAGTTCATCATTATCACCATCATTTGTTTGGTCCGAGTTCGTGTGGTGCTGGCGGCAATGGAGGTCAATTCGGTGGCCAATATCCAAATGGTGGCAGCGGAGGCAGTTTTAATGGCGGTGGTGGTGGCGGTGGTAGTGTAAATTTCCCTAGTCCTGATGGACAAAGTGCTGGCACCACAAGTGCTGTTCAACAGTTAACGTTACAAATGAGACAAGTTATGGCTGCCCTTGAAAATATGAAATTAAAAGTGGCCACTCTATCGGAAGTTGTTGATGAATTGATCAATTCAAACAGTAATACCAAACTTTTATTGACCGGTGCCAATGTTGATTCAACAACAAATCTATTTGATTTGGTGCGACACATCATTTTGGATCGATTGGAATTGAAAGATTTGAAAAATGACATTTACTCGGCAACACGTATCAAAAAAGGTATTGTATTTGATGTTGCTTCTGGCTTGGATAAACGACGAATTTTGGCCAGGGCCAGAGAAAGGTTACATGGCGATGACGAGGAATTACGTATTACCGATTACTATGACGGTGAAACTAAGCCAGACAATTCTGAATCATCTGAATCGATAATTGATACACGATTTGGTGATGAATGAAACCACATTGGATTAACCACAGTTTGAACAGAAAACTGTTCAATGTCAAACAAAGTTTTTGTGAAGAGTACACATTTTTTTTAAACAAACATTTTGGATTTTTGCTAGTATTGGTGATAGTTTGAAAGAAATATTTATACCACTCTTTTTGGTCGTGGATTTTTCTCGACTGGCAAGAAATATTAATGAAAGACTGTCATCAACAAAGTTATGGTACTGGTTATGTTCGAGAACTTTGTTGAAGACTTTTATTATCTTTTATCAGTTACGCATAATACACAACCAAAAAAGAACGGAAAAAATATATTCGTTTCGAAATCTCTAATACAAATTGATTTAAGAATTTATCTAAGTTGTGTAAGCAAGCATCATAGAATTTTATCGATATAAATAGCATGTAGTTTTGTAAAATGATTCGCTTATTCGTTTCGTTGTTTATAAGTTCGAAATAAAATAAAGATGTTACAAATGAATTGCGAGTTATATGCTTTGAACTTCCCACATTTGAAAGAAAAACAAAAATGATGAGTCGTTGGAATGAGTCATAGATAGCTTTATCATTTTACGCATTACATTTTGACTATTTTTTATTAACAATTTAATAATTCCCATTGACCCTCGTGAATGCATAAAAAAGGCGTACAAAACAATGTATTTCCTCAACACCTTTATCGTTTTAACGATTGTAATTATAATTATGCAAGTTTCATTGGACTACTCTCGGCTACTCTCGGCTCCCTTTTAATCGAACAATACGAAATTAAATCGTTCCATGAATTGTTTATTGTATTGTGTTTTGATTTAGTTTTCAATAGCAGAAAGTCGGTTAAGGTTTTTTTTTTGCATAGTGCCCAAACGCATACAGACAATGAATGAAAATGCTATGATTGTGAAAATTGCATGTTTCTAAATCAAAGAGCAAGAGGCAAACTGACATATGAATTCCCCCATACACAAATGTGTTTATATGTATTAGTTGTCATATGTCAAACTCAATATGTAATAATAATAAATTCACAGTGAAGTTGTCTGCTGTGATGTTTAAAAAAAACGATAATTTAAATTTCAAATATTTCACTGGTAAAAAAGAAACTTTTTGAAAACAAAAATTAGTAGTTTGAATGAAGAGAAATTTTTATTTCATATTTGTGATGCATTTATCGCATGCAACCTTGGCATCAACGGTGACGAAGGAATTGAAACAAAATACACATATATTTCTTCCGAAATTGAAACGGCAAATGTCCTTTGTAACCCGACGTCGAACAATTTTGGCCGGCACCACTTCTCCTTCACGACCACGAACTGAATCACCATTGGAAACAACTGATGAAGTATTGCCATTTCCTGAAGCCACATTTTGTGGATTTAATTCGTCGGCACTGGGTTCGAATGCTTCGTTCTTGAAGTTAGATTCTAGAAAATTGTAAAAAAAAAACAATTTGTAATTCTCTTTAAAGTATAGAAACATGAAAATTCCAACCTGACGATGACGGTTGCTCTGATAGAGCGTCGATAGTTGATTGAGCCGTATTGGGATCAAATACTTCGTTGTTGATGCTAGATTCTAGAAAATTAAGAAAAAAGCCATTGTTAGTTCTCTTATTTTAAAGTAACAACATAAAAATTCCAACCTGACGATGATACTAGCGATGATGGCTGCTCTAATTTGGCTCCAACAGTTGCTTCATCAGTATTATTGTCGCCAGTCTCATTTGAAAATATGTTGCCACCAAAAAACAACACAACCAAATCGCGACGATTGCTTGATTTGCGACAAACAGGGCACTCGGGCTTCCTGAAATATTAAAGAATAGTTTTTTTAAATGAAAATAATGAGTAATGATGATATTTACGTTCAGGTCAATGAACTTCAACTGAATGTTAAAATATGAATATGATTATATTATGTTATTTATCATAATTTTTTAACTCACTTGTGTAATGCATATCGAATACATTTGCGGTGGAATACATGACCACAAAATGGTGTATTCAATTCCTGGCCATCAAAAAGTTTGTCGGAACAAATCGTACATTCGGCTTGTGTAATGTTCATCATGAAAAAAAAACAATGTTCATGGAACAAGTGTCAAATGAAAACTGTTTCAATATGTCAATCGCGCCAATAACTTACCGCCAATAAATAACACTTGTGCCAACTTTACGCATCACTTGTCAAACTTTGTGCATTTCATTCACATCATTGTTTTGAATTTTATCCGGTGAACCAAAATGCGTGGAAAAAGTGCTAAAAATGATAATAGAGGTGAATATATTTTTAAGATATTATTTATGTTTGAATCTTAAACTATTAAATTGTTTGAATTTAATTTTTCATGCATTTTTTAGTGTCTCGAGGAACAACTCGCGACAACTATTTATGTGAAGCATACGGTTGTTCACCATGTTTTGTACGCACACCAAAATTGACCAGTATCGATGTGGCTCGCATTCGTCGAAGACTGGTTAAACCCCAACGCACCCAACCAAAACGCAAGGCAAACAGCCCAAAGAATTTGAGCCCAAAAACTAAGCGCCGTCGTGATGAAAGTTTATTCACCCCACCGGTCCCATATCCAGTTAAAATGGTGGAGGTTCAAACAATGAACAACGAATGTAAGTAATGACAATATTTTATTATTTTCAGTGCTTGTTCTGTTTATGATTTCTAATCAAAATGATTTTGTATTTTTATCTTTTCAGTGCATGCTCACATTGTGCAGATCCGCAATGAGCATAATTATTCCAGCTGAAAAATTGGCGATAATTCGTTTTTCATTATGTCATTTTTGCATCAATATATTGAATAAATGGTTCATTGACCTTCGAACTTAAACTATTTTGATTTTTTGGTTGCCTACTTGGTTGGCTCAAACATCCACAGCTATTGATATATCAATAGGAATGGTGTCATTGTTTGAAACAATTTAAAATGTTTGTGTGCATCGGATATTTTTTATTTTTATTTTAAATTCATTTCATACAATGACACCATTGTTGTGCAAAGAGATACATTGAATAGGCGCTATTTTCTTGTTGACATATCGATATTTCGAATGTTTGACTTGGCTACTTTGCATTCTAGCGGCAGTGTTCACTTGTATTTAAATTTTTCATTTTTCAGTCTTGTTGAAATTCTCTTGCGATTAATAGTATATCGATTGAGAAATAATTTTAAAAAATGGATCGAGGTAATATGATAAAAAAATTCTAACTGATTTTGAGTAATATTTTTTAAAGATCAATGACCTTTTCAAAAGTGAAATGAAATTGAAAATAATTGAGCATTTAATCTGTTACTATGTGTGAAAACGATTGCATTGAGCAATGAAAATATATGATTTTTCTTGATTAGTATTCGAAGTGTTTCTTATTTTATGGAAAATCAATTACCCGATAAAATTGTGGAATGGTTACTAAGTTACCAAGTTCATTAACACGCTTTAATTTAAGTCTTCTTCAGCAACTTGTGTTTTCCAATATTTTCTAAAAAAAATACATTTCTGATTCAGTTCAATATAATAAGAAATCCATTAAAATGGGAATTTTTTAAAAATACCTACTTGTTTTTGCTCATTCATTTTTGCAATCTGGCTTAAAGATCTGAAAACAATTGGAATATAATTTATTATAATTTTTTTCTGAATTTTCACTATGTTATAAATGTTCAGAAGCGATTCATTTAAAGATCAAGAGAACAGGAGCTACAAAACGAAACTGCAATCATCCATTGTGTGGAATAACAACTAGATTGGCCACGATTCCAAAAGAGATACGATATCGAATTGCTGTAGATTACAAGGTTTATATTCCATCCAGTTCTGTGGCATGCGGTAATCATATTCAAAGTGAATCATGGATGAACGTAAATGCGATCATAACATCGGAGGAGTCAAAATTCACTAAACAACATCTTGAAGAAATGTTTAGCTTGTTATCAAATCCCCCGGCCAAAACAATTATTTCAAAAGAGTCATGTAAATATTTTCATGAAACCAATACAACGATTATATAAATATAGAATAATTAACCGAAATTTTCTGCAGGCACTGGTGAAGAAGAAATGAAACTTCTAAGTGGACACACTAAGCATGATTTCAAAATGTTACTAAATGAATTGCCTGATCTTTTTGAAGAACTCAAGTCAAATGATAAAGCCAGTGATGCACTGTTTATTTATTTGATGAGATTACGTACTGGCCGGTCTTATCAAGAAGTCGGATTTCACTTTGACGTGTCGAGAAGAACGGTTCAACGGCGATGCAACTTGGTGAGAGATGTTTTAAAACGAGTAATCGTTCCTCGTTACATCAATTTTGAAATGAGCCGAGCAGAATTATTGTCACACAAATCTGAAACAAGCCACATATTGTTTGATGACGATGACTTTAATGGTGCACATTTAATACTTGACGGGACATACATTTATCTCGAAAAAAGCACGAATCACAAATTCCAAAAAGATACTTACAATGCACACAAAATGCGGAATTACCTAAAAATAATGATGGGTGTGTTGACAGATGGCCGAATTTTATTTGTGCTTGGTCCATTTAAGGCGACAGAAAATGATGCCAAAATCACTGAAAAAATTTTCAGGCCACAGCAATTAACGTCATCACTAATATCGCTTCAACCTGAAGATGTTTTCATTGTAGATCGAGGATTTCGCGATTGTGAAACAACTCTAATAAATCTCGGTTATATAGTCAAAATGCCTACATGCAATGAACACACTAAATTGACCACAAAAAATGCAAACGAATCACGTCTGGTGACAAGAGTACGCTACAATGTCGAACGTGTGAATGGTGTTATGAAGAATGTTTGGCGAATATTTTCAAATACGATTGATATTCACTACATTCCAAAGATAATGACTGACTTCGAGATCGGAGCGGCATTATTAAATAAAAGAGCGAATTATGTGCAGGATTCAACGACAACAATTGAAATGGCCAGGGAATTGAAACTTCGACTAAATCAACCGAACCTTCTGAGCACTATTGTTGAATTGCCACAGCTCGAACGTTTAATAAAAACGAAGTCGTATGCAATAGTCGATGATTTTGAGACCTATCCACGATTCACTTTTGCAGATTTACAAATGATATCATTCGGTCCATATCAAGTACAACAAGCACGATGCTATTTATCAAACCATTTATATGAACATGATAACGAATTGTTGATTGTGAGTTTCTTGAGAGAAGATGTGAAGAATTTGTGCAACCGTTTACTTAACGAAAATATGGATCCATTGCTGCTGATGGCAAATTTAAAATCGCGTTTTGTGTCACAAAGCGTGTATAGAACTTTCGTGCTAATGGACAAGAAAATAGGTAATTATCAACATAATTATCGCTCTGTTTTGGCATATACTTGCTCATGTAAGGCTGGAAATCGGACTGCAGGCTGCTGTTCACATGTCATGTCTCTTTTATATTATGTTACTTACGCAAGAAATGGAGTAAAAGAAGTATCCAGACATTTGAAAAACTTTTTTGATGATAACGATATCGTAATCGACGCAATCGAAGATGAATTCATTGAAGGTGATTCAGATGCCGATATTTAGTTCAACGATGATAAGAATAAAATACATTCACTTTAATTTACAGAATAATGCATAGCACTTCTTTCACAAAAAAGTAATGAATAATTTAAATTTAAATAAATATTTTCAATAGAAATTGTGTTTTCGTCCAAAATAATGAAACAGTAATCATTTTGTAAACATGTCATTATTTATACAAAGTCAAATAAACACCTTTTTAGCATGAAGTTGGTTAAAAACCAGCAACTGTCAGTCGTCTGAGCATGACAACTTGTACGTGTAAATAGTATAGTGTATAACAAACCAATACATATATCATGGGGAATCGTGCGTCTTCTTCTTTAATTATACGCATCCAAATACTAAGTACAGAAGGCAAGACAATAAATTCTTGGAATAAAATTTATGAGAATAACTTGAACACAAAGCTGAAGTGCACATATTCAGATCGCATAGCTGCAATGTGTACTCGAACGGCCATTCTATGCCGAACAGACACACAAACTATTCAATGGCTCATATATGCTAGAAGAAGCGTACGTATTTTGATTTCCGACTTGTTTGCCCGGTGAATGCAATGTGTAAATCACACAATATGTGTGCACATTTCGAAGAAGAGTAAACCATTCTGGTGCACACGTGATCGGTATTTTCCCGTATATACGAATTTCAAAAATTCAAAATGGTAATAAATCATTTGGAAATTTCATTTATGAACACATTTGCAAAATTGTTTTTGTTTACAACAAAATCGAAAATTTATGATCGACAACAATTGCAGCGGCGCTATGCATTCGATTGGCCACTTCGAAATTTAATGATAGTTGATTTTGTTTCATTTGAATTTTATGAAAGCGAGTCTGACTGTACAAATGCCGTGTTTATCTTCTTTTTTTGCAAACAATTTTGCCTCGGAGCATACATTTATTTGAATTATTTTTGGATTGTTTGATCTTTCGCCAAGCAAAATAAAAACCGCAATTATTTTATGCGATGCTTGAAAATCCGTTTTCAATCCAAATGTTGTATTATCAAATTTAATGGCCGAAAAAAACAAACAAATCGAGATGGAAAGTATTTGTTGAAAATGTTGAACAAACATGATTTGAATTTGGAGCGATTGTGCGCAGCTGGAAGCATCAAACATGAAAAGCTGTGTCGTGGGGGAAAAGAATGGCCAACACAAAATAAACGAAACGTTCATTCGCCTCTACCCGCAATACAGTGTGAATTCGCTGGCGCGACAACAAAACAATTTCATTAATTCAATGTAGAACTAATTAAATTTGCATACATTTTTGCTATTTTTCGCCTCACCACTGCCAACTCATGCAACTGTATCGCTGGCTACTGTAAGCCATACACTAGATCCATTCAAATTTATACAATAGCCTCATTTAACAGCAGTTGTTTGTTTTAAAGTTTTCCGAGCGTGCGGATGATTTTAAATATTTGCGCATATTTATGGGCAGATACGTAGCAGTTCTCTCTCTCTCCATGTCCCACTCCTTTGCTCGCTAACTTTACAACACTTTAGCCAATTATCACCCAGGCACTATGACTATTTAATCATTGAAATGCATCCACATAAAAAATATCAAAATCCATCGGTGGCGGAAGTTTGTAATAGCATAATCATGGAAAAAGTTTCATTTCGGCCAACCTCAATGTGGGATACATCATCCACTTTTCTATTTGTCACATTCGCTTGACAGACGGTTGACTCTCATTATACTTCAACACAATCGAAACACATTATGGCGCATCATTTGCATAACACTTGCTATTACAAGTTGTCTTATAAAATATGCACAATTTTAATGGATTATATGCAAAAAATGTTTGATAAAATGCAATTATTTCAATTTCAGTTTTTCTTCATCGATCTACATTTTTGGTGAATTTAACTATTTTCAATTATTTTGATGTTATATCATTTTTGACATACAATACAATAAAAACTTGTTTGTCAAATCTTTCTTATCTTTGACCACTTCTAGTTTTCGAAAGGTAATAAAAACAAATATTTACTCCAACTAAAAAATGAATAACATTGCATTATAGTGAGTCAACGAATTTTTCCCATAAAAAAATATGCGATAAGAAAAACTATGGAAATTCCATTTTAAATATTTTAAATGGTTAATATTTCTTAGTCTATCTTAATTTCTACACAATTTTAATATAAATATAGCCTTCAAATGGATTCAAAACCAGTTCAATTGAAGTTTGTTGTCTTTACAAAAAATTACTTTTGCAAAACTAACAGAAAAATGGCCAATCCTTGGATTTTGATTGTTTGTGTTTCAATTCTTTTTACTCAATCGCAAGCGTTGGAATCCAAAACTCAGAGAAATATTTCACTGCAAAATACATATCCCCTACATAAATTACAAAACGAAAATCACATTGCTTATCGACAATTGTTGGATGTATTCCAGATGCATAACAAATCTGATCAATTCTTTGAAGATAGCGAATACAAATTTGGAGAACGAATTGATGGTAAGTATAATTAATATTAAATGTGAAATAACACAATGTATTGTAAATCGTTTTACTACAGGTGATGTTCTTGTTGCCATTCAGATGGAAGCAATCGAATATAAAAATAAACGTGACGTTGAAGTATTAGTTGCTTATCCTACAACTGCAAATGGTGACTTTTACGTTTCTTTTGTCAACATTTTTGTTACTCAAGTAAGAAAGAGTAGTAATGCAAAGATGTGATTGAATCAAGTTGAATCCAATGTATTTGAACAGGATAATGAAGATGGGAATGCCAGCATAACTAAGGGCGGAATTCATCAAACAGAAATTGCGACTAGAATTAAAGCACAGAATACCAAATTTATCGTGTACTTCGTAGAAATCTTTGGATACTTGAAACCAAGCATACAATAAATGGTTTTTATTTTGATTTTCATAAAGCAACGTATTTCATACCCTTGTGGAAAATTACTGACTGACTAGTCAGTTAACTAATTTGGGACGTTTTTGGCTAAAACCAACTGAGATTGAAGTTGTTTTAAGTTGTTTTGGCTGATTTTTCAGTCAATCCTAGTAGAGAAAAATACAACTTAATTCAACTTCAATCACAGTTGACTATATAGACACAAACCTCCCAAATTAGTCATCTGTTTAAAATGACATACATAGACGACTAAAGTCGGCTAGGTAGACGACTTCAGTTAACAAAATTCCAATTTCAGTCGATTTTAGCTAACCAGTCAGTCAGTCACTTTTTTTCCACACGTAAAAGGTAGTACATGCAATATTAATCTGTTTCTGTTCATTCACTATAAAATCAATAAATTCGCAAATGAGAAAATTAAGTCAACTTTTTATTCCTTAAATAGTCTTGTGTATAGATGTGTAACAGTCATATGAAACGATCCTCACTTTATTGCGAATTAAGTTATAAACTAAATTTAGAATATACACTTTTTGATTTTGCCATGTGTGTTTGCCAGGAGCAAACATTAAACTATTCGCACGTGTACATCATACAATACTTATACTTATTACTTTATATTAAACAATGTTTGATATTATAAAATGTTAATCCATTCACAATGTAATAAATTCCAAATTATCTATGTCATAATTAACAACCGGAGATTGAATTTTGTTAGCATTATGTGAGGTAGTCTTTATCATAAAGAGAATAAACGTATAATATTTTCACGATTTGGATGATGTATCTTTGCAACAGCTTAATAGAACAATCTCAAAAGATAGCACTTGGTTAGGAGGTTGGAAATTGAAATCAGTCATAAAACGGAGAAATTATTTTTTTAGAGGAACAAACTATTTATTATTAATTTTTTACATAAATAATATGGCTTGTTGTTTGCTCATTTAATATCGTGCTTGATTTTGGTTTGGTTGTAGACACACATTACTGGACAATGCGGCATGTGTTTGGAAGTATGACTTGGGTGAATGTTTGTTCACCGCCTTGACATTGAACAGGAACTGTCATTTGTGTTTTATTTCCGCAGTCTTTGGTTGCGACACATTGATTGTAAGCGTTAAAGGCTTGACCTTCTGGGCACCGGCAACTGGCAGCGCAAGATGTGCTGAAGTTTTGGGCATCTAATGAAAGTACATCACCACAGCTGCGATAAGACCATTTGGAGCAATCGGCATACACTTGACCAGCTGGACACCTTACATCTGAAACTAATCAATTTGAATTTATATTAATGTTGGTCACAATGTTAAATAAAATGTAAATTTTACTTGAAAATGTGCATTCACTTGCATATGCGGCGTATGCTGAATTCTTTATGATTTCGAATTGTGCATCATTACTAACTGAATACAAGTCTAACATACAAGCATCATAATAAGCCGAAATATTAGCGGTGCAGCCAGAGAAGCTTTCGTTCTTCAAATAAGAACAAGCTACAAGTGCCTTCTGCTTGCGTTCTGGATGTTCTGCGCAAGTATCGACTGGAGAACCAGACCATTGTGATGTACTGCACACTTCTTTAACGCACCATGAGTTTCCAACGTTAGTAGCATTTTGAGTTAAACCTTCTGGTGTTTGCAAGTCATTTGTTTGGTCTCCATCGTAAAGTCCGCACATTCCACTGGTTCGGCGGACATAAGAAACAGGTGCATTGATTGTTACCCAAAGTAAATTGGCTTTCCATGATTTACATGTTACTTTCAACCTATCTGAGAATGTAGCCGATACGACGTTTGTGTCCTCTCTGCGAAGACGAAGATGGCCATTCAAAAGTGTGAGCGGAAGATTCGACGCTCTATCGACGCCATTAACCACAATACTGGCTTGCGAATCAGTGTTGAAATCAATTGATACCGATTGTCCAGAGTATTTTGCGTTAAGTGTTGCTCTTGCCACGCACGATATTGAGTCTTCAGCACCCTCCCCTGCAGTTAATAATATGCAAAAAGAATGTAATTAAAGTTAGTCCGGACCAAAGATTAGTGCAATTAAAATGATAAGGTACTTACACAAGCAAGGTCCGTGGTGAGTAATAACATCAACGTCTTGAAGGGAATCATTCACTTTCAACATATGGTACGATTCTTTGCCCAAGTGGTTATAAAACGTTCCATCAAATGTTTTATAGTGAAGGTCGCCCCAAACTTTACATTCTCCAGGGCATTGCTTGTTGCTGCATGCAAATTGACCATTATCACATGTACATGTGTTGCAATCTTTTTCAATTTTACTTCCGGCAGCGTATTGTACACCGTTGTAAATACATGCATTAGTTTTGCATTCTGTGACTGAAATACAATTGTTGTTAGCGTCGAAAGCTTGACCTTCTGGACAACGGCAACTGGCATCGCAAGATGTAATGAAATTTTGCGCATACGACGAAAAAACATCACCACAGCTACGGTAAGACCATTTGGAACAATCAGCGTATACTTGACCAGCTGGGCACGTTGCATCTAGAAATATTTATTTTTTAATGTTTTGATTACATTTGATGTTAAAAAGTAAAACTTACTTATATAGGTTTGGCCATTAGCATTGCTGCATTCCCTTACGTAAGTGTCGTATAAGCAATATCTCTAAATCCATTGAATGCCTCTTCATTCTGTGCTGCGCACAAGTCAATTAAACAACTCTCGTAATTCCCTGTCGCATCAACGGGACATTCAGCGAATATTTCGCTCTTCAAATAAGAACACGCTTCTACTGCTTTCGCTTTGCGTTCTGGATACATCGCACACGTATCAGGTGCATCACCAACAAACGTTGAATTATCGCATATTTCTGTAACACGCCATGAGGTTCCAAAAATAGCGGCATTGTTTTGGACTATACCTTCAGCTGTAATCAAGTCATTTGTCTGGTCTCCATCGGTGGTTCCAAGCAGTCCTCTCGTTCGGCCGACATAAGAAATAGGTGCTTTGACAGTTATTGAACTTTCATAATATCCTTTGGATACCCATGTTACTTTCAAACCATCTGAGAATGTAGCTGATAAGACGTTTGAGTCTTCTTTACGAATGTAAATTTTGCCACCCAAAACAGCGATTGGAAGATTTGATGTTCTATCGACTCCATTAACTTCAACGCTGGATTGCGAATCATTTTTGAAAACAATTGATGTTGATCGACCGAAGTATTTTGCATTAAGTGTAAGCCCTGCCAAACACGATGCATTTGGTACACTTGGATCTGCGAAATCTATTTTGACGTGAAAAATCCAGAATTTGTTTAGAAAATGATTCAAGATAGAAATTTTTGAAAATAAACATTAACAGAGAAATGAAAGGAGAAATACTTACAAACGCAAGATGTATGGTGTGAAATTATATCGATCTCTTGTCCAACGATATCATCTACTTTGAACAAATGGTAAGAGCACTGGCCCATATAAGCATAGGAAAGACCATCAAATGTTTTGCAATGAGGATCTCCCGAGCATTGGCCAATGCAAGCTTTACTTGTGCAACTAAGATCACCGTCTGTTCCACATGTGCATTCATTATCACACTCTACCTTAAACTTCTGTCCAGTTGTATACTTTATGCCTTTGTATTCGCACATTGGATAACAATTGGCAGCGAAGTTTTGGTTCGGATCAATGGATATCCATTGACTATTTTCACATTTCATATCCAGTGTGGTATTTCCATCTTGCAATGTGTAGCCATCGTAACATGTGAAAGATGTAAAAGTGCCGTCGCTAGAAACATCAGCGTTCGTGTAACCTGGGTAGACATTATCACAATCGCTTATTGCGCTTTCGCATTGAGCTCCGGTGTAACCTTCCAAGCATACACAACTGCCCGGTGATAAGCAGTAACCATTTACACAAGCTGGATCACAAATTGCTGTGAATTTTTCAATTTATATGTAATTATTAGTTGTTTGTAAAGCCACAGCAAATGATAGACAATGATAATAGCCATTCAAATCAAAGACCTTTAAGCAAATTGAAATTGAAGCGACCAGATCTCTTTGACATAAGCAAAAGCATTTTGATATTTAATCTATTTTTTTGCCTCCCTCTGTACTAGTAAAATTTTAAAAGAACTTTTCTTACCTTCACATTTGCTAACACCGCTTTCCGAAATCCATTTGCCATTAATACAGTTGAACTCAGATGATGTTTGTCCATTTGAATCTTCAAATTCGTAGCCTGTTGTACAATTTACAGTACAGTGCGATCCACTGCAATCGAAGGTGGTATGTCTTATATTCGGCCAACGTGAACACGTACTTCTAGGAGCTGTGCTTCTATGTTCAGAAAAGAGTTGAAATAAAAACGTTAATGAAAAAAATCGAAAAAAAAATAAGTAAAAGTATTCACCTTTGTGCTGAGCCCAAGTGAACAAACAAAATCAAACCAATCAAGATCTTCAACATTTTTGTAATTTAAATGTTAGCAATTTTCACAAAGATAATTTCTTCTCTGATGTTTCTTGACTATTTGATGCAATCAGGAGAACTGGTAACATTTCCATCAAATCGGACCACTTTTATAGTAAAAATAACTGGAGATTATAGAACGAAGATTTATTGATAGCGCATTTTTATCTATTTTTACAACTATACGCAATTCATTGTTTATCTAATTTTGACTTCATGCTATATGTGTGGGTCATAAAACATACGGCACTTTTCCTGCCATGATGAATTAAGCTTTGGGTATAGGCAAACGATTCATTTGGTTGCCTAGGTGATAACCACCATAAGCTATAAGCTATGAAGTGATTAGCGATCTATTGAGAAAATGACCTAATTTAAAATGAAGTAAATTTCAAAGTTGACATTGAATAATGAGAAATTTTTTATTGCTTTTCCGTGTGTAACTTAAGACGATTATGCGTGTCGCTAAGTAGTGTTATCTCACTTTAATTCTCTCTGAGACCAAAAATTGCGTATGACGTGAGTTTTTCATTTTTTTACATTTTAAACCCTAGCAAATCGAAAAAGTAGTCCGAACCCTATGAACCCTCGTGAACACCTTTGAATATCCGTCTTGTGCAATTATTGATTCATTTTCCTTAGTTTTGTATAAAATAACTTTCGTTCGAGGTTTTTGAAATTAATCATATGTTATTACACACATCTTTTTATTGCAATGCAGGAAAATTGACGATTGCAGAAGGAATATTTGCGATCACTTATTTAATTGTCCCATTATTTAAAATTTATTTTCCATCGAATAATACCCTACCTAACAGTATCAAAATAAAATATATATTTAAAAGTTAAAGCTTTTAGTAAGGTTTTCGGAAAATTTTGTACGATTTTCTGGAAGTTTGGTACGTGTTTTGGTTTACTCATATTATTACAGATTTTTTAAATTCCAAGTATGAGCATTTTTTACTTCCTCATTCCTTTCAATTTTTTCGCCGAAATAGTGGTATAATTAGAACTAATAAAGTTTTTTTTTGATACTTTATAATATGTTCATAATGATATAAATAGCGAGAATGAAATGTTAATCTCCTCAAAAGGTTATAAAATGGAAAAGATCTGGCACGAAAGATACATGGCTTCAATAATCGGTTTCTATTTATAAAAACAGCTATTTGGTAGCAAATAAAATAGTAACAGTTTTTATGGCAACCTTTGATTATCTTGTAGCGCTGTTATAATATTTGATTATTACTAATCCTAAATCAACATGCGTACTTCAGCGAATACTTGAGCAAACATAATATTTTTATAATATTTGGTTTTCTGCGATTTGCTAAAATTATCCGTATGCGCATTTATCAGTAATTAAAATTGTATGAATTTCCTAGAAACAATCCGGTCGCATAATTACTATTATAAAATGTCACTTCAACTTATTTTTAAAACTGATATCTTTATTGTGAGAGAAAAACTCGTGATAAATGAAAACAAAAATGAGTTCTCTAATCAAATCGTATTTTTATTTTAGTTAAACAAATATTCTGATATAAATCTGTTTTCTTTTTTTAGAATTTGAGCTAATATTGTATCTGTTGACAAGTGACGGAAACATATCTTTATTTCTATATTTGAATGTTATTTAAATAAAATGTAAAAAGACGTTTTCAATAAAGAATCATATTTCATTATGATATAATTGAACGTATCGCCAAAAGAAAACAAAAAAAAATCAGAATACTGTCTTTATAATGGAAAATGAGACGAGGCTATTCAATTTGGCAAAAAATAAAGGCAAATTCGAATACGACACTCCATCCAAATAATTTAGAACAATATTTAGCACACTGCAATTTAATTGCGAACATAACCTTCATAACAAACTGTATGACGTATTAAATGAACTCAAACGAAATAGGTAACAAGTGGCATGCGCAAAACGGTTTGTCCAAACGAATTTATTTGTCTTACTCAAAGAATTTTTTCTAATAAAATAAATTTCTCAAAGGAACCAATGGAAGATTTTCTACGACAACATGTATGGAAAAAGGAGGGTAAACAATATGTTGATCTGTTTGATTTGGAATTAAGCGACGATAGAAGAGCTCAACTTAATTTTCACGTTGAATCGTACTATGCGAACCAATTTGACAAACATAACGATGATTCCGTACAACAACGAAGGCTTGGAAACGACATCGTTATGCCAGACTCTGCACTAGATTACTATAACGAAAGTTTACGATTCGCCGAAGAAAATTCTAGGCATGTCGGCATGGCGTATGCAAATAGAGCATCATGTTTTTATCGTTTGAATATGTTCAAGACAGCGTTACGGGACATTGAGTTTGCAAAAACCACACAGTTTCCCGAAAATTTGCTGCCAAAACTTGAACAGCTTGAAAGGGATATTATAGAGGCTTCACCGATGGAATACGGTGAACAAAAACCGGAAACATTGCCCACTCTGAGTTACATACCCAATGAGAAAATACCGTGTTTGGCCGATGTGGTAAAAATCAAATACGACTCAAAATTTGGACGGCATGTGATTTCTAAGTATAAACTTCCCGCAAATAAAGTCATTATGATTGAACAGGACTACTTAAAAACATTTGACGCTGCAAAGCCACGCTCGTGCACAACTTGCTTCGCCGAAGAAAGGAATTTTATTGCGTGCAAAGGATGTGCAGATGCAATGTTTTGCGATGATGATTGTGTGAAAAAAAGCCAAATACACAAATGGGAATGCAACACCTTCATCACAAACATTGACCATGAACTCAAAATCGTCATTCATTCGATTCTATTGGCTATCGACACATTCACAGTCGAGAAAGAGACAAATGTGAATGAACTCATGAAATTTGTTGCTGATATGTGGAACGAAAAACTAAAAAAACCAAAAAAAATGCCAAAATCAACGCATGATGCGGTGACAAAATATGAGTTCTTTTTTAAACTGGAATCGAACGCACCAATTCAATTCAAATTCGGTAAGAATTTTAATGCGCTTGAGCTTGTCTATATCATTTTTTCCCTACTGACGATGTTACCGAAAATTCAGGCAGCCTTTGATTCGGTAGATAAAAAACGGTTTCTAATGCATTTAATTAGTTATCATTGTCTTGTTATCAACATAAATTACTTCAGCACTCTGAATAATCTCTCTTTGGGCATCATTCAATCCTTATTCAATCATTCTTGTGATCCAAACCTCTCTCACCTCTACATTGCGAACCAGAGATTTTTTATCACACAGAAAAAGACGTACAGACATCGTCAATTTTTCATCAGTTACATCAATGCCAACCTCACCACTGCGCAACGCCAAAAGATGATTATGAAAAGTTGGGGATTTGAGTGCAAGTGTAAATTATGCAAAATATCAATAGGTCAAGAATTAGCCAATAGGTGCCGTAATGTCATGAATGTTTTAACCCATGATTTTTAAAAATAAATGTGGTACAATTTCTTTTTTCAATATTCATTCATTTGAAATATGATAACGTCTTAATAATAACAATTTAATCAAGATACAACAAAATAAATGTAAATGCAATTCAGCAGTATTGTAAACAAAAATGGGTTTGCGATCATTTCAATTGAAATAAAATGTATTTGATTTTGTTTGAGAATCTTTCAATGCGATGCTTTCAGTAGTCATTCATATCTGTGGTGCAAGCATTACGCACACAACAAAGCCGTTCTTTGTGTCATTTTAATTATTTAAAATCATGAAATGTCATGAATGTATTGGTAATGTCGCGCCAAAACTTTGACGTTTTGTATTTGAAGTTGAATGGTGTCAGTCGCCGCAAGACAATACCGTATTTATACGTACAATCGACATGTAGAACATTCTTATTCCATGAAATTTTGATAAAAATAAAAAAATAGTGACGACAAGATGGAATATTTGTGGAAGAAAGAAGCAAACGGCGATTACATTGATTTTTTTGCGAAAGTACGTGATGCCAGTATGTTTGGCATATGGGACAATTTGCTGACGGAAAACATCCAATGGTTAAGTGACTGTGAACAATTTCGTAAAAACAATCAAACGTCATTGGATTATTTTGATATTGGATATCGAAAATATGTGGTCGGCAATTTTAGTGGTGCTTTAATGAGTTACAATCAAAGTTTATGCTTTGCGATACCTGGTTCGGTGAACGAGAGCTTGGCATATGGAAATCGTTCAAAATGCTTCATCAAAATGAAATTGTATCGCGAAGCATTGACTGACATTAGGCTTGCATCGAGATTTCAACATTCAAAACGTGTGTCGAGACGATTAAATTCCCAACGAATCGAATGCGAGAAGCAACTTATGTTAGGTCTTCAGATTGTAAACGGTACGCCAAAGTTGGACTATCCATCGGACTGTAATTTTTCTGGCATGGCAAACGTACTGGAAATACGCAATAACAATGAGTTTGGTCGTCACATCGTCGCCAAATGTAACATTGATGCTGGAAAAGTGATTCTTGTGAACGATGTCTTCGCATCGGCTACGACAACGGCCAGTCAACTGTATTGCCGTAATTGCAATCGAACCGAACAAAATTTGGTTCCCTGTCCAAACTGCACACATACAATGTTTTGCTGTGGACAAAAAAGTATCCATCAATTGGAGTGTTGTACAATTTTTCATGTGATCGGTGATACCACCTTGAAGCTGTCAATTGAGACCATTCTGATGGCAATTGACATGTTCCCTTCGATAAAAGAGCTTAAAAAATATATCGAGAAGGTTCTAAAGGAAAATCATGTGCCGAAAATGGCCAAAGATCCAATGTCACGTTACGGATTGTTTTTGAAATTAACCCAATCATTTGAGTTTGAACGCATTTATTCATCCTATCAAGCGTACACGACACTCATGGCGCTACCAAAAGTAAATCGACTATTTAATTCGAAGGAAATGCAAACATTTTTAATGCATCTTACGTTGCATCATCACTCCATCATTCCGAAGAATTCATTTCACCATGAACGATTCAACAGGTACTTTTCATACATCGTTAAGTTTTTTTTCTTTATTCCGGCCGATGCATATTTTTTCCGGAGTTCATGTCAAAAGAAAGTAGAAATGAGATGCAACCTTAAACAATCTACCGAAAAAACATTTTTCAGAGACTGGATTTGGACTGACTATATCTATGATGTCATGTCGCTGATTAATCACTCATGCGTACCAAATGTATTCAACTTTTCGACATCCAATGAAATCGGCCACTGCGTCACCGTGAAATCAATTCAAGAAGGAGAACAAATTTTTATTAATTACGTGAGTAGCACGCCATTTTCAATGTCTGATTTAAATACTCAAAGTGTCGCCTTTATGTTTACTCCTCTCACTTTACCAGCTGGGCAATGAATGCAAAAAATCAAAAGATTCTCGTCGTAAGGCGCTGAAAATGTGGGGATTTGATTGTAAGTGTGTAAGGTGTGAAGCTCCACGCAGGCCAAGTCTACGATCAAATGATGACAACAAGAAAATAATCGTCGATCCATCATTCAAATATATCATGGAAAATTGCCAGAAAAGCTACTGCAGAGAAAGCAATTGCGATTTTGGAATTCGGCCGAAACTCAAGAGAGAATGTGTTCAAATTTTGCAGCGATTTGGCCATTTGGTTTTAACACCCGAAATAAATTTCGTTCGGCACTGCTTCACATTACATTGAAGTTGCATGCATGAAATCATTTTTTTTTATAATGAGCAGAGCTCATACCTGTCAATATTTTTCTTCACCCTTCATTCATAGTTTATCGATAGCATCATTGACAATAGAATTCTATTGGTTTTTAGAACCAACATTTTAAAAAATAATATCAACTAAAAAAAGGTCCAAAGTTAAAAACGCATGACCGGATCTATTATTCGTGAATTTATGAACATTTATCTTATAAAAAATAAGAGAACTGAAAGTTGTTAGAATTACCATATTAAGTATAGTTCAAGTACTTAGGTTTAAGTATAATTTACGAACAAAACTGTTTAAGAAAATAATGATGAAACTATTTCTCAAGTCGCATATGAGAGAAATGAATCTTTGGATTTTTAGACTGATTTTGAAAAAAAAAATATCCATTAAGGCACATTTTGACCAGAAATGATACATCACAGTAGATAGTAAAGTCACTTGGAACATTGTTCGATAAATTTAGCAGAAAAAATCTACAAAGTGACTAGATCATTATTATCAAAGAGAAAGACGATTTATCTAGTTTGTAAATCATTAAATTTTACTGAATGCATGTGAAAATTACATAAATATATTAATATTTAATACATCATAATGCTAATGGGCTATCAATTTGTTTTACATGAAAACTTAAGGTGTGAATTAACAATAATTTATTTGAAGATAACACAGATGAAAATGAATAAATAGAACGGCAACGTTTTTTTTCTTTAAATGATATTTACATTTTTGTAAACTTCATATGTTCGCTAGTATGCTCGGCTCATAATGTTTAAATCGATGGACTGATTTGCTTTATTTTAATCGATTATTAAATGTTTATAGAGTTAAGAAAAACCAATTCATCGAATCAACAATTCTATTTGAATTTTCGTCTATTCGTTCAAATGAAAATTCTCACTATTCTCTTCACATTTCAATCGTCATGTAGTTTTTCTTTATTGGGTCATATCGAAGCACATTCATAATTCATGGTGTATACATGATGATTGGGTCCATCACTACAAATGGATATTCCTTATAAATTCGCCGAACAACAAAGTGAAGCGATGACCAAAGATTTCCAATATGTTTATAAATCATTTTGCCTTGTCCATCGTCATTTTGATGTGGTTCCGCTTCAAAAAGAAAAGAAGACTCCGTAGAAAGGCCGAAAAGAATGTGAAATGCGTACCGAATAATAAGAAATGAAGATATGTTTTTCACAAAAAAAATCATCAATAAAAAGAGCCTAAAGATATGTGCTGATGATTCGTAAATGGAGTCAAGTTCAATGTGTTTAGGTCATTTATTAACATATACACTTTTCTGCCTGTTGTTTTTATCCTCGGTTCTTTTGGCATACATTTTTTCCCCAGAAATCATTTGAATGCTAAACGCATCGCGCGTGTTGAATGGAACACGCCTTAGGCCATTTGCCAAATGGCTAGATTTTGTTCTGAATACTATTTATATTTTATTGGCGAAATATTTATTTTCACCGTTAACATATTTCGTTTTTGGACAGGCCCACAAGGGGAAAATCATAAAAAAACCTAAAAGGAATAACAACAAATTCATAATTTACAAGTTAGAAATTCTCAAATAAGGATCAAACTTTCCTATACGTACAAAAATCAAATATTTTCTTTACAATTGAATTTCAAATTATTCAAAAAGATTAAATATTTTTATTATATATTTATAATACAGTATTTTGGTACTGGGGCGGCATAAAACAAGAGAACAATATTTTAAATAAAATATAACTGAATTTTCGTTATCATAATGAGTTTTGAAGCGAAGTAAAAATTAACTTATATTTTTCCCTTGTTGTCGTTCAATTATTGCATGCTTCACGTCATTCCATTTCAACATTAGGTTAAATTTAGTTTTGTTTTTTGGTTTGATTGGAAACGTTTTTCGTGCGACTGCAGCAATACATTAAAATGTTCAAACTTTGCGTGAGTAGAAATTTAAATATAACAATAATTGATATGAATGATATCAAAATGAATATTATAACATCAATTGAGTGATACGTGAACCAATACATATCAGTTGTGTTTGCCCTGCCAAGTTCAAAGCCACTTGTTGCAATGGTGTGTTCAACCCACCAGACGGCTGTTTCGAGTGGCGATCGCAATCGATTTCTGTGTTCGTACGAGACTTTCTGTGCCGCTTCAACAACTCTACAATAAAATATGAATCAATATTCAAGGTATTTCCACAGTATTTTGTAATTGTTCATTTACTTTGGATCTAATGCTTTTTGAACGATGTTATAAATATTATCGGCGGTGATTTTCAACAAGTCTATCTTGAATCCCATGCCACGTTGGTTGAGTGCCGCCGCATTCAAGTATTGGTCACCATAAAACGGTGTTACAATGGCTGGTTTACCACAATGAACTGTTTCTATTGTTCCCAAATTACCTCCATGTGACCAAAATACACGTACATTTGGATGACCTACGGTAGCATCAGTTTGGAGTAAAATTAAAACTTTGATATTGTAACTGGAATGTTCGTATTCGTCAATACTAAATTACATAAAATATCTTGTTGTGGTAGCCATGGCGTTACGTAAACATTCTTCGAAACCATATCTTGCATCGATGCATTTTCCCACTTCCAAATAACTTGCATTGATAGTTTTGCAAAACCTTTCACAAATTCGTGTTGAATATGCTCTGGGATTGATGAACTTCGAACATTTCCACCCCAACTGACAAGAAGAACACCATTTTCTGCATTGTCCAATACTTCTTTCAAATGCTACACATAAAAATTGACCATTCAATGTTATTGTATAATAATTCAAAATATTTTATCGACGCCAACTGACCTGTGGTATTGGTTTCGATGGTTTTATGTGCAAACCACCAATCTCAATCAATTGATTCGAATACGCCTTTGGACCGGCATATGAATAGTGCTGATTTACAAATGTCAAACTGATTCTTTTACCAATCTCAGCTACATCCGGAATATCATTGCCAAAACGTTTGTGAATCTCTTCGTTGTCACGCATCTGAATAAATCTATTGAGATGGAAAAAGTGATAAAACGTCATGTATTGGAATGCAATCTAAAATATCCGAAAGAAATTGTACTTGTAAATCAATTTCGTTGATTTAACGATCAACCAATTGATGGTTCGATCGTAAAAATTCATATCCCATGAAAAACCGGAAAATGCAAATGGTATGAATGCTGGAAAATGCGGTAAATTAATTTGATCATAGTAATACGATGGCAGAGCACACGTAGAAAATCCAATGAATGGCACATTTAATTTGTAAATAAGACCCAAAAAAACATCCGAAATAAATTGTTCAACTAAAACAATGTCAAATGGTTGATTTCGATGCATTGCCAAAATTTGATCGATTCGTGGTGATTTTAATGCCAATTCTCGTTCAATCTCAGCCAAATTATATAACTCCTTCATTTCAGCATGCATCGTAAATAAACTACGATCCAATGGCAACTATATCAATGAAACGCAAATAAGTATTTTTATTTTTATTCGTGCATGCACATATTTTCAATTACCATTGTATCGTATGTGATGGAACCATTGATAACGGGCATTTCAGTTAACAGTAATTCGTTATAGTTTTGGTGTGCATCTTTGACATGGGTGTAAGTCAAAACGGTCACATTGTGACCGCGTATAGCGAGCTCATTGAATAGAGGATAAAGTGAATAAAAATGACTCGGACCAGGATGATAGAACAGCACTAATATTCGTTCACAACTCACAAACGATGAATTGATTAAACCTATTGTTATTAAAATTCTGAATGCTACATTCATTTTTTGGTGTATTTCACTTTTTCCTATTTTTAAATGTATCACACAAAACAGCTGTGTTTTGCTCTTAAACAATTAGGTAAACGAATTAAAACCGATTTTACAATGACAATAATAATATTTTTGAAATTGCTCTGCGATCTGTTAACAATTGCATTCAAGCTACTACTAGCAACCGTTTGCCAAAGTAAACGATGACAATCGAAATATTCTTATCATTTCATATGCAATATAATTCAATTGGAATAAATTGAGTGACGTCAACAATCATCACATTTTGTTTATTTACACACATCAAAGTGTTGCAACAAAATAGGAGAGCACTGTGATTATTATATGAAAGTGCAGTCAACACTCATCTTGGAACAGTGCAAATTGAATTATCACAAACATTGAAATAGTAGATAGTTCTCAAGGTTGTATCTCTCACACATCACATTCCACACAATTTGCGTTGTTTTGATTATTTAATCATATATTATTGTGAAAATTTATTCAACAAATCAATATCGTGTTGTCTTTTTTTTAAATCTTATTTGATTTATGTTGATAACATTTTATTATTGTAAAAGAGTTGATTCATAATGATAACGCGATAAAATTGGGAATTTCAAAAATCCTTTTCGAAAAACTTGTTGAAAAAGAGAGAGTCACTCTTCTGAGAATTTTGAATATATCACGAAAAATTGTAAATAGACCAAGAGTTATCTCAATGAAAGTAAAAATCAACGAATAAAAAACAATGATGGTATTTGAACTCGGTGTGACGACTATGTGAAAATTGGTTGATTTTCGACACTAAGATTTTCGGTAAGAACGAAAAAAGTCAACGGAATATATGTGCTAATGAGTTTATAAAGCGGCTAAAATTGGATGTCGAGAGTGAAATCGACAAATATAGAACAATCAAGAAAAAATCTTTACAATGCAACTAAGGAGCTTGTTCTTTTGCATTGAGCGAATTGAATGGCGTCTCCACTGAATGAAATGACCACGTGCTTTTCTCCACTAAGAAAGCATGCATGTGTATTCGATACTGCATGGGAAACTGACGCCATTTTCGAAAATGATTCACTGAATAATTTCGATTTGCCATTCACATGTTTGAGCCTTGGACACTGCGAAAATGCGATAGTATGAGTGTGCCTTTGTCTTCGGTGTGTGAGCGAGAGAAAGTCATTGCAAAAAAAATAATAATTCGCATTTAGTAGTATAACCAAATGTTCGGCGCACTATATCCTCCTTCATAATGTGAACAAAACAATACATTTCATTTGAATTTTTCTAAACTGATTTAAAAAAAATTCCATACAAATTGATATAATTTGAAAATATTTTATTTGTATCGACCGACGAAAAACTATTTCCACATATGTTACAAGAATAAAAATCAATTCATCATTATTCGCAAATTTTGTGAATCAAACACATAATTTTTTTTTGGTGTGTTGAATGAAAGCGAATAGAAAAAAGCAGCAATAGGAAAATAAAATTAGTTTTGTGGTCTACGTGCACAACGAACAGCATCAAAATCTATCAGGTAACGTGTAAAAGAGACAACTAGTGGTGTTCAGTACGTACGCATACATGCACATATGCCATCAGCCCGAATTGTATCGATATTGTACATATGAATCGTGTAAGCGAATGTGAGTATATGTTCGTCGTGACCTAAACAATGGCGTCATTTGAAGAACGTAGTATTTCAAGTAAAGTTGACAGCAGTGATGCAGAGACAACTGATTGTGGCAAAGAAAAATTACAATTTTCACGCATAAATGCGATAAATAACGTAATCAATGTGCAAAATTCAAGTGAATTAATTATGGCTGATCGTACATCGACCATGGATAATGTGATAATAGAAAATCATGTTCAATTACAATCGTCAACCAGCACGGATACACATTCAGACACATCATCTGGACAAACCGATTGCAATTCAAACTCAAATCATGGCAATTTTGAGGCTGAAAATATTGTTAGCTCAACACAAGAAACCACAAATGATTCGTTTAATGTGAAATTGAATAGTGATAGCATGAATAATATTGTAAACAATAGTGACGTAATCGATGTAAAATCAACACCAACGTTGCCAAAATCAATGGCAAATGAAAAACACATAAACAGCGAACAAAGTCACGTAGCTGTTACAGCCAGTGCATTGTCCAGTCAAAATAGAAAATTAATGGACGGTGAATCTAAGCGCCATTTGCATATCACCGACTCGTCGAAAACAAAATCAAAAACAACCGAACATGGTTTGTATTCCGTTTTTAATTTCCTTTTCCTTTTACGAATAAATGCATTCGTTTTAAATCCATTCAATAACCAAATGACTCATTAAAAATTACAATTACAGATATATCGGGTGTTCGAAGTAGTCAGAAAAAGAAGAAAAAGGATCGTGAAAGAGATAGAGACAGAGATAAGGACAGGGACAGAGACAAGTCGCATCGGCATAAAAGCCATTCGTCATCAAAATCGACTTCGTCGTCGTCATCGTCGTTACTGTCGTCCGCGGCACCAGCATCATCGTCTGATAGTAAATCGGGAATTTCAGCATCAGACAGCAAATTAGCGAGTCATCAAACATCCGATCTTGGAATCGGCCACTTAAGCGCCAATCAAAATTCACACGAAAAAACAAATAAAATCGATAAAAGTGAAAAATGTAAATCGTCTAGTACTTCAAGTTCGGTGAAGCCCACTTCATCAACAAATCAAATTGAATTGAACGGAAATCATTCATCAAACGAAAGTGCCTCTCGTACCGATTCTAGCCAATCCAATGGGAATTTTAACGGCAAAGAAACGAACACAAAATCCCAGCAAATTATCAATAATAGTGATGCACAAAATAGTCGAACCGTCAGAAATTCGGAAGAATTGAACAATGTACCCGACACAACAACTACAGACATCGAATCGAATGGCAATAAAATGAGTCCAACTACGACCACAACAATAACAACAACACCAACACCCACTGCCAAACCGAAATCAGAACGTAAAGTGTTTGTACCATCGAATGTTACATTTGCTGAGCGAAAACCAACCGAAGTTGCTGGAATTGTAATAAAAAAAGATTATTTGCCGCCACCGACCAAAGTGATCAAAGTGGAAAAGACACGCGATGATGTAACGCGCGTTTTAAACTATGACACCGAGCCGAATACCGTGCGAAATTCTGTTAACACGGAAACCGTAAATGTCAATGAATCGAAGGCGATTGAAGGACAAATAAGAGTTGAACAATTGGAGGCAACCATCAAAATGGAGCCAAGTGATAAAAAGATCTCGGATGAAAAGCATCCGAAAAAATCAATTACGAATATTCACATATCGGACGATAAAGAGAATTCAATGCAAAAAATGGACACAATAAAAAAACCGAAAGAAGAGAATGTTCCAAGTGTGAAAATTAAAACGGAATTTAAATCGCGTGAAAGTAGTAGCGAGAAAAAAGAGAGCAAACCATCAAATCGAGACAATGGCTCATCCGAACATCGTCATCATTCATCATCGTCGTCGTCAAAATCGTCATCAAAATCATCATCGCATCGAAGTGGCAGCAGCGGCAGTCGAGATTGTTCGCGATGTTATCGACGATCGAAAATTAAACGAACTAGCGTTGGTGTTCAATGCTGTAAATATGGTGAACCTTTCAAGCATATAACACCAGCATCAACGCCACTCAAATGCACAAAAACCCTTGCCTGCAACATGACCGATAGTCTCTATAGTGATTTGAAATATGGACGCTTTTTCCATGTTGAAGTGCATACGAATGGCGGCGCATCAATTGTACACATGTATCAAAATGAATTGGATAATTTAAACGAAACTGAAATGGAAGAACTAACCGAAGAATTCTTTCGTGTTGTGTTCAGCGAAGACGAAAATGGATTCGCCCATCATGTTATGGGCATTGTACACGATGCAGCTCACTATATACCTGATTTGCTAGAACACATGGCCGACAATTATTCAACGCTAACAATTAAGGCCGGTGTATTGGGACGAAATTCAGATATCGAAACATCAACACTCGCTCAATACTATGAACAAGTTGAAAAACACTATTCGCATGGCACATTCCGATATGGGCCATTGCATCAAATTAGTTTAGTCGGAAAAGTTCATGAAGAAGTCGGCGGATATTTTCCAGATCTTTTGGGTCGATTGGAAAACAATGCTTTTCTTAAAAAGGTATACTTTTATTGAATTTATTGTTTTGACATTTGCAATAAAAATTTTCTATTGCTCTTTAGACGATGCCATGGGGAGAAAAGTCGATAGTACAAATGGATCCACGATTATCAAACGACGGGCCAATTTTATGGGTTCGACCAGGCGAACAACTTGTACCCACCGCTGAACTTACTAAGACACCGATGAAACGACAGCGGTAATACGCTTTATTTATTTGCATATTAGACAAAAAACTAAAATAAAATTGTATATTTCACACAGAACCCGGATAAATGAGCTGCGTAATCTACAGTACTTACCCCGATTGTCTGAGGCAAGAGAAACAATGTTCGAAGATCGTACAAAAGCGCATGCAGATCATGTTGGTCATGGTCATGAACGAATGACAACGGCTGCCGTTGGTACGTATTTAAGTTCTTTGGAACCAAAAATTCTTTCGAAAAAATTAAGACAAAAACTAAATATTTGCTTTTGAAATATTCGTATATGTTCCAATTATCTTAAAAAGATAATAATAAATATAATTTACTTGTTTTGTTATATGTTACAGGAGTATTGAAGGCTGTCAAATGTGGTCAAAATGAGGTGCAAAATCGAATCACAAAAGATGTAGTTGCTTTTTATGCAGGTGACTTTCCACACTTGGTCGAAAAACTTCAATTAGATCTACATGAGCCGCCAATAAGTCAATGCGTCCAATGGATTGAAGATGCGAAACTGAACCAACTAAGACGAGAAGGCATCAAATATGCTCGCATTAATCTCTACGATAATGATATCTATTTCTTGCCGCGAAACATTATTCATCAATTTCGAACTGTGACTGCTGTCACCAGCATTGGTACGTATTTTATGGGTATTTTAATTCAATCCATTGAAGTAATAACAACCATTACACAAATATAATGAAAATTTAACTAGTCTTGTTTGAAAGAGCGCATATAATTGTTCATAAATCAACTCAGGACTGAAATCTTTATATTCTTCTAATATTTTCTTTTGCTTGTTTTCATTCTGCAGCTTGGCATCTTCGTTTACGCCAATACTATCCAGGCCAAGAAGTAATAAATGAGCATAATGATCCAAATCTTGCTGAGACGCCGCATTACAAGGAGAAACAAACGATTTTACCGCATCCAATAAGCGCTGAAGTTGAGAAAAAGGCCCAAACACCGGTAAAACGAACGCACGACGGTAAACCGAAGAAAGATAAAAAGGATATGTGCAAATCTCCAATGATTAATGAACAAAATTCACCCAAAGAAGTCTGCATAAAAGCAGATGAGGCTAAAATTGATATGAGAAAATTGATCATCGAGCATAAGTCACACAAAAAGAGTTCGAGCTCGGGCAGTTCGAATAGTTCGACAAAGAATCATTCAACATCATCTTCGTCATCATCATCCAGTCACAGTAAAAAAGAGAGGGATAAGCATAAATCATCGAGCAGCAGTGATTCGCACCGATCTCATTCATCATCGAAGAAATCGCACTCATCGGAAAAGCATCGACGAGACGAAAGCCGAAAATCATCATCATCATCAAATCATTCCTCATCATCATCGTCCGAAAAGCATAAGTCTACTGAAATTAAAAAAGTGGAACAACCGAAAGATCAAGCAAATACATCACAACCAATGAGCGAGTCGACCCACGAAATCAATGAAGTAAAAGAGGTGGTATCACCGATTCAAGTCACATCATCGCATCCAATTGTTTCGGCACCTTTACAACCTTCTGAACCAATGACATTTCCCGAACCAATTGCTCAAAATCCTCAAATAATTTCATGCGTTGTAGAACAACCTTCAATTCCACCGCTCCCACCAATATTGCCACCGCTTCCTAAAGAAATGCCAATTGAAATACCGCCACCACCGCCGCCTCCGCCAATTGAAAAAAATGAACCGAAGTCAATTAACAAAAGTAACATTATGCCAGATTCATCGACGCAACAATCACCGCAATCTCCGGCACCAAAAGTTCGAAAATTGAATAACACCGAAAAATCCACTTCAAGCACCGATATACTCGGCTCAATAATGGCCAGTATGACAAACATGGATTCGCCGAGAAATTCATCGAATTTTTAGTGTGAATTAAACCGCTTTAATGCATGAAATTGCTAACAAAATAGTGAATTTTGAAAATATTGTTTGAAATTACACAGCTTCACAGTTTTAGTCATTGGAAAATTAGCAAAAAGCGAATAGCAAAAGGAATTTTCTTTTACGGAAAAAAGAAGACGAAATAATGTACATAAATGTGAGAATAACGTATTATGCATTAGTCACATTTTATTTGTTCATTTGTTCGTAGCAGAATGATTGGTGCATTGCATTTTAAATTTAATTTGTTCAAATTCAATGTCATTGTCAATTTTTACACTCTGCTGTGTAGCTTCTGATCATTAATTAATAATTTATTTTTAATGCGGCGAATTATATTGCATAAGGTACATACATACACATACATATAAATGAGTATTCATTTAAAAAAAGAATCATTTTAACCTTATTATTCGAGTCAGAAGATTTTTTTTTTTTTTTTTTTTTTTTTGAAAACCCCTTGTACATATTCAATCGAAAAATTTCAAAATGCTGCCCAACTGAGAAAAAAAATATGATAGTTATAGAATATACAGAAATTGGCATATATTATATCTATTTATAAAATGAGAAATTGGTATTTTGTAATTTGTAGTTGTGACAGTTGCATGTGTCAGCAATATGATTTAGAAATCGAATTTCAAATAGAAAAAATGAAGTAACACAAAACTCTCAAAAGTATATTGAGAGTTTTTATTCACAATACATAAATTTAGTAAAACTCAATTAAGCAATTTCTATTAGAATATAAAAATATCGCTTTGTAGAATTAAGTAATTTTAACTTAATTGCTATATAATTCATCAAAATGAGAAGAAGAAAAAAATGTATACCATGCATATGTTCGAAAACGACAAAGATAAAAACGATAGAACGTAGAAATATGGTTTTATCGTTAAAAAAAATCGCTGGATAAAATTTGGCCGGCGGAGGCCGAAATAAAGAAACAAATGACAAATATTGCATCTGTTTTTCGTGAGAAGGGACTATTGTTTGAATAGTTCTTATTTACTTATTAGACGAAGAGAAATACATTAAGTCTTAAAATAGGTGCACATACATTTCTTTCGCCCAGAAAAAACATCCAATAAATCTGTTCGCACGACGCATCACTACCAAAATTGTAAACTAAACTTATACAAAAAAAATTACAAAGCGAAATTGTCTTATTTAGAAAAACTTATTTAGTCAGTTGATAAGAGCGCAGAAAAAAATGTTCATTTAAAAATTGATAAAATAAAATAAAAAAAAGAAATTAAATAAAAAATACCGTTTGATTTATCTATTTTCTAAACGATTTTGATGTGAATGTAAATATGGACGCGCAATTGAGTAAAAGTCCAGTCAATATGTGCGTTGGAACGCACCCAGCGGACTGATTGCTAGGCAACGGCTATCAAAACAAATCAAGTAAATAACGCGGTTTTATACAGTACGGTACAGCACGCTGGCTCAACGAAAAGTGAAACATTTAAAATAAATAGTAAATATTTGTACTTGTGAGGATTTTCTAAACTCAATTTTAAACATTTCATCATGAAACTACTGACATTACACAAACGAAATGCTTACATTCACTATAAACATACAATTTGTTCTCAGGCATTTGCATTTGTGCTATTAGCCACAATTTTTACTGTGATTTTTCCGTTTTTCATTGCATTTTATATGTTCAACGATATTTGGTCGCAATATAAAATGATATACGAACATCCAGATGTGCGATTTCAATATAAATACATTTTTATGGCCGAGTATCGTCCTTCAAATATCGACGATAGCAATTCATACGAATCAACTGTCACCACATGTAGCTCATATGCATTTTTGAATGAACTATTTCAAGATTTTTCCGAGTGTTCTATGATTAAGGTATGTAGTTTGAATAGTGTCCGCTCATATTTATAGTAAGAGACAATTATTTTTATTAGTTTTGGGAAAGAGACTCGGATTTCGACTATCGCAGCGATCAAATGACACTTCAACTTACGTTCAATCCACCAAAAGGATATGTGCTAGATAATTTCAACTTATACCTCGAGTTTGATGCCAAATTTAATGTAAGCAGATAATTTTCGGTGTGAAAATTTATTATTAATTATTTTAAATTATTTCTGTTTTTTTTTTTTTAAAGCGACAATGCCATTTGCAAATTCCGGCGGCAGTAATACTTCAGCAAATGCAAGTGCCATCGAACTTTCGAACGGGAGAAATATATATGGAATCGCATCTAAAATTGATTCAACGCACCGGATTCCATTGTCCATTCTTTTTGCGACACCTCAAATCACATTTCTATCATGACATCATACCCGAAAATAGTACAATTATCCGAGACTATGAAATGGTTAACATTCGCAAAAAGTTGAAAAATAATCCAGCATATATGACCGTTGATCAGATGCCAGTTATACATTGGAATCGAATACCATCGAATGATGTTACATTGAATATTGATGTCCATATCGATGAAATGTCCGGCCGATATCGTACATCATTTTGGCAACAATTGGGTCAAATCTGGATTATCTATCTATCGATATTTCTGGTGTGCGCGTACTTGATGGAAAAACTGAAGAATTACATATTTTCAAGGCAAATGATTCGAGCATGGGAGATTATACCGTGGAAAAAAATTTATTGATTAACTGATGAAATCCAGAACGTTTCGGTACATGTTCAACATATTTTAATGATTCAACAAGAAACTACAAACTATCCAAAGACTGTGATGCGACCGATCCGTCGATACTTAAGCGATTATCTTCCAAGATGATTGTTTCACGGGGATAGTGGTCTAATTGCACGAATAAATATCGATAGCGATTTGAATTCTAAAAAAAAGCAAATTGAATTACTATATATTTAAGCATAAAATTGAAATAAAAACAAACCAATTCTTTTTCTAAATGAACGGTGGCTTTGTTTCGGATTCCCTGAATATAAAATTGCATTCGAATGAATTGCTTTCCATTTCGCTCATAAATGGAATGGGCCACATGTTGGCGCCGCCTTCGTCGTGTCTCTTCGCCATAACCTTTAATTGGATTTCCCAGTGCATCTTGTATACGTGTGTCCTGCAATCAATCACATACACATTAGAATGTTAGTTTTGATGAAATTCAATTTGGCCCCCCTCTTATCAACTTACATTAATACACGCGCTTAATGCATCCGAATAAACATTATTTGCACTGCCCGATGAAAATAGCTCTCTGAATACAACAAACATAATAATGCCAGTCACGCCAATCCCAAACATAATAACACCAAAATAACTTGCCGTTTTTGTATTCTCTTTGATTCGTTCACCGAGCGGCCGAACATCTGTGGAAATATCCGTTCGATCGCTGGCATTTGACGTTGTTATAGCATTGTCACTTTGAACTTTTCTCTTTTGATATGTGACTGATGATATGGCCAATGGTCTTGATGTTAATTTTAGAATTGAATTTATGTGATGACATTGACGGAATTTACTGAGATTTCGTACAAATAAAATGGACATCATGTGATTAGTTTCTGTAACGATAAACAAATCAATTAAAAACAAATCCTTTTACTTGGTATCATTTTCAATTTGCTGCTTTTCGGGTGTGGAAAATTCAACTGATTAGCTTATGGTTATTGATTTAAGTTCAAAAAGCCAGTTTTTAAAAGGCCACTTGAATGTAACACGCCCCCAACATTTGTTTCAGCCACTGAGGCTACATTGAATGAATAAAGTCAATCGGGGCATTAACGCTTAATGACAATACGTTTGCCATTAGCAAAGCACACAAATGATTTCCGTTTATTATCATTGAATTTCCACAAAATCATCAAATTAATGGCAACTCATGGCACACCCATTGGAAATGAACAGCATTTGAAATCGATCGATCTCTGCCGAAATATCCGATTTGTGTTCAAAATATTTTTGAATGAACATTTTGTGTTTTAATATCACCACATTCAGTCAAAAAATCTTATTGGACTTATTTCACACCAATATTTTACGTAATCAATTTATTCTATTGTTGAGTTTCGGTAAAAAAAAAAAATAAATCTTACCTTGGTAGATGTGACTTTAAATTACCAATTTTTAAACAATTAAAAAATTCTCTTGTGCGACTTTTTACACTTTATGCGGCGTTTATCAAAATAGGCAGCAATGAACACATCAAATGTGAATAAGTATTTGTGCAGGTAGCAGGGTTCGATAATTGTACCATTTTCAAACAAAAAATCGTTTACTTACGTGAGTACTTTTTATCGCGCAATAGTTGACGAATTCACAGTGTTTTTTGTTTTTGTTTTGAATTGAATTTTTTTGCAAATCTTTTTTACTTGGAAATCATTTTATTCTATTTTTATTTGCATAAATGAACTAAATATGACGATCTGCTTGAAGACGATATTATCAATTATTTCCATTTAGTTCTATTAGATTAATTTTCACCACTCTGTCTTATCAGAAAAATATTTAATAGATATAATTTGATGGTTTAAACAGTCTGATTTAAAAATAAATTCAAATTGATTCAAATCAATTTGGTCAATGTGCAGAATAAAAAAGAAACCATCCACAATTTTGACATATAATAAGTCAAAGCAAGCGAACGTCACCGTCGCAATCACATATACACACATATTCAATGTGTCAATGTGTTTATAGCGTATACATTGAAGCGGTTTCTATGTGTTTAACTGAAGCGTCAGTGCAAGGCACCATGTGTTCTATATGTATGCACAATACATATTGAACATGATAGAATACATGTAAATACATTGCATACAGTTGCCATTGGCATATATATAAGCGAGTAGTTGACTGAATCTAATTTTTCACCGTGGCTTTCAGTTGTGCATCCGACGTCGCATCGTATGGTGTTTTTGCGAATTGAAACCGTCGACGTTTCTAAGAACGTAAACGATAGTAAAGAGGAGTTTAGAAAAAGAGTATAGAAATCAAACAGAGATAAAAAGACAAATATTTATGCAAGAATTTGAAGTAAAAAGTTGATGATTATTCGTTTCAAAAGAAAAAAAAAATATTTTTTTACTATTGTGTGTAATGTAAATTTGACAAACAAACGGTCGCGTCATTGTGAGTCAGAGACTGATTGAAGTGTGCATTTGGTATAAGAATTGTGATCATATTACGACAAATGAAAGCAAATAAAATAGCAAACAAAATGCACACGTATTACAATAATACCCGTGAGGATGTGGTGGAGCCATAATCCGATTATAGTTATGCACAAGGAGCATCAAACTTACCGATTTACAATATCTTTTGAGAAAATATAGCAACCATTTTAAAAGATATCTTTCAAAAATCGTAACGCAGAAAGAATTGGTGCATGACAAATTCTATGACAAGAAATCATCAAAAACAACACGGATCCAGCTCTGAAATCAACTGAAAAAAAAAACTTCACAATTTTACTTGTGTGTGAATATATTTGCAACTCAGTCTTCTGCCACATTTTAGTGCTTCAATTATTTGCACCATCTCTCTTCCAAAAGTGACACGCTCCCAATTTATTATTCACAATTTGAAAAGAAACGAATCATTTTTTGAATTGAAAAAGAAGCATGTGTATAATTACCATCAACAGCAAATGATATTTCCTTTGCTTTGTGAATTGCGCACAAAAAAACGTGTTTAGGTTGTTTACACAACAGTGATTTTGTTTTTGTTCTTCGTTCGGTCGAATGTTATTGAAATACGACTACAGCTTCGTTTAATTGAAAGCGAAATTTGAATATACACAACAGAAGAAAAAAAAAATTCACAGACGCAACAAAGAATCGACTTGCACAGAGTGCGAAAATCATTTACATCTTGGTTATTGAGGCGTCTGTTCCATTCGCCATAAAATCTCTTTGATTTCAATCTGAAATAAATCGTATCTTTAGTGTGAATTGTGAAATTTTACGATCACGTACAATTGTCCAATTGAATGCTTACAACCATGCAGATGTTGTATTTATAGTCAAGTTTTTCGGATCGGATCGTCTGGAAAGTCTTATCATCTGTTCTGTTAATTTTAATTTTATGGCAATATGTCATTAGGTGAGCAAAATTTAATGAAACTCCTACATTAACATTAACCTTGAACGATTTTGGTTTACTTTCAAAAAACAAACACATAAAACACGATCGGCATTTTAATCGTTATGCTAACAATTTCATTCGCCGAATGAATGATATTCACACCAAAATGTTTGCCATTAAAGATTCTACATATGTTTTGTTTACAGATTACGTAAAAAAAGGTCAACACGATAACAGCTCAGTACAGCTCCAAGTGATATCTTCCGTTTAGCCAAAGTCACACACGAAAAATTACTCCAATTTAACACTGAGATAAACAAAACAAAAAAAGAAAACGTCACGCACAACAAAACGAACACGTCTTTGGTTCCACCATCCGATAGAAATAAATCATTGGTTGAAAGGCGTGCACACACACACCGACCGAAAACAAAGCAATCACAATTTTATCGATAATCATTTTTGTTTATTATCACGTGTAATAAAAACTTGTAGCCTGTAGAAAAATGGAAGACTGGATTATCAGCGATGAATTGAAACTTCATATGTCCCGCATTGGAAGCGGAGCAGCTGCATTGGCTATGATTTTTGGTGGAGCAATACCATACATACCACAATACCTGCAAATTAAACAAACCCAAGATGCGGATGGTTTTTCGCTTTTGGTCTGTCTCACACTCCTCGTCGCAAACACTTTGCGCATTTTATTTTGGTAAGTTCATTATTATCCGTTGTGTTTGTTTTTCTTTTATCCATCACTGTATCACGTTCTGTTAGCATTGTAAAGGCTCATCTCCGACATTAAATGCGATTCAAACAAATGCGCGTGTATATTTTTATGAGATGACATCATTTTCATTCATACTCGATATCATAGACGATGTCAAATTGATTAAATGAATTGTTTTGTGCTTTGAAGCGAAACAATAGAATGTCTGCTTCAAATCACACACATACGAATATCTGGGCTAATGTGATATTTATTGTTATCAACCAATTGACAATTTTTTGTTTTGGTTTAAATTAAACCATTGTGATAACACCACCCATTTTTAGAAGTACCAAATCGTTGCTGATATGCTTGTGTGTATTTTTTGGTATGGCGTTAATACGCATCCTGTTAGAATAATGTCATCACACAGCGTATGCAGTATGTTTGCATCAATGGGATTGGTTTTGTAATGCGCAAGTTGCGTGTGTATAAATCATATTCGCAAAATTTCAAAAACCTAGTTTTCTGCAAAATTTGCATACTATAAAATTTGCATTTGCCATACGAAATGAAACCATGTTGAAAACTGAAAAGCGTATATAATGTATATTAATACGTAACAATACGGCGAATGTTTCTATATAAAACTGAAAGTAATAATAAACGGACGTCCTTGCCGACAGAATAGGCGCGTCGCATGATTACGTATCACGAAATGGTTCATTATACCAATGTTTGTTTTGTATACAGAGAGCAACATGAAAGTGCATGATCCCAAATCACATTTATGTCAGTAAGTTGGACGGTACAAAAAGTGACATGGAAAATGTGTAATTTCTATTTAAAAATAGTTCTCACTGCTTTTGAATTGATACGAAACGTCTTTAACATAAATTCCGTTCAATCAGACCCCCTTTGAGTCGTAACTTTATTTTTATATCATAACTGTTCATGACATGGGTGTATGAGAAGCAAACAGAAGCAACAAAATGAAAAACAAAATCCACCGACTTTGTTTCAATCAACCAACAGGAGCGCTAAAAGAGCACGCGATCCATAAAGCGATTGAGCTTTATATTTGATTAAGTTGTGTGTATTTTATTCAATGCAAAGGGTATAATTAAAAGCGTTTCACCAGGTGGATTACACTCAAGTGTTTTTCGTATTTTTAATAATGTCAACATGCGGTTGCAGTAGCCCAAACAAAAATACACAAAAAAAATTGATGACAATTCATTTCGTTCAGTACAAAATTGAATAACAAAGCGAATGCGCAATTTGTCCAAAATCAAATTGAAGATATATTGCAGACAACGATTACATCGATTTCATATATCGAACAATAAAAGTTCACAATGTAACAACAGTTGACCTGCTTTATTTTAGCAGCTGATGCCAGTCGTTTGCGACTGAACAAGAACATTCTTGAACTATTGTGGCAACAAATACCACTCCTTTTTTTGCAATCACTTTATCGGATATGCACATTTGGATTTCAGTGCAGCGAATGTCCTTAGGAATGTTACTTATCAGCAGGGTTTTTTTTCACTCTCCAACACTCAATCAATGCAGAGCACAGCATCATCAGCAGCTATCATTTTTCCACCATTTGTTGGGCATCCATTTTTCTCGCTCTATCACACTGTGTGATTCATACAAACTAAGAGCAAACGGAGCGTGAATAGATGCAAAAAAGAAAAATCAGCGGAATATTCCATTTAACATGAATAAAATGGAATGTAGAAAAAAAGTTGTAAAATAATTGCAAGCTGAATAATTTGTAGTATCCCGTTTTCAGTTCGACACGAATAAAATCAATGGAACGAGGATTTAGTAGTGAAAAAAAATTACTGGGGATGCTGTGACTTGAAACAATATGCTTGTAACATTCATTTTTAACTGACAACTCATTTATTTTCGACATTTTCTCCATTGTGTCCAGCCTGATATTTATCATTCGTGAAACAGTCATCCATTTATGTGCATGTTGGCTTAATATACAAAAAAATGCCATCACAATCAAATTCATCAAATGTTAATTTCATTTAAATATTTGGAGAGGAAGACCAATCTTGTAAAAATAACGAATTGTTGCGGTTTCATGTCATTTCCAATACGTGCACGTGTGTGTCTCACTTTGTCGTGTTTTAACGTCACACCGTCACCTTTCATCAAATCCATTATTCTGATGTGAGAAATGATGATTACATAAAACATTTGGTTCATTAAATTGAATTGAAATACGGGTTTCTATGCAATGGAAATCCCTATGAAAGTTAAGAGTCAAAGACCAATCGTTATCGTATTGTAGAAAAAGTCAATGTGCTTGACGATCTATAAATTACAAATTCCAATGATGAACAAAATGAAATTGATAGTTTTGCTTGTTTGATTTCATCGAGTATCGATTCTCTAATCATGTTGCTGCTCGACAGATACTGAAACTGTTCACCAACTAAGCAAATGGAACTAGTTCAAAGTTGAACAAAAGTCACAATGACGTATAAGATTTCAATGTACAGCAAAAATAAAAGTTTTGATGTTGTGTACTTGGAAAGCATTGCTATCTTATCGCTAAGTTCGAATGTGTACAAAAAACACTGGGTGCAAAATATTTTCTTATTATTATTTTGATCCGTACATATTATTGCAAACAATGATTTTGAAACACAATACCCTTTATTACCAACCGACACACTTTACAGTATATGCACATGGTATTACGGTTGTGTCCAGAAAATCACTTGTAAATAATGCAGGGCACCGACCAATGTAAATATTACACAGATTATTTGTATACATTGATAAATTCGTGTATTAACCGTAATGAAAGGGAGATGTATTATGATAAAAGAGTCGTCAAGTTGCTTGGACAACAAACCATTCAGAACAATGGCATTGTATTTCATTTGATTCAATCTGCAGGCAGTTTCGTTCTTTTAATTTGTTTGATATCAATGAATGGCGACAAAATGCATACAATTTTATCTCTTTCTCTCTTCCCCCTTTCTCTCTCTCTCTCTCTCTCTCTCTGGTACAGTCTTTTTGTTGGGCGACTGCGATAAAAACAAAGATACACAATTGATTGAATTAATGAAATTTTTTTGGTATTCAGCACAATTTCTGTGTCGAATCATTTTCTAGTACATAAAAAGGTTACTTTTCGACATATTTTTGCGTGACTACTGAGCAATAATTTTTCTCAGCTCCATTGCTATGTATTTTTATTGAATTAATTTCCAATATCTGAGAAATTTTAAAAATTCACATTTCATTTAAATAAAGATCATATTAAATAGATTGTTTCAAAATCATGTGACTGGAAATGCATTTTTTATCCATTGCGTCATAGTCGCACGCTAGAATAATATTCCACAATGACAAAGTTGATTAATACAAATATTCTGGTTAAATTCAGACAATGAGCCGGCAGATTTGCTAACGCTGATATGTTGATCCAATTGAAAGTGAACGATTTTCATTAAAACCCCAAGCGGTTTTATGGTGGTATGTTGTCCAGTGAATATTTCATGTATTGCAACCCAAAACCGGCACACCTCACATGTAGTCACTACAATGCAAAATAAATGCGTCATATATTGGATGAAAACAACATTTCGTGCACGAAACTTAGATTTTTTCTTTATAAAATTCATTAGCGTTATTTCTTCAGGCTACAAACAAGTTCCTGCTTCGTTAATGAACACTATGCAATAGAACTGATATTCATGACTTGATTTCTTACTAAAAAAAAATGAGATACAATGTATTTCATTCATATTTTTGTTGGTTGCGGTACTGTATTTTGACCGCATGCCATTTTCTGCAGTGATTCAATGTAGCCAATGTTGCACAATTTCATTTTTTGGCAAATATAACCGATATTCACTTGTAACAAGTCCCGCCAATTGAAAGAACGAAAAATGAATCTCGTTCGCTGTCTCTCATACTTCAATCGTGTCAACACCATTGACATATAGGATATTGCGATCGTTGTTAGACCATAATTGTTATAGAAATGGTTATCTTCAAATGAAATAGCTTTTTCTATTTTTTGTATTTTTTTGTTTTGCTTCAATGACTGTTCACTTTTTAGCTCTTTTTGCTACCCTCATCATATTTCTATATCTGACATTCTTTGGCATTGTTATCAGTTTTGTTGATGATGAGTATGTTTTTAACATGATAAATTTCCCATATGAACGGAGTCGAGTGTGGTTTACCGAAGGCTATTTTTAAGTTGAAGCATATGCATTCATACGCTAAAATGAGAAAAGCATAAACAAAAAAAAAAAAAAATCTCTTTGAAAATGTATTCCATCACATCACAAAATGGCTGTGAATTGAAGCGAAAATTGCAACAAAAAAACGGCGAAGATTATTGCCAATAGAAATAGAAGAAAAAAGTTTTGGTAGACAAAGGTTACTTTTCCAATCGGATTGTTGTTGTTTTTCCGATTGAATGATAACTTTAATTAGAATGCCCCAAGCAAAATATCGACTTGAAACATTGAAACTTGTTCATATGCGCAAAATAAAAAACAGAATATGTGTATTAGTAGCGATACAATTCATGTGTTTGTTCGCAATTGAGAGATATATCTCTACCAGTATAGTGTTTTAAATAGAATTTTAACGGCGAGTAACATAACTGTTATGATTTCCGGCCAAACCGATGACCTTCTGTATGTATCAATGCAGGTTTTTGTTGACCGCACTCTTTTCGTCATGAGAGTAGGCATAAATGTATCAAGACCAAGAATTTATTGGTTCTACTTTCATTTCGGATTGATATTCAGTGAAATAAAAGCGACTGCAATTGGGTCGAGAGAAAAAGAATTATGATTGGCTACACTTTTCGGGTTATTCGAGCTCAATTCAATCGCAACTCAGTGCACATAAACAGTGCCGTTGAATATATATGTGACCTTAGCGAAGAAATGAATATTTTGCTACAAATGTTTCCACAATGAATCCATAATATTTGAACATTTATAGCCGTATTCATCAGTCTCCTTCGTTTACCGTATAAATCAGTCAAGCAAAACGAAGAAGAAGAAGAAAATACCCCAAACGTATATTCCATATTTTGACGAATGAGTTACAAATTCAAGCTTTGAGCAACCTATGAATACTCATATAGAAATATGCCTTGTTTCAGAACCATCTGAGCTGAAATTCAGCTGTTATTTTCGTCGATTGGGGTTGTTCAAGTGAAATACATGAAAATAAGATGACATCATCACATGTTTGATCTTGACTTGAATAAATGTTTGAAGATTAATTTGTGAAAAAAAGATGAAACTGATGCTTATGCTAAACCATGAACAAACTCAAATTGAGTAACTTTTATGAGCAATAAGAAAATCTCTCTCGCTGTGCATTTAATGAGAACAAAAAGACAACTGATTATATTATTTTATGAATGCCCTTCAGTTGAGACTTGGCACTTTAATCTTTTATTCATATTTCCATACCGACTTCGTTTCCACGCTTTTTTTTTGTCAGAAAACTTCTTTTTTCTTGTGCACAATTTTCATAATTTGAAACTGAGTCGAAAAAAATAAGCATCTAGTGTACAGTATAAAATGGTTGTGCTAGTCACGAATGTTTCGGGGTAAAATCGTATTAGAGTTTTTGCCATTAAATTTACGCGAAGATAGAAACAATGTTATGAACGACTGATGATTTATTTGCTACGCATGTAAATTTGGTGCCAACGTTTTGTTTTTTTTTGCCTGAGTCTTGCTCTTGACCTTGACAATACATATACCGATATATTTATAAATACCCTGGTCTAGCAAATTGTCTCTTTTACGCATGAATTTTGTTCTCGTTGTAGAAAAATGGTAATTGCTGAGTCAGAAATGCTGACGTAAACCGTTGACAAACAGAAAGAAAAAGTTGAACAATGTAGTCCTCTGAATGAGTACGGTTCAGCATGAAAAATCGTATGAAAAACGTACCGCTTGTTCGCACCACTGAACTCTATTGTGCGAAAATGCCAAGTGTTCGAATCGATTGCTAAGTTATTCGAACAGTTGTGCTCAAGGTCAAAGTATCTAGTTAGACAACGGCATTTGACGATGAAGTCATAAAAACATTGAAACAGCTAAAAGAATTATTTTGTTTTCGCACACAATATTGAAATTGACACGTGTCTCTTTTTGGTTGTTAGATGCTGATGGAATTATTGCTCCGTAAAAATTGTGTCAAACGGTAATAATTCCGTAAATAATGGCCAATAAACATTGTTTATCAATTTAGGTATTTGTGTGAAAAAAGGCAGTTTCAATCGTAAATTGTGCATTTTATTTCACCGTGTGCAGTATGAACGACAAATTAATTAAATTGTTTAATTGATATCGAACGGTTATTATCATACTTGTATTCATTGATTTTTACATAAGAGCTCAGTTCAGCGAGTGTTTTGAAATGTGACATGGTTAATGAACATAAAGGTTATGCATTACGAATACAACTCTCATAATGCTTATCAACAATTATAAAATATTCATGTCAAATTCTTCCATAAAGTGACTCGTACATTATACTGACAGAACAAATAAAAAACCAAATGAAAACGATAATGAATATTTTGAAATGAGACCATTTTTTTCATTCAATCTCACAAATTATGGCCTTTTTATCGCAGAACTAATTTCAGTTGCACAGAACAGAAAGAAATGTTTTATTGCTCATTAGCTTGCTATCAAAGTCACATGGAATTTTCTACTTCGTTGTAAGAGCTACCAAAAATTAAAAAGGGAGAGAGAGAGAGAGAGAGAGAGAGAGAGAGAGAGAGAGAAAGAGAGAAATTCCACACCGAGAAGTGGCGATGACAAATATTTCGCGCTGAACTCATGTGAATATTTTTGAAATGTTTGGTCTGTTTACACTCTCGGTGATACACTGGGTAAATTCAATATTCCAAATATTTTTGTAAAAATACCTCTGATGGGAATTTGCAAGATAACATTTGATTTCCGATATTCAAATACATCATCAATCACTTCAAATTGAAATCCATTATATTGCAATAAGAAGTGAGCATAAATGAACCTTGAATTGAGAAATGACATCATAACATTTTTTTCTGTTCACATATCGAAGTCCATAACAGTGTATTCAGAAGAGACTTTGAATGGTTTTTTTTTTAAATCCAATAAGTCGTTGCAACAAACTGTGTGCGCGTGTTGGTTAACAAATGTTTGAAAATATTTTAAGGGTGCACGTGAGTTGGTATTCAAGAAACCACAAGTCAAATGGGAATCATGAAAATGCAAACGGCTTTATGGCTTATATACACTCATTTTCGGCAAATGAACAGTTCAAATGCTGTTTGATACAAATCGGTTAACATACTTCGTGATGGAATTTTGTGCGCTTGTAGCACTACCAACCAATGGATGCGGTGAGAGCATATCAAGTTACATATTGGTCTAATTTACAAAGTTCTTAAATGTTTTTCATCGTGTCGCTTTTGTCAAGCGCAATTTTGTTCGTTTAATTTATCGTTCTCAAAGACCGAATAACAGTCGATTTTCTGACTGAGTAACATTCTTTAACATGAATACTTCATATCATATAATTTGTACATGCTGTTATGGTTTTTTTTTTGGTTTTTCGCTTGGAGATTTCAAATGGAAAGACGCTTTTCGACAGAGAAAATCTGGTTGTGCACTTCAATCATGATGAGTTATGAAAACTCGACTTTTCAAAAGTATTTGCCATTCGTCCGAATACTTTCAGTTTATGAAAACCAATTTCCGAATGCCACAGATGAAATTCCCGTAATTAATTGATGAATAAAATAACGACGATTAGTACATTATGTGTGCTACATATTCAATGATATTAAATTACTCATTATTTGGATTGAATTTTTGCGCAGCTGGAATGTAGAACATCATTTCTATTGCAAGCTTAGCAAAAGCTTTTCCACCTCGCAATCGAATATAAAATTTTAATGGTATAACAAAGTACATATAATTAGGATGATCAAGCAATAAGATTGGATTAAACTGTATAGAATATAATTTTCTATACGACAAATACATAGAAAATATAGTTTCAGTTTGCTAGTAAAAAATCGATAGCTGTCTGTCTCTGTCTATGTTGGCACACACTTAAAATAGATACTAAAATAAAATGCCATTTTCGCAATTTGTCTGCGGTACATGCCAACAGAATTATAATCAATATCACGTTAATCTGGCTCATTCAATGGGCACGTATCTAATTTCAACAAACGATTCGAGCATAAAATGTTGGTGCTATCTTAATTTACCACTAAATGCATTCGCATTTACGTTCACCATTTCACGCTGTTGTCATAAGTTTGACATTGGCTTTGTTGTTGAGGCGAAAAACTTTCAAACGGAAAACCAATAAATTCTAATGAAAAATCATTATCCGACGCCTTTTGTAGACTGTAACGTCGTTAAAATGTTTTGCACACATATTTAGCTTCATCGATACAATATGCAAACAGGCAAACTCAATAAAAATAAAAAAATAAATCCAAATTTAATTTGTAAACTTTCCGCTTGCTGTGTTCAAAACAAAAATACTAAGTAAGCATGAAACACCAGAAAATGCGATTTTGTTGGCTATTTATATTCTCAACGCTTAAACGACATACAAAAAGCTCTTGAGATTTAAAAAGTGTACTGTAGAAAAGGTTACATTTTCAAAATTTAATGTTGCATTTACCACAAAATTCCACTGTGGAATTTTTCTTTAGTCTTTCTTTTCTTTAATTTTTCGCTTTACTTAATTTTGCTAAATTCAACTCCGACTTCGAGTATTCTGAAAGTGGTTCAAATAAATATTTTATTATCGGCTTTTACTGTTTTTGTGCACGGTTTGTTCATTTCAACATGAAATGTGAACTAAATGACGTCAATGCTTAAAATTCAACGAAAATTCACTTTTTCGTGCGAATGCAACTCTTTTTAAACAAAATGAAATTCGGAGCAAAAAATATTTGATTCAATTGTAAATTCGTTCTTAATTAATTCATATTCTTTTTCTATGTTACAATAGGTTTTATTCCAAATTTGAGCTTCCACTCTTGGTGCAGTCTCTGGTGATGAATGGGACGATGTTCCTTATGATTCATTTGTGCGTAACAGTGCGACGGAATAACTCGATTTTGAAAGGCCGAGACCGAGTCTTCACAGGTAATTTACTTTAAAAAATATTATTCAATATCATTCATAATTCACTTAAACGAAATGCAATTTTCCACTCTGTACGATAAGATTTCGAATTAATCAGCAAATATCAACGAGTTCTATCTTGAGTACTTTAAAGTTTGTTTTGCATTCGAAATGTGTGTTATTCGTGGCGAAAATCAAATGAAATTCACAAAACTTCAAAAACATGTACGCTTTATCCCCAATGACTTTGTTCCAATTACTTATAATGTTCACTCACTCACATAATAACAACAAAAATTAGTACGACTATGCAGACTATGTGTATGACGTAATATGTTCCATGTTGTAATGGGAAAACGGAAATGTTGTGTACATCAAAGCAAAAATGCACACCGCTCATCAACACCCTTTTTGCAACTGTCTTTTTTTGTCGATTCTCTCTCTGTCTCTTTCTCTGTCTCTCAATTCTAATGGGTTTTTTTTTGCATTTGTGCTGGTTTCATATGATTCATCTGACCTACAAAGACATAAATCAAGTAGATATCACAAATTGTTGTCCGGATCGGGTTGAAAATATTGTGACAGCTCGTATTAAAGATGATTTACGCACCAAAAAAGTGTCACCATCAACCGATGAAAAAAAGAAGCGAAGACGTGACCCAAACAAACACTACATAAGCGGTATGTGATCCCAATCATTAATTGTTTTTTTCACATTTCGATTGCAGATAGTTTGGTTTTTTATGTTTCACACTGCCTGATTTCATCTTCAGCACCACCACTACCATCATCATTAGCATTCACTAAAACGGCAGTTTTTTTCTTCTTCATTTCATTTTTTTGTTTTCATTTTATTGGTCTACTATTTTTATTGTGTGTTGATTGTTTGAAAACCATAGTTGCACTACATTCGTAGAACATATGACTTTATATCATTTCTTCGTGCCCCTAAGTGTTTTATGGTTGTTACTTAATAATTGTTCACTCATTATAGTTATTCCATTAACATCTGCATTTTTAGACCATATAAAAATTTCACGTTTGCGCGTGTGTGTGTTTTTATCATCTCATTAGTTTAGTTTGTTTGTTTTTTTCATTGTTTTCCTCAATTGTTTGCTTCTCTCAAGACTGCCCTCTTGGGCAAATTTATTCAATTGCTCGTTAAAGAGAAAAAAAAGAATTGAAATGTCCCTTTCGTTACTTTCAGTTGATGTTTAAGTTTGTGCATGTTTTATGGCACAAATTGTTTTGTATGTTTTTTTTGGTCTTGACACATTGTCACAATTTGACATTTAAAAAGAGTGTAATCTGGGGAATTATCAACGTAATTTATTCAAAGCACGTAACCTTTTGAAGAAAATGAAGCCATCAATGTTTATGAATAATAAGAACAAAATGCCATGGGGAGGCATGATTACTGCTCAATAAGAACTTTTCCAATTTAAACGTTTTAAATATTAATTTCAATGAAAATTGGATGGTTAAATGCATTAATTTTTCATTTTCATTTTAATCTGTTAATGCTTTTAGAAATAACAAAAAAGTATGTCGATTAAGTTGAACTTGGTCAAGTAAACTGAATAAATTATTAGATCAAAATCATGGGGTGGCTATTGGCCAATAATCTGATATTGTGTGAATGGCGCCAAAGGACCCGCGCTGTTAAGCGCTGATAGACACCAACTGAAAAAAAGCCATAACACAATTACTGTGTCATACAAGAACATATTGAAATTGAATTATTGATTATTTGTTCGATAATTGGATTGTACGTTACTCGAATCAAATGTCACTGGAAGGTGGTTATTACTATATATATTTTATATGGAAACGTGGCAATTAACACTGATTTACTACATTATTTATCGACCTCAAAATTACTTGGGGCTAAAATGTAATGTTTGATCAATTGATTCAGTTCACTTGCATGCATTTTCAGATCAATTTATGAGTTTGATTAATTTTCTTTTACATTTGACTATCAGAGGCTCGAGCTATGCATATAGTGGCTGCTATTTCATAGGCGCTATTTAATTCGTGTGCTGTGTGTAACACTGAGTAGGAATATGATAGCCTACTATTCTTTTGTACATTTGAATGTGAGTACGAGAGAGCTCTCTCGAGATGTAGAAAATAACGCACAACATGCACAAACGCATTAAAAGGAGTTACATAGCGCCTATGAATAGCATCCGCTATATCCATAGCTCAAACCTAATGTCTGTAGGTGACGAAGTTTTTGTTGAAATTTTTTTCTTTCCTTTGATTTTTTTGAAATGTGAATTCACCTGTGACTATCACATAATTGATATTCAATACTTTTCCCTTACTTAGATTTCGATCCAAAGTACTTTTGGCAATGGACAGATTTCCAATCATATTTGGATTTTATGCTCGCTTTATGGTTAGTTGGAGCGATCATAACATACTTTATGCTGCCATTCAAAGAGTTTATGGAAACAGTTGGATTCTTTGCTGTATTCATAGAAGCCATGTTAGGTATGTATAACTGGGGATGCCATTCTCCTATTCGTAAAAATCACTTATACGATTCGTCGGAACTTCCCGAAGAAAATCAATAAATTTAAACATTTATTTATATTTTCCGCAGGTGCGCCGCAATTTCTACGAAATTTTAAAAATAAATCAACGCAAGGCATGTCCATAATGATGGTTTTACTGTGGACTGTCGGTGATATGTTTAAAACGGGATATTTTATCATCAGAAATGCGCCAAATCAGTTTTGGATTTGCGGTACCTTACAAGTAAGCAACTATTTTTAGGTGTTTCTTTATCTTTGAAGTTTATTTAATGCTTTTTCATTCGTTTGGTTTGATAAAATAGGTCAGTTTGGACTTGGCAATTTTACTTCAAGTATTATTGTATCGTAAAAATACTGAACCACAAAATATGCACCGAGGAGACTAGCAATTTGCCCCCCATCAAGCTCAGCAGCAGCAACAACAACCGCAACAATCATCGACCGATGTCCAATGCAATGCAAATCAATCAAGTTCAAATGAAAATGATAAAAACATTATTCATATATCACTTCATCCAAAAAGCGAAACCGATGACAAATCACATGATCCAAATAATAAATTAACTCAGCTTCAGCCACAAAATCACAGTGACACCATATCGATGACGTCACGCAAATCTTCATTATCATTAGCCAAACCGATTGAAATGCCGGACGATTTTGAAAAAGCCAATACGTCAATTGATAAAGATTCACATAAAATTGATATAATGTTCATTCCATCCAAAGGCGACGACGACGACGAACAACAAGTCGACGACGACTATGACAACGAAATGGTATCAGAGAATGATATTCAATTGCATCATGACAATGAAAAAGATGAACATGTTAAAACGGCTTTATGACGAAGTGGTACGCTGGTCACTTGGCCAGCCATCGATCTTAACTTGCTTATTCAACAAACCATCACACGTTGTACAAATACAATAAATGGCAAGCAAAAAATTAAGACCACCGTACGGAAGCAAACGGATTCGATTGACAGCAATAATATTGTCATTCATCCACGTTTCGATAAATTATCCGGCAGCAATGAAATTATACTGTAGAATGTGATTTTCAACCAAGACACAATCAACCACAAATTGGCAGGCTATTTGATTTATTATTATTATTATTTGCTAGAGTTTCACATCATTTTTCGAGAATATTAAACCAACAACAAAACATTGTACCAGAATCTTGCCATTTGTCACGGCACTTCCAATTGGCTTAAATATCCACTGATGAACTGTAATTGATATATTGGGTGTATTGATTAATTTTAAAGGATTTTTGTGTGAAAAGATACATTTATTTAAAAACAACTGTACAATATTTTTTAACCAATGTATTGCCCATCGTTGGCTATGACTTCCGCCCATCTTCTTGGTAGCTTGTCGATTCCGCGTCGAAAGAATTCCTCATCTTTTGAAGCTATCCATTCATCGATCCAATTTCGCGCTTTTTCATAATTTTGAATGTGTTCTTCGAACAGGCTGATTTTCATCGATCGGAACAAGTGGTAATCAGAAGGAGTCAGGTCTGGAGAGTACGTGGGTTGATCAAGCTCATCCCGACCAGAGTCCCCTATCTTTTTTTTGCGATGTTTGAAATATGTCAAATTTTGATAAATCCTTCGACTATTTCTTGTCGCAGTTTTTTTCAATTTTTCTCTCAGTACTCCGCTCAAACGTATTGGTTGTAATCGATGCCGATCCCCCGTGACTGTTTCACCCTGTTTCAGCAGCTCATTATACACCAAACCACCTTATCCCCACCAAATAATGAGCATTACCGAGAAACATTCAAAATCCTGCTATGCTGTAGCTTTTGATGATTGTGTGGGATTCAACCCTTATTTTTATGCCTGGGGTTATCGTAGCAGATGCCCTCTTCACTTCCAGTTATAATACAATACAAAGATTCCTTTATTTCCTATTTTTGAAACATTGTGGCAAAATTTGAAAAAACGTCTTACAACTAGTTTTGGATTCAGCTGGTGTGGCACACAATTACTTTGGTCTTACCTCATTATAAATGTCTTAAAACGATTGATTCGCATATATTTAATGCTTCTGATGTTTTCTGATGCATTTTCATGCATCTTTATCGAATAAAAAACGCCAATAGCCCATCATTCAAATTTTTTTGGTGAGTTCACAGTTTTCCAACAAATTCACCACTTCTTTTTCACCAAATTCGTCATTCTCTGTGGCGATTGAGAGGTCTCTTCATCTGCAACATTTTATAACATTTAGATGTATTATCACTTTATTTAAAGTGAAAAAATTAAACCAAAGGAGGGCCAGACAGAAAAACACTTTTTCATCACTCATTTTGAATCGATCAGAAAATAATGACACTGTGTCAAAAATAAATCTTTCTGCTCTGAATTAGATTGGCAAATATCACATATATAAAATGCAATTGGATTCACCTGTCAAGCTACACATAATTTCAGGTTACGCTATCTCTTATCAATCCTTTAAAATTAATCGATACACCCAATATGCATGATATGTATTTCGAATTTAAAATTGTAAATGGTCGGTGCGAGTGAAGAAAAATCATGAATGTATGAAATGTGAGCATTTATTTAAACGATGGGGGGGAATTGGAATTTTTAAGTGTATATTATTATTTTTCGAAATTTAAACAAAAAAAAAGATTTTATGTAAAGTATATTTACTATTTTGATGGCGATTTAATTTACAATTTTACTATTATTATTATGTATAGGATAAAAACTCGACTTAAAACTCAGATTTCTTCCGCCAGTCGTTTATATTTCTATTTGACGTAAACAAAACAAAACAACATTTAGTTAGAAAAATGAAACAACGATCTTCAACTGACGGCTATATTAGTCGTCTATCACGTTTTATTCTTAACACAGACACAGACACACACACCCACATTAAACAAACCAATTCACAAATGAGATTAACTCTACTATTGAGCAATATATACTTTGATGTGAATGCATCTATTATATTAAGATTCGAGATTCACTTCTACTAGATCATATCAGTTATTCGTACACATTTTAAAAGCGATAACCAATCGTTGATATGAAAAATAAGTGATACGTGTGGGATTTCGTTTTGAAAACAAATCGCAAAACACTTCAAACTCCATGTTTCTGGTCATTTAATATTGTATGTAATTTTATTACTTCTTTCGTTTTAAGTTGATTTCAAACCGAACATTGTTTTACCGGCTTTTCATTTTATAAATTTCATAAAAACGCTGCCATTCAATTCATGTTCCATTGTTTCCGATAATTTTCCGTTTATTTACATGAAAAAAAAACCCAACTACTACTTTAATCACGTTCAATTTTCACACGTAGATTACTAGATGAAAAAAATCAGTATAAAAACTATGACATTTAATCAGTTCATATGCAAAATTCCTTTTTGAAAATCTAAATGCACTTGTTAGTAGAACATTTCCTATAAAAAATCTAAATATATATTCTATTTAGCTTGTGAAATTAAAAAAAAAAGACATTTTTGAATCTATTGCACGCTTTATAATTATAATCATTAATCATATTCACCTGAGATTGTTTTGAATTAAGATGGAAAAATGTATGACAAATGAAACAATTTGCCTGATCTTAAGTGCTTCGAATTAATTTCTTCCTTATATATAGATAAAATTGCAGCACAATTTTGTTCATTTAAATTTGAAATTTCTGTTCAAATAATTTTGATTCAATTGCAACAATCGTAATGTGATTTTAGTTGTCTTACCAATATATCCGCACTACATTTAACAAATGTAGATATAATTCTTTCTCCAAAATGTTTAAGTCTCTATTATACATATATTTATTAAGCATTATTGACAATGTATATTTTTACATAGAAAACTATTATAAGATGGAACAATTGTACGCCTTAAGATGAGCAAGGACCATAGAAATGATTGATTAATTATTGTCGATATCCATGGAAAGCATGTAATTTTGCATAAGGAAAATACTTTATATATGAGAATTAAAAAAAAAGTGATGAAATTGATGAAGTAAAGTCACATCGAATCAAATCGAATTGTCTTCAGTGTTTCAAAACAAAAAAATGTATGGAATGAAATAGTTTTTAAATGGAAAGTCATTAAAAAACCATAAATATATTCAACAATCATATTCAGAACATTGTGAACAGCAATATATACACACAAATGCATGAAGTAGGAGATATATATCAATCATACACATATATTTTTGCTATTTTCACAATAAAATCCATAAAAAATTATTATTGTTATAGATCACACCGTAGACAAAACAAAAACCAACTATTTTTCTGTAGAACTTCAAAATAAATTGTAGCAACCTATGTAATATCAAAAACAAGTCAACATGAAACCATTAAAAAGAAAATTAAACTATACCAAACTATGTGTCTTTCATTGAGTATCATTTTTTCTTGGCAAGTGATAAATCTAAAATCTCATATGTACAAACAATGCTTGATTTGTTTGTTTATAATGATTCGCGCCAAAAAAATCGCCATCTAGCGTGATATTTGCAACTTTAATTCTGCGCGAATCGTGTGTCATGATATGTTTTTGTTTTGTTTTCAAACATCCGACATAACCTCATAAATTGTACAAGTTTACGTCAAATCGAATTGCATCAAACACAATCACCACCAGCACCGAGAGAATGATTTAAATTCAACCAAAATGTCACACGACGAGGATTATCTTCTTGCATTGAAATTACAAAATGAATTCGATGCGCTAGATGAAGCAGAAGCAAATGAGGTACGTTTTCTTTTAAAATTGAGCTATTTTTTGGCTATTGACTATTGCATAAACGTGTTTGGTGCATACACTTTTTCAAATCTTTCCATTGTTATTTAGTGGCCCACGGTAGATCGTCCCAATAAACGAAAGAACGAATACGATGATAACAATTTGAATGCAACTCAAAATCTTGTTCATCCCGAATGGGAGACGATTGACCCGATTCCGGACATCTATTCATTATTCGGTGCGTTTGACATTAAATTTTTTGGTGGCAAATTGCAATGTGTCGAACTTGAATGGAGTAAACGCATGTATCAATGTGCGGGAATTTGCTATCAACGCAGCAATGGTTTGGGAAAATCAATTATCATTCGACTCAGCGAACCACTTTTGAAACTACGTAGCCGACGGGATTTGATACAAACAATGCTGGTAAGACGAATTGTGTTGAATAGTATGTCCACTGTTTATATGTGACAGTTTGAGTCAGTAAATAAGAAAGTAGCACCTACTTAACGCATCTCTTCGCTTGGACGATGTTTATATTATGGACATAACACTGGTGTCATTGTGTGAAATGAATTTAAACTAAAAACAAAAAATATCACAGCCATGAATATGAACATTTTAAATCATTTCAAACATTCACACCATTGTTATGTCAGCATACACGTCGTCCGAAAAAATCCGTTAAATAGGTTTTTTTATTGATTGATTTATTTTCTGTATTTTTCAAATAGCACGAAATGATACATGCCGATCTCTTTATCAAAAATATCCGTGAAGGAAATGGCGGTCATGGGCCAAAATTCAAAGAAAAAATGGAATTGATAAATCGAGTTGCTGGCACAAACATTACCGTCTATCATACATTCCATGATGAAGTTGCATTGTACAAGACACACATTTGGCGATGTAATGGCATTTGTCAACATCGTAAGCCATTTTATGGTTGGGTCAAACGTACATCGAATCGAGCACCGGGTCCAAATGATAATTGGTGGGCAAAACATCATGAAACATGTGGGGGTACATTCCATAAAGTATCAGAACCAGAGCCAAAGACAAAAGCAAAGAAATCGAAAATTGATGAAAATCGCCTACCAAAAATAACCAACTGGTTAAATTCATCGCAAACAAATACAAATGAACCGAAAACAACATCGAATACGGCCAAAGGTGGCGGATATACAAAAATGAATGGTGGTGGTACCGTCGTACTCAAACCAACTGCCAAAAATCGAACGTTCACAACTGTTTCGGATAATTCAAATACGGGCAGCGTTCTGAGCACCGTTTCAGATGCAGCGGCTGGTGGTAATTTGCGAAATGTTGTTGGATTCCGTGATTTAAATGATTCGGGTTCACAGTCAAGTGTTATTCGACGACCGACATTCAGTTCGGGCGGTTTTCAACTCGGATCCACAACAAATAAATCACTATCGTCTGCCTCACCATCGGAAAATATTCGCAATGTTTGGGCAAATAAATTTAATGACAATAAACCACCAGCGAATCAAGCGTCAACATCAACCGACCATAGACAAACAAAAAACAAAACAAAAGTGACGGAAGCGTCGAGTGCATGGTAAGATATGATAAAAAAAAAATCATCAAATTAAAATGAAAAATTATTATATTAATTTCATCGCTGAATTTAGGGAAGAAATCGATGATGATATCCTAATTCATTCGGTAAAAAATGAAGTGATTGAGATAGATGATGGAAGCAACGATGGTTATCAACCAGATGTCGATAACAATACTGTTGCACGCGATGCCACACATGATGCAAAGCCAAACGTCACAATCAAAATGGAACTTCTGGATGATTTGGGTGAAGAGGATGAAAATATCGAAATGATTGATGATGAGTTCGACGACACGATGAATGAAAGCTTAGATTTATTAACCGATAACAATGTTATTTCCGATCTATTTGGTTAGTTTGAATGCACGTCTGTGTCGTGTCAAAATGAGTTGAAATTATAAATTTTAATGTGCTTTTTTTTCTTTACTCAGATACCGATACTTTAATGACTGAATTCAACAATATCAACAACGTTATCATGTCAGATCCGGAGAATGTTGGTAATCCAAATATGGAAATAATTCAATGTCCAATATGTGAGGATCGAATGGCTAGGGATGAATTATCATCGCATCTGGAAGGCTGCAATGGAATTACAGTGAAAATTGATCCGAAAAAACGTGGCAATAATTCGAAACCAATGCCATTTTACAAGAATCACGCAAAACCATCGACCAGTCAGTCTTCGCAAACTTCGACAAATGAACGCGAAAGAGAACTATTGCTAAAAGCAGGCTATACCCAAGAGCAAATCGATCGTTTGAACACCGACACACACGAGTCGCGAGAATACAATAATCGAATAATGAATGAATTGGCAAATGATGAGCGTCAGCGTCGAACATCGGTTATAAGACAACATTCACGAGATAACGACGATATCGAAACAATTACACTTGATGATGGAAGCAACAGCAGTTCCGTACCTGTCCCCGTACCTGAAAAACATCCATGTCCTGTGTGCAACGTCCCAATCGATGTCAATCAAATCAATCAGCATTTAGATGAGTGCTTACAATCACAAATGAACTCTTAACATGCTGCAGCTCCACGTCAGCAATTGATGCTCATCATACTATCATCGCCTTAAATACATTCTCGTTAAATCATTCATACATATATATATATTACCGTTAGAAAAGAACAATATTTTCTGTAAAGTTCATCATCCTTTTGCAAAACAAAATAAACCGAAGAAGAAAAATAAAGCACATGAATCGTTTTAAATAATGTTTTTCGTAAAACTTTCATTTAATATATATAATTTTCAATAATAATCTTTAAAGTTAATGATTATGATGATAATATAATAATAAGAAACTTGTTTTTTTTATCTGTTCTTGTTGCTATTTGTTTGCAGTAAATTACAACATCTCAAATGAATGCTTTGTTTGCGATGAAAAAATTTAATTTTCTGTGAAAATTAAAGTAAAAAAGAGAGAAAACGTAAAATACAAACTAAACGAATAAAATAGACAAACTAAAGGGTATAAATGTATCGGCGTGTGTGGTTTTGTATTTTCTATTTGTTTGTTTGTGTGTGAGCGTTCCATTTTTAATAGAGTTTATTTGTTTCAATTAACAATTAATGTCTCTTTCTACGTGCTGTTCCATAATTATTACTACCACACTCTATCTACATATATATATATATATATTTGTCATTTTGTTTCACATTAATTTTTCTTCATTTATTTATTTAAATATTGTGTCCGTAATCAGTCTTGGACTACAGTCTGACAATGCAATACTCTGTTTATTGGATTGCTCAAAGGCCAGTGTGTATCAAGAGGGATTCTTTATTGGGAAATTCAATTACCATCAGTGTAGATTTCTTAGATAAAAAGCCACACTGTTTTGTTTCATTTTCGTTTTGTTTTCATTTCATTCTAAATACTTTATTTGTTTTGTGGTTTTCATTGTTAGTTTCCTTTGTTCAAGCTTCAGATTTGTATTTGGTGTGTACGTGTTTGTCTGTCTGTGTGCTTTTTTATGGGTGCAAAAAATAAATTTAGTACAGCTATAAATCTACGATACTCGAATATATTTGCACTATGCCTGTTGTTTGTTTAAAACAGATAAGAATAAGTGGTTGAAAGTGAGATAGAAATAGAGAAAGAGAGAATGAATATGCGATAGATTCGAAAACAAAACAAAATTATTCCATTTTTTATATTTATGTGTGTATAAAATGCATCTGCGTTTATTGTACTTTTTACACCACTTAAAAGCTACTCCAGATCTCCGGGGCGTTCACCCATTATTTATGAAAATTTCCTATTGAATACTCATCAATTCTCGAGGACGTTCGAAAATTAGAAGGTGGAATCTAATTTTTAAAAAAGCTTATAGAAGTGAGCAGCTTTTTGGCGAATAAATTAAAAGAATGGTTTGAATCAACATTTTCACCAAGATATCCACAAAATATATAAATTCTACATTTTTCGGTGAATTTCTGGTGATAATCGAAACTTTCGATTTGAGATTTCTGCAACGCAAATGAAATAAATCTGAAACTGAATGAAAAACTGAATGTTCCGTCTGAAGCATCGAAAGAAAAGATCCGTAATTTTGTAAGCGAATTGTATTTTAATGAATGTGGATTGGCTTTGCCGGGGCAAAATATCCTAAATGTGTTAACATGCTAATCTGTCTATGAACACGTTTTAATTTATTTTCTGTGTGTGTGTGTGTTTTTGTGTGTGTAATTAACTTGCTTGTTGATGTCTTTGAAAACAGTAATATTTGTCATCTATTTGCCGATTGATGTGTGGAACATTTGTGTTGTATATGTGTTTTTGTGTGTATGATTTGAATTTTCCACTGAACTTTCCATATAATCTGTATTTGTATGTTTTGTTTTGCTTCCCTCTTATTCCACGACCAGCAAATATAAAAAAATATTATGAATTTAATATTCTTTTTTGTTCTGTTTTGTTTTAAAGTGTATTGTATGCTATTACAATTAAGCATCTGTGTGTTCATTTTGCTATTAATCATCATAATTATTCATTTTTATCTCCTTCATCGTTCTCCTCTACATATATAAGACACTTTTTCTCTATATGTTATATCTTAATAAAAACATTTTAAATTTATTGTTAATCCTTATAACTTGCATAATAATATTTTTTCTTTTCATTTTGTTTTTATTTAATTTCTCTTAGTATTTAGTCATTTATTTATTTATTTTTCATATCTCAAATGTTTGTGTTTACTGTTGCAGTAAATTTATGTGTTGTTGTTTTCTCTCTTCTATAATTCTATGTAGATAAATGATCTTTTGTATTTCTTTTTATTTCTCTCTTGGGTATATATTATTATGTATTTTCATTTTTCTTTTATTTCATTATCTTGTCATCATTTTCAAATGACAACCAACAATTATTTGTCCTTATAGTATAACGATATTTGCAGCCAGGTTTTTTTATGTTTCATGCAATTTAGCTGTTTTCAACTTGACTTTTCCGCCCTTTAAATTGTTCATAGTCCACAATTTAATGTCACTTAAGTATTTTTATTTGTTGTCATTTCATTATTTTTCTCACATTTTGTTTACTTTTTTTTATTGTGTAAAGCAAGTACAAATGTTTTATCATATCATATATTTTTCGTTTTTTTTTTTTCTCAAATAAATGTGCATATCGTTTGCACAACGACAATATATAATATGTACTCTCTATGTCACTGATTTATATGTAGTTTTACTTTGAAATGTACATAGACTGAAATTATTGTTTCATGCGATTAGTGAATCCTTTTCAAAATCGGTTTCGGTGTCAAAATCATCTTCAATGTCAATGGTGTAATAGTTCTCAACATGATTGGTTTGTTGTTGCTCTTCCAATGTGTCATCTTCTTCAATGCACTCGAATTCATGATTGGTGTCGATGAAATGAATGGAATTTTCATTATCATCACTATTGCTGAGTGATACCTCATAATATTCATCGTTTGAAATCAAATGCGTCTCATCAATGTCCATTTGGCCATCGGAGACGCATGCTCTGTGTCACTTGCTATCACGAGACAGTCGCCTTCTTCGTCCTTCGCCGCCAATTGTGTCCAAGCCTATGATTTGTATCAAATCACAAAGAAACAATTCAATATCAAAATTGATATTATGTGAAAATAAACAGTATATATGTGAAATGATCATGTTACCTGTGCTACGAGTTTTGCGTCGTGCATCCATTGAAGACGTTGATTCGATGTTATTGATTGAATTGGCCGTTGTACCGTTTCCACTTTTACGAGCATCATTATGATTTTCAATTGAATTCGCACTAACACTATGACTGTTTTGATTGTTGGTTACTTTCGACGCTTTGGTTCCCGTATTCATTCGTACGCTTCGACGTGTGCCCATCGTGCTACTTTTTTCGTCGCCACTTTTTGGTACTTGATTTTGTTTCAATTGACCATCGTTACTGGAATGAGATACATGATTTGTGCTGGCAATTGGTTGATCACCAACAACGCTACCAATCGATGGTTTATGATGATTTTTTAGCATGACCGATTCAAGAATAACTTTGCACATTTTGGCATTACGTACTTTTCCGGCTACTTCAATCAGCGGCTCATCTGAATCGGATGAATCCTCTGATTTTCGAATGATCATATTTTCCGAATCGTTATTATAATTGGAATTGGATGTGGTCATTGTGCTAACCAAAATCATTTCTTTTAATTGTCCACCGCTGGATCGAACATTTGTCGGCGACGATGATGTTGACGATGTTGAACTTGATGTTGTATCACCAATTTTTTCGCGGTTTTTTTGCACGGATCGGCATGTCATCACTTACATTCGATTGTGTTGAACTCTCCGATTCGTGACGTTTTCGTTTTGTCGCTTTCACGAATCTCGTTGAACCGGCCGGTGAATCTGATGGTGATTGTTTTAATGCATCCAATGGACTTTCCAATTTACTACTGGCACGCGTTCGTACGCGTTGTGCAATGTCATTCTCATTGGATGGAATTTCAATGGATAATTGTTGCAATACTTTGGACTCATTTGAATCGACTTCCATGGCCTTCATTGTATCCTCAATCTCTTTGTCTTCTTCCGATTTAGCTGGCTCGGATTTTGGATTCATATCCATTTCATTGTACTGAATATTCGAAACAGTTTGATCGAAATCCGATAAACATTCACTTGATTCTGGTACGATTGTTTCATTTTCTTTCGTATCTATTGCATCTGAATCAATTTTCTCTGTCGAATTCTCAATTTGTGGCATTGGCTCTTGTTTGAATGGTTCCACAGGGTTGGCATTTGATTCAACGGTTTGTTTTTCGTTTGAAGTGTTTTTTGTCTTTTCCTCATTGGCATCATCGATCGGTTTGGTTGGCATTTCGTCAACATTATTTTTTGTTTCTATTTCGATGGTCGTTTGATTTTCATTTAAATCCTTATTTTCGCACACTTCATTTGAATCAATGTTCGACACGATATCTTTGTCAGTGTTTTTGTTCAACGAATCATCGCCTTCGTTAAGTGCGGCCAAGAGGATTTGATTTTTTTTCGATTCGACGAGATCGTTCAGAAGTTCAGCTGCGTTCTCATTTTCCAACGTTGAATGTTCACCATTCATCTTTTGACTGTCGCACGTCGTATCGACTTCAACAGAATTTTTATCACAGTCACTTGTTAGAAACTCATTCAGACCTTCCATTTTGGCCAATGCGGCTTCGATATTTGAATACTTTTCGGCCGATATGTTTTCACCGCGCAGTGCAACATTACCACTACCGTTGTCATTGCCATTGCCACTGTCGACGGGCGACGTTTTTGAGGGCGACGTTTCCTTGGGACTGTCCAGATGTTTTACGTAATTTGTTTGTGGACTGGCCGTTTGATGTGGACTGGCTGTTTGGTGTGGACTTGCCGTTTGATGTGGACTTTTTTCGGATAGCGCATCCATTGATTCGATTCCGCTGTCTTCACCTTGCGCTTGAGATGCTGGTGAACAGCGTATGGCTTGTGATGCATTTATTATTCCATCAATGATATCGCGGCGTGGTGAGTCTTTGGCCTCAATCGTTTGATTTACAAATGGCGATGAGATTGCTGTATTTGATGAGTTTGATGTTAACTTTTGACCAGAATCATTTCCGTTTCCGATGTTATTCACTTCAATCACGTCGGTTTTCGCATCATTTTGAGTACTTTTTATCTTTTCCAAGCATTTGTCATCGGTGTTATTGACGGCATTTGAATTCAATTCAATTTGACTGTTTTTCGATTTTGAATTGTCTTCACTTTCAATTGATTCACGAAATTTTTGCTTGTTTTGATGTTCTTCATCAACATTCCCGCCATCCCGTTCTGCGATCGCATCTTGGGGCGCAACATCATTTGGCTTCAGTTTATCGACTACCGATATACTTTGATTGGCTCCAATCGATTGATCCGATTGCTGTTGCTGTTGTTGATGTTTGAGCAGAGTGATCAGTGATTTGGTCTTTAATTTGTTCGCTTTGTTCAAAGTTAAACTATTGTTATTATTATTGGTGCTTTTTTGTACTTTTGACGGTGTTAACGATGAATGTTTCAATGTACCAACATTCGTTGAACCGATTGCCTCTCTGATAGACTCAACGGAGTTGTCCGTCATTGGCATCATTGAGCTTCTCGATGTCACCAATGTTGTGCCAACGGTAATTGATGATATTGGCATCTCTTGACCACTGCCGGCTATCGTTGAAACTGAGTTTTGACTTAATCGACGCTTCTTTTCTGCTTGAATTGGTCCATTTGTTGAAGCATTTAAATCACCACTCAATCGTTTCGTTGCTTCCGACTGATTTGACTGTTTTGACTGATCCATTTTCTCCGTTTGATTGGCGGTTCCGTCTTCAAGCAATGTTCCAACTCTACTGCTATCAACAAAATGATCCATTGCATTTGACGGTGTATTTGTATTGAAATTTGTTGAATCGTCATTGGTGGTAGTGTGATGTAAACGATTTGTATTGTTTGTAAGTTGAGTCGCATCAATATTTGGTGTACTTGGATTCGCTGCATTGCTCAACGATGACTTTTTACTGCTTGATTTTTTATCATCATCTTCGACACCGCTTTGAGATTTCTTTCGGCCTTTTTTCGAATTTTTAATAACAACCGAATTTCGTCCGCGTAAACTAATGTGCAATGGGGGCACACGTAATTCTTCACTTCCCGGCGTTAGTGTGCTATTCATTGGACTATTTGATGCCGACAAAGATGTGTTGTGTGATGTTGATGAACCGGCCGGATTCGATACGTTTGGCGTACGTTTTAAATTATCACCAAAACTCACATCGACTTTATATGCTGGTGTCACTGGTTCGGATTTTTCTAATTTCAAGCGTAGTTTAATTTTTTCAGGATTACTTTTGTCACTCATTTCAGCAATGGTCGCATTCGAAATGATGGGCGATGGCAAATTTTTTGCTTTAATTTTTTCTTTGTTTTTGCTAATTTTCTCTTTCAAGCCTTGCTGCAGTTTTTCCTTAAGCAATGAACCTTTTGGGGTTTTTTCTTTTGGAATTTTCGGCTTTTTCACAACTTCTTTTTTCTCTTTTCGTTTGCCTGCATTTTTGCCTTTGCCCGAATATTCCGAAAGGCTGGAACGATCGTTATCACTGTGATCGGATGTTTTTGAGAATGTACTGCATGAATTATCATCATCTGAATACATTAAACTGGATGTTGTTGCTGTTGTTATTTGTGTTGGTGTCGCTATTGATGTCGTCAAATTGAATTCATTGAACGATGCAAGTCCACCATCAGTTGTAGCAAGCTCATCGCCACTCTCCTCCGATGGAATCGGTTCGAGTACACCAGTCAATGGGTTTATAAGCACCTGCTTTTCCTTTCCAGCAATCGGTTGTTTCATTTTTTGCTCGAATTTATGTTGCGCATGAATCAATTGATGATGCGGATGCGGATGCGAATGCGGTGTTTTTTGCATATTTCCAAGCATCGATGGATGATGTTGTGGTGCGTTCATGGATGGGTTCAACATATTGGTTTGTTGTTGTTGCTGTTGCTGTTGCATTTGATGTTGAGGATTTAAGGGTCGTTTATCCATTGTCGTCGCTGCTCGAAAATGATTAATATTCATTTCGACCGTTTGTTGATGATGTTGCTGTTGCTGTTGCATTGGAATTTTTGATTGATTTTGCTGAAATGGCATCATATTTGGATTTTGTTGTGGCGGCATGCATACGATTTGATTGTTTGTGACATTTGTCGATGGAATACCAGTTCCACCAAGAACATTTGTCGATGCTGTTGTATCCATAGTCTCATCGATTAGATCCAATTCCAAATCTTTTGCATCGAGTAACGATTCTAAAGGCGCTTTCATATCTAAACCTAAAGCTGAGTCTAAATCGGTATCATTTATACTGGGCAACAATGATTCTAAATCGGTGCGTGTTATTTCATCCAAATCGGCCAATTGATCAGCTAGTGAATCTTCGGGTGCCGTTTGTTGTTGTTGCTGACTTAAATTGTATTGCATTTGATATCGCGTGAATTCTTGAAAACTGGATTGCGTTGCCGAATCCATCGGTTTTAACGGCCATCGTGGATTAAATGTTGATTGATCCATTTGCTGTGGCTGTGTTTGTTGTTGCTGTTGTGATTGTTGAGATCCCATTGGCGTATTAAATTGTATTGAATTTCCAGCTATTATCTGCGGCTGCTGCATCATATGTGGAGATTGCTGCGATTATTGGAGGGTTGGAGCAGAAAAAAACAAACAAATATTTACACTTAGTCAAACGAATTCTATTTATATATTTTACATCGTAGACACCGCTTTTATATGTATATTAAATTACCTGCTGAAACTGTTGCATCTGATTTGGTTGTATTTGGTTTTGCTGTAGAACAACATTTGTTGCTGGCGCCGGTTGGCGGAATTCAACCTGATGATGAATATTGGCACCGATCATTTGTTGCTGTTGCTGCTGTTGAGCAATCATATTTGGATGCATAGCACGTATTTGTTGTTGCTTCTGTAATACAACTTGAGCGGGTATTGTTTGTGGTGATGTATTCATTTGATTAGGTGGTATCGATATCATATTTGCCATTGGCTATAAATAAAATTCAGAAAAAAAAACAAAGAAAAAAAGACGGAAAACCAATTCAAACCAGTTAGTTGTGCGTGATTTAATGGGCGACAATATAAATATAAAAATTTGAAATAGTTCACCTGTTGATTTGGATGATGATTTTGTGGTGATTGATTGGCATTTTGAGCAGATATCATGGTGGCTCTGATTTGTGATTGATTTGCAAATTGTTGTTGGAATTGAGGTGGTATCGCTTGATGCTGTTGCTGCTGAGGATATCTCGATTGAATTTTGTTCACGCTATTTATTGTCGAAGGCACTGTAGTAGCATTACCAGCGATTACGATACTATTTGCTTGTTGTGGCACTGTGCTTAATACATTACTATTGTTTAGATTTCTTTCGCTATTACTGTTATTATCTGTGTCACACAAAAAAGATAAATAAATTTTTTGATTAGAATGAAATGTCGAATATTTTAGAAAAAGAAAGATCACGCCGAATCTTAAGCAAAATCAACACACCTTTACCGCTATTATTGTTGCTATGTATTAGAGTTTGTTGTTGTTGTTGCTGCTGCTGCTGTTGTTGTGATTGCTGCATTGACTCATTGATTGTCGATTGAACAGACTGAACGGTCGACACATTTACAAATTGTTGTTGCACACGCATTTGATGGTGTGGGCTTGGCGATTGTATCGTTTGCTTATTAACTATACATTTATTAAAACCTAAGTCCGTGCCACTGCTATTTGCAATTACAAAGTTCTGTGTATGATTTACTTGTTGCATTGGATGCGGTGGCATCGAATTATTGCTCAGTATTACGATTTCTTGGCCATTTTTCATAATTGTTGTTGGCGCATTTGCGGCAATCATTGTTTTTGGTGCATTTGTTGACGACGATGACGATGTTGATTCGGTTTGCAATAGATTCACAAGCAATGGGCTTGATATTGCAATATTTCCGGATGTCGATGCTTGTTGATTTAGCGCAATTTTATTTGTGACTATATGCGTGTTCATCATATTCACATTGGCATTACGTGTCGGCGATGCGCCCGGATATGGAGGCGGTGGTGGTGCTTGTTGATCTGTCGATGGTGGTCGAATAAGTTGCGGCTGCTGCAGCTGCTGCTGCTGTTGCTGTGGTGATGGTGGTGGTAGTTGTTGTTGATTTTGTATCTGTTGTTGACCCAACGTATTTTCACGTCTTTGAATGACACGTGCTTGTGTCATACTCTCAAATGGATATTCACGCGCTTCGATTATATTCGATGGCACCGGCGTTGGCAGTTTACCATCCATGGGACATATTGTATTTGGCGATTTAAAAATAGCCTTTGGATCCAATGGACCATTTACACCTAGCGATGGATCAATCGAATTCATTCGAATGATTTGCGATTGTTTAATGGTCGTCGTCGTCGACAAACCGCTCGGTCCTTCTCCACTTCCGGCACATATGGTTTGCTGTGACTGCTGATTGTTCTGTGGTGTAGGCACGTGTGCAAGTAAATTTGTAAAATCATTGGCGGCTGCACTATTCCGATTCTGACCATTGACGGCTGGTGCATTTTCTATTCATAAAAATACAAACGAAGAACATTTAGAGCCCAATTGAAACGAGAAACATGTCATTTGAATAGTGGAGGGGTACTTACCGCTTTCTGTCCTTAAAACAATTTCTTCTTGTCCCACTAAACGTAAAGATATCACAGTATCGCCTTCGAGTTGCACAGACAATATTCCAAGCGCTCTTAGAGCTGCACTTCCTTCGGCTGCCAATTGTCGCAATTTCGAAGCAGCCTCCTTTGGAATCGAAAGTGTAACACGTACACTGTTCCATGGTTCAACCTAAAATACATAATCAAAACATTAATCTCTTTTCTCTTTACTCAAATTGTTTGAATTTGCAATTGAAAACTCACCTTGTCTACTTTGAGAAAACGTTTTCGTCGCTTCGGTGGATCTAATATTGACTTTAGTCTACCCAATAATGAGCGGAATTTTTGCGGAAAATCTGGATCATGTAGGTCGCCTTCACAGATTACAACTGCTTTTAACGTACCATCACTATCTTCCGCCATTTTGTGTGTGCATCTTTCTAATCAGTTTCAAATGGATAATGCACTGTTTTCTTCTTCCGTTTTCTTACAAATATATGCCAATTTCACTGAATTATGATCTCTTCACAATGAAACGACGGCCTTTTTTACTTTTTATTATACATTCAATGCACTTTGTTTTCTTATTTTGGTTTCGAGTTCACTTCTTGGATGTTGATTTGAAGATATTTATGTTGTCCGTGTTGTCAACTTGGTTCAATTAGAACTTTATTGTTTATTTACAAGAAAAAACGAAAACATTTTTTTTTTAAATGGATAATAATTTGGAAAATAATTGCGCCGGTTAACGTACCACTTTATTTTTCCTGGGAACCATTTCGTTATTAATATTATTTGGCGCACGAACAATAACTAACAAAATCTAAGAGAAAAAAAAACACAGAAAAAACATTGGATTAGTATAATTGTCAATTGCCGATGAAAATGTTGTAAAAACAATCTAGAAATAATTCACGGTGGATATTTTCAATTTTCTTAACAGTTTATCGAGGCAAAAACCATTTTTAATAAAAGAAATGCGACGTTTTTTCTCTGATAGTTCTTTCTTTAGTCGCGTATAGGCCATTGAACACACTTAGTTACGTACAATCTCATCATTGACAATTATTAAATGTTTTTTTTTTCTTTTGCTTTTACACTCAGTGCTCGTTGTTTTCTCCCTAAATGCGTGTGTTCATCCAAAACGAGCAAAGAAGAAAATCTTGTGATATTTATACGTTTTTGTATATATCGGCCGATTTAATTCATGTATGCAGTGTAATGCGAGGACAACAAAATCATGAAAGTAGTTTTGGTGTTGCTGTCAACCAGTTTTTGAAAGAACATTTACAGCGCAAACACGCAACGTATAGGCATATAAAGGCAATTCATGGCAATTTTTTTTTTCATTCTCTTTATTTCTTCATGTATATTTTCATTCAGTGTGTAAGGTGTGTGTGTGTGTTTTATTTTTTTTCTTTCTTTCTTCACTTCAACTGTGTGGCAAAATACAGAATGAACAAAATCGAACCTATCGAAATCGCTAATACGAAATGATATACGTGTGTATTTGGTGCAGTTCACGCGACTACTGTTGTTGCCGTTCTCACTATCAGAGTTTATGTGTAAATATGTGCTTTGTATCATGTGTGCTGCCGCGCGCGCTGCATGTTGCTCTGTGTTTATCGAATGAGAATGGTGATCGCGCTTTCTATGTATTTCTATTTGGTTCGTTGTATTCGTACAGTTAATATGGTGTACGTAATTTTTTTATAACAACACACTACTGCTGCACACCGCACGACCGAGAGTCAACGTTTCAACAGCACAGAAAATGACTGACTGTTGTGTGTTTTTTTTTTCGTTTCTTCTCTTTTCTTTTGCTATTGCTGCTACTGTTCTGTTCTCTCTCTCGTTCGCTCGTTGTGTTGCTCGTTTTCTGTGAATCTATGAGCACAGAAAAATAAAAATGTACTCAACACACATAATCACTGTGAGAGAGTTTTTGCCACTGTTGGTACTCTTATTGCCCGCCACTGCCATGTATGTGGCAATAATACATGCAGTTCGAATTCGATTCAACTTTTTCCGAGCTCACGGTGTGTTGTTTTTTTTTTCTATTCTTTCATCTGACAAACTTTTTTTAGACGTCTGTCGCCGTTTGTGGTAAACATGAAATGACAATATACAGGCAGGCAGTAGAACTAGAAACAAGTCAACGGGCATTTTCTCTGCATCTCTCTTTCTCACTCACTCGTTGTGTAGTTAGGTTTTTTTTTGCGCTATCACACACTCATTCACATACATCATTATATGCACACTGCGTAAATGCCATGATACGATTTTTCAGTTTGCCTACTCTGAACTGCACCGACAATGACAAAATCAAAAGAAAGATGACGGAAAAAAGCAATAAGTGCTTTAATGGCAGAAAATTGCCATATAAAAAAGACCATGTCTAGTGAAAAAAAAAACACTTTATCGCGCCATTCAAATGCGCTTTGATGCAAACATTTTAAGTCGATTGATAGGATTAAAATTGCCTTGTCTTATACACACTCACACGCACGCACTTTCAATTTACGATTTTAAAATCATTCATCGCAATTGCGATCAAAAACTGACGACAGATTTTCATTTTGACGATGGAAAATTTTGTCATCGCATTGATTTCAATAAATGTCCTCTTTCTGCTTCGACTGAAAGAACAACGAATTTTGAAGATTGTAAAAATCAATGTTTATTGCGTGTGACAGAGTGCCATCAAAAATTACACACAAAACACACGTAATTCTATGTTCATCGTTTTTTTTTTCGAATATTTTTTTCTCTCTGCTCCTTGAAACTGGTATTATTCACTCCATGCACTGACACACGGTATTTTCTTTTTTTGACAAAAAAAAGTTCACGCAATCATGAATGCATTAATTTTGTAGATTTTAATTCTTAGTTGATAATTTAATTCATTTTTTGTTTGCATTTTATTTTGCACTATGCATAAATTTTTCAATTCAAGATTTAAAATATTGTCTTATACATGGTAATGATAAGACCGAAGAGGAAGAAAAAAAAAACAATCCATGATCGGCCAAAGAATGGTACTTGCACTGAATCCAATTACACGAATAAAATAAAAAAAAATTAAATATTTTTTTTTAAATAAATTTTTGGTTTACTTTGTCGATGCGAATTAAATAATTTCAAAATCATAATTCAAATGAGAAAAACTGTGAAAGAGCAAAAGAAATGGGCAACAATAAAACAGGATTGACGACGAAGCAGCCATTTTGGTATATTACAGTCTTAGTGTGTATATATGATGGGGAGTGTGCCATTGCCACGGTTTGGAATCTCTTCAACTACACTCAATTTTTTCTTCAACATTTTTTTTGTTCGTTTGTCGGAATTTTTTCCGTTTTTCATTTATAACACATTTTTTCATTTTTTGTTTGTTTTTTTTTCAAAATCATTTTTATTGCGCACATTCTCACTACAACTATATTTCGGATGGTGTTGCTGTTGTTGCGCTTGTTTCGCTTTAATATGGTATTCGCCTCGATAAAAAATATATATATTTCTTGTGTGTTGCGAGTGCTTACCCCATTTGCATGACACACTTTAATGTCATCAAATTAAATGAAATGCAGAATTAAAAACACAATCAATTCAAAAATAACACAATTTTCAACATATTCGATTGAGTTTTTCGATCCACAAACTTCAAAATCGCAGATAGTAAACGGAAAAAACACAAAAAATGGATTTTTTTTGTAGGACTAATTTGTTTCATTGAGTGCGAACAATAACAACGGGCGCCATTTGCATTTTTATTGAAACTGACATGCGCACTGTGTAGATGTGAATTGGTATTGTTAAATACTATTATTCGCTGTATAGACATGAACAATATACGGGATTTAAGTATTTATTTATTTTTTGAGTATGCTTGTGCAAACCGAATGGAACATTTTCAAATGATGAATGATATCAATGTGTGCACAGGTTTCTATGATTTATAAAATGAATGTGTTAATGTGAAGAAATATACTATTTCTTTGTCGGTTTTGTACCGAATCCAAATACAACTGAAATCAGATCCAATTTATGCCGATGTCACTCATCCTGGACTATTTTTTGTCATTCCAAACAATTTTTATATTTTGTACAACTTAACTGAGTTGTCAAAAATTAAATAAAATGAAAAATAATAACATTTGTTTGCATTAAAATTCATCGTCAATATCGAATTTTATTAAAAATTCAACAAATAGCTTATCATTCTAAAGAATGAAAACAAATTTTCCGTTCGAAAGAGTATACAATGATTTTTTAGGTACTTGGGTTGCACGATGATAAACCAAGTACTTCGGAAAATGTACTTAACGCGTCCACCAAACGTACATACTCGACGCAATATTGGCTAATAATACGACTGTTTCCATTAGTGTTTCTCTTCAAAGAGACACATTAAATTGCATCTCCAAATTACGGTTTAAATTACTATTCGGAATGAAACAAAATCGATTTAATCAATAAATGCCAAACAAATACAAGACTTTATTTAATGCATTTCACAATGGTTGATTGGATTATCGGTTCCACCAGAATCGCTAAATGCTTCGGTGTTGTTTGTTTATTTATTTTTTTGGATAAGTTTGGTTGTTTTCTAAATGGAAACTATATGCATTAAATTATTTAATCATCATCGGCGCTGCACGAGTCGAACCATCCAAGCTTACGGATGCGATGGAAATTTTCCTCAATATCATAGTTTCTGAAAATGGATCCAAACACAATTGCAATTTAATATTTAAAATGTTCACATTGATGTGATCGTTCAGTTTAAAGCTGAATTCACTGGACAATTCTTACTTGTAGTATTCGGCATAGGCAGCCTTTCTTTTGTCATTGACGAACACTTTGGTGAGGTAAACACTTACTAGTGACATACCAATACCAATTGCCAAATGTTTCTTCATGAATTGGGCATGACGACCTTTCAATACGGGACGTGGTAAGCTAGCGCTTGCAGATGCTACTTCACCGGCCATCTAAAAATCAAGAAAATCGACTATTAATTTACAATGTTGGGAGAGAAAAAAATTTCAGTGAAAAGTCAAAATGACATTGGCCACATTATATAACATCGCAAAATACTCATTTTTCCAAAATCATAATTCATCATATTGAGCAAAAGTAACAAGCAACGGTTTACCGTCGGAACAACGAAAAAAAAAACACAAAAAATCTTTTTGAAAATATTTGGAGAAATTAAACTTACTTTTTAATAATTCTGGAAATGTTTCAACCTGAGCCAAAGTTTACCTTCCGAATGTGACAAATGTTTTAAGATGGAGACTGACTTTTTTCGTTCGTTTTCACAGAATATTTGACATCTCGAAAATATCGAACAGACAATTAGTGTGGCCATAGTCAAAATATATTATTTGAAAATTTAATTCTTTGCCATTGCATTCAATTGAAAATATGTTTGCGCAAAAATAAATAAAGGCATCACTTTGAACACTTTGATTTTGTTTTTCTTAGATAAAATCCAATCTGAGAAATATATACCAAAAACGCAGAGTAGAAAGAATCAATCACTGTTATATGCGTAAAAATATGATAACTTTGATGAATATGATTTTTAATTTTTATTTTTTTCAATATTTTTTTTTTGTTTTTGCATTAATAGATTGTCATTGAAGTGAGCGAAAAATTTACTTATTGAAGAATTCTAAATTAAAAAAAAAAAAACATTTTAAACTAATGTCATAACATTTAGAGTAAATACATCGCACAAGAAGCATATCGAATATATCGAAAAAATCGCTGGGTGAGGTCGGCATATTTTTTATTTACAGAATTTTATATTTTTGTCGAAATTTCAAATGACATTTTAAACGTATTTGTAGGAAAAAATATCGATTGAAGATCGGAAATAAAAAATAAATACATTTTTCAATACTTTATACTTCAATTGTGGCGCCATAAAATTGACAGTTCGTTCGTAAACTAGTTTGAAAGGAATCAAGTCATAGTATACATTGTAAGGAATCGTATCGTTCGCATGTTTGTGTTCAAAATGAGTCGAAAAGTAAATTTGTCGAAAATAGCTACTAAAAATCTCAAAAATGCGGCTGCAATAGTTGAATCAACGGAAAGTTCATTGGTGGCTCAATCTTCAACACTGTCACCATATTTTTCACCGATCGCTGGACGAACCAGAAACAATCGTAAAAACGTTGAAAATGCAACAGTCGCTGGTTTCAAATCAAAGTCAAATGAAACTAACGTAACATCATCATCGTCATCATCATCATCTGAATTGGTTGCAAAGATAAAGAAAAATCAATCCATCGAGCCAAAAGGTGCGACGAGAAAACACATAAAAGTTGAATACGATGAAAATGAAAAGGTGGTCGAAGTGAAGAATGAAGTTAAAGAAGAGCCGATTAAAAAACAAAGTAAAAAACGTGCACCCAACAATGGTAAAAGCGCCGGCAAAGTCAAAGACGAGCCAATTTTCAAAACTGAAACCGATACCAGTGAAGAATCAACATCACCAGTGAAACAAGTAAAATGGGAACCAAACAATTGGCGTCAATTGCTTGCCAATATACGTGAAATGCGTAAGGAACGTAATGCTCCAGTTGACACAATGGGCTGTGATAAATGCTATGATGAACATTCCGATGAAAAAACCAAGCGATTCCATCATCTAGTTGCATTGATGTTATCAAGTCAAACAAAGGATTCTGTTACCTATGAGGCCATGAGTCGTCTGAAACGCCATGGTTTAACTCCGGAAAAAATGATTGCAACTAGCACGAGCGAATTGGAACAATTATTATATCCCGTTGGTTTTTACAAGACAAAAGCCAAGAATATTCAGAAAACATCACAAGTATTGATTGATAAATTTGGTTCGGACATTCCCAATTCGCTGGAGGGTCTTGTTAGCCTACCGGTATGTAGCTTTGTGTTTACATTGAATTCAATGTTTTCTTAAATTTCATTCTAATGACGTATGAATCTCACACAGGGTATTGGACCCAAATGTGCGCATATTTGTATGCGTGTTGCATGGAATATTGTCACTGGCATCGGAGTCGACACTCATGTTCATCGTATTGCGAATCGTTTGAAATGGGTGCCAAAAGAAACAAAAGAACCGGAACAAACACGCATCGCATTGGAAAAATGGTTGCCATATGAGGATTGGACAGATGTCAATGAGTTACTTGTTGGATTCGGCCAATCCATTTGTACTCCCACGAATCCAAGATGCAGTGAATGCCTGAATGCCTCGATTTGTCCAGCAAGCAGCGTGAAGAAGACCAAGAAGAACGTCTAATTTAACATACTCCATGGCATTGGTTGCTGTTGTCAGTTTTTGTGATTGTGGAAACCATATAGTATTAAAAAAAAGTTAACGATTTATATCAAAAAATAGTGTTCTCTGTGTTTCTGCACATTATATAATAAGTTCGATTTCTTTATTATCAAATAAATTCAAAACTTCAGATAACTGTCATTAAACTATGCAATTTAAATATGGAAGGATCAATTTTGTAATGATAACAATTAAAAAAAATAAAATAAATAGAATACACCGGTTATTAACTCCAGTTAAATGTATATTCTTTATCGGTTCGTTAATTTTATAGTCGGCTGTGATCAATCGAATTCGAATCATCTTTACCCAGAGAATGATTTTGAAAGCCCCCAACAAGCTGAGCATTAGTACTCATGATATCATTAATTTCTATTTGGCACAATGCCATCGACTGTAAAAGAGAATCATACGTTAGTTCCGTTTTAAGTCTATTTCCAGGGTGAATTTCGGATTCTGAGTCTCTCACCCGTATGGTATTGTGAATCTCTCTTTCTAAAATTGGCGGTTCTAATGGTGTTATCACTTCAGTTTTCTGTCAAAAAGGAGTCGTCCAAAAATTATTAACGTATGCATGTATTGTAAATATTCATTGCACCTACCTGGGACATGCTAACGAGTTTCACTTCTTCTTTTTTTCCATAGATCTGTTCACGAATTGAATATAAGGCATCATCACAAGTAATCACATCTTTTGCCAAAATTTGGGTCTGAAAAAAGGAAAATCAAAATATTGCCGTTTTTCAGCAAATCCAAACAAAGTTCACTTACTTTGAGGTAAATAGTTTGGGCCCGTTTATACCAATCAGCTAAACATTCAGCGATTTGAGCCACAACCGGTTTCACATCTTCGACCAGCAACAATTTCATTCGTTTACCCGTTTCGGCGATCTGTTCGTACAAAAACAAAAATTCAGTCAAACAATTCAATATATTTTTCCATATGAATTTCACCTTGATTTTTTCAAGCGCATGGAACTGTTCATCATTGTATGTTAACGATCGCGTTGCTCGATCGCGAAGTAAATGTTGCCAAGAGTCCTATATCAGGTAAAGCAATCATCAATTATTGCAAATAGAAGAAAGGCATAGAAAAGCAATAAGAATAAAATACATACGCGCAATCGTTCGATTAAATGTTTTGCACGAGCAACAGCATTTATTTTACATGGACATTTCTTATCACGTATCGCTGTTTTCCATTCGGAACTATTGGGCAATCAATGAATTAATTTGGATGAATGAATACAAAATTTTAAGCAAAATTGACTCACTTCAGTAACTCTTCAATCACGAATTTATTGTAAATTTGTTGCGTTGGCTCAGTAACACCAGATATATTATGTTTAAGACTTCGCAATTTATCCATAATTCCGGCCATGTCCTCATTACATTCATTCTACTCGGATGATAAAGAAAAGAAATTGAAATGTTGTGCCAGTCAAAATGACTTGAACACATTAGCTACGTACATTCAATGTTAGTGAATTAACAGCGTCACCGTATTCGGAAACAGTGCCCGCCAGTTCGTCCAAATGTTGAGTTTTTCTTTTTTTTAAAAAAATTGCATTTAAAAAACATATGTACAACAAAATGAAAGTCATGCAAAACTCACTCAAGCAGCTTAGAAATGGTATCACGCAACACCACAATAAATTGTTCAACGCTGTATTTCATAAGTTGATCCATACGTGAATACATTTCAATTCGTCGTTTACATTCATGCCCAACACTGCAGCCCATTTTCGATAGGCTTGCATCGTTTTCAACGGACACGGCATTTGGGAACGTTGGAAATTTTGGCAAATCCAATTCCGAACCGATTGTCACATTATTATTATCAACTGAATACAAAAATATTGGCGTCAGTTCCGTTGTCGGTGGAAAACCTTTAACCAATGAATTTGTGCCAACTTTCTCTTCCATATCTTGATTATTCATTATGAGTATTTGACTTTCGGGTTGAACATCGGTTTGTAATTTGATATGCTCTTTCAAATTGAAAAATGGCTCATCGTCATTCATATAAATCTAAAACAAATATACATCACAATTAGTCCATTCGGGCACATTTGTTTCCATTGATGTTTTTCTCACCTCAATCGATGATGTGCGATTCATGTAAAATACATGTAATACTTTTTTACTCAAAATATTTGTTACCTCTTTGAAGAATCGATCAAATGACCACATTTTTTGTTGATTTTCCTATAACAATAAATGAAATTAATGTGTTGACAAGGAATGTTATGAAAAAAATTGAATTAAATTAAAATATTACCTCCAACAAGCCAGCCAAAAGTGGAGTAACTAAATTTTTTAATCCAATAGAGAGTTGACAATGTGCTGGTAACTGGCGTGACCATTCAATTTGTCCATTCTCCGTTGTTTGAGTGCCTGAAATAACGCCGCTTGCTTTCTTTGTTGTAATCAAATGCATGGTCTCTTTATTTTTACGCCCACCAAACGGTCGAAAAGGCAAATTTCCAGTCGCCACATGATACAATGTCACTCCAATCGACCACAAGTCAATGTTTGCCGTGAATGTTTTGGAAATACTTTTGCGTAGCACAGCTCTTTCATACAAATCTGGATGTAAATATTCTTCGGTGCCATAAAGACTAACAAAGGGTTGATTGTCTTCCAGCTCACGAGCCGCACCGAAATCAGTCAGTTTATAAATCGTTTTACCATCTTCTGATATAAATTTCATAATATTTCCGGGCTTTAAATCTCGGTGAACGAGACTATTGTCTCGCAAATGTTTCATTCCGGCGGACAAATGTTCCAAAACAAGACGAAACTCATGCGCTGGCAAACCATACGTATTTTCTGGATCGTCAAGTATGTTAAACAAACTACCGCCAGTGCACAGTTCCATGACGATAACCTTGCCACGACCTTCTTGATCATCTTCGATTGCCAGCAATTTCACAATATTTTCATGATTTACTTTTTGCAACACCTCAAACTCACGCATTTGCACATCAACCGGCCGCATATGAGACATTTGATTGAAGGTTTTGACCGCTACGGGTTCGCCATTGTGTTTGTTAACTCCCTACCAACGCAAAAAAAAAAAAACCATGAATGTTAAAGGTGACAGTTCAAAGGTTGAAACGCACAGAACACAAAGTAAACACAATGGATATATACCTGAAAAACCGCTCCTGTTGCACCTTTTCCCAAAACTGATGTTGTACACCACACATAGTTTGTCGAACCCCGTAAAAATGACATTTTTTTGTTTCGGTTTAAATTGAATACTTTCTTAAAAATTGAATGATATGTTACAATTACACAGCGGAATTTAATTTACGACGGTCTAGTAAACACACAACATAACAATTACTTTCTAAAGCAATTTACTGATATTAGTTAGCAATTTTGATTACAATTTTTTCCACAGATTAAATTTTGCTTTGTTATTGTGCATTCGAATTCTATAACTCTCTTATCATATGCAGACAAGAATTACACAGATAACAATAACTCATGGACCTATTTATTTATTTATTTATTTGGACAAAAATACCGAAAAATAAACAGCTGAGATGCAACCATGGTTTACAATTGACGTTTTGTAAATAAATCATAGTTGCTTTACAATAAGACAGACATTTGACATTTCACTGATACCACTGATTGGCATGAAGTTGGTCATTGTGCAGTGTTGCAAGCGCGCATTTTAAATTTATTTTTTACTACTAATAATAAAAATCATACGAATTTGGTAATGCGATAAGAGTAATTTATGAATTTTTATTATGAAATTGTCATTTGAAAAAAATCATAGAAAACATAAACTGAATATGATATTGACCGCTGGTATATTAAGATTTTATGCAAACGATGAAGAAGACATTTTTTGCATCCAAAGGCCACCTATCTTCTACTTCTTAGTATTTTTATTTTTCTCAGCTAGTTCCTTCAATATTTTATTCTCATCGGCCAATCTCTTGGCTTTTAACCAAAGTTTTCCAGTTGCGTCTAGTTCTGGTGCATTTCGATGGTATCCGAGAGATGCTGGTATTGATGATGAGCCAGGGGCCGCAGCACTGTGAATAAGTCAATTAATTTTTAATTTTGTTAAAATTTCTTGAGCCAAATGAAAAAAAATATACGAACTTTTTATTTTTATTTTTGGACTCTTTACCATCTCTACCATATGATGGCCTGCAAAATAACCGTAATTTAAATTCAACCAATCATACTTAATATTTCTATTCAATATAACGATAGAACAGCACGTTTTATCAGCTATAATTTCTGTATAACATACTCTTCTATTGTCATATTCAATAGATAAATATTTGAACAAAATTGACTTACGAAACGAAAAGTGCTACAGCAATTATTGCGAATAGCAAAGCAAAACGGGCGAATGATACCATTTTCTTAGTTTCTCTTTTTGTAAGGAAATGTTTGAACTGAATTCACCTGTTTAAGGTCCCTATATTTATATTTGAAAATTTTAATCTGCTCATAGAAAAAATTATAACACGCGCAAAACGTTAGAAAGAATTTCGTGAATTCTCATCAGGTTAATTATAGAATAATTATATTTTCGCTATTTTGTTATTGCAAAAGTGGATTTTTTCGAACTCGTATATACTTTTTTATCAAAACTTGTTTTTTCTGCTCTATAGAGAAAAAACGTGTCTTTTCTGCTCTCTTGTTTGTTCTGCTCTATACGTCAATAGAAATTATTTCGCGCCAATGAAATTTTGTATATAAATCGATTCTGAATGTATTTTGCAACAATTGCTGATCTATTTATCTGCTTACAAATTAGTATCCCTGGAGAAAAAAAAATGAAGTTGTTTCTAATATTTGCATTCGTATCGAGTTCCATATTCAACCAGGTGAAGCATCGTTTAACTATCTTTATCAAAAATTTAATATTCGTTCAAAATGTTGATAATATTTCTTCTATGTATTTTTAATCACAAATTTTGTCCAGTTCGGATCTGTTAACTGCCAAAGTGCAGTATACTCCGCACTCCTTAAAGCATTGAATATTAAACTCGAAAATGGTAGGGATTTGGTGAGGAATCTTAAACCATTATTCTCCCTTCCATCTGATGGTCTTATAAGACTTCGAGGAAGAAGTAAATTAAGTAGCGATAAATGGGTTGAATCATATCTTCAAGAAGAGGCGACTTTCTCCTATATTCATGTAGAGGAAATGTGTAGGAATAGAGTTAGTACCGAAGTCAATAATAATCTTTGCGATAGATTATGCGATGTGCTCAATGCTTATAAGGGAGATGTCATAAATATTGGCAAGGTCTATCATGATATCTTCTTAGTGTACTCGTCCCAACCAAGTGTCCATGATATAAACGGATTCGAATCAGCACTCAATGAATTCAAGAGAAAACAATTTGAACGCGGGTCAGAGATTAATGGTGAATTAGGAAGTATGCAAACTAGATACCATCAATTGGTGAATGAAGTCAATGCCGAAATTGATCAATCAGTTACGCTGGTAAAACAATATTTGGCACAAGCAACATCATTCAAATATGAATTGAAAAACCTTTTTTTGCAAACGAAGAAAATTGATGGAAGAAAGTTATATGATTCTGCGCAATTGGATGTACTAAACACTGCACTGGCTGCACTAAGAGGAAAACAACTAGAATTGACAACATGCCTTCAAAAGCTACTATCAGATATTCAAGATTATAACGATCAACGCATCGAATGGGCTGGTTTTTTGTTGGATACAACACTTCCACCAAGGCCACCAAACAAACTTGGAGTTATGGGACATTAATGAAACAGCCAGGGGAGAGACACCAAGAAAAAATTCCGAATCCACTATATAAATTACTAATCCAGCTATTCCACTAATCCAGAAACACGAATGTGAAATCGAAACTATTTTTCCTATTCCATGCATTGTTTCGCTATTCCATTCACAGGCGTTGCTATTTCATTGCAATTTCTCGAATCTTTACACTAAAAGTCTAATCCTATTCCACGTGTCTGCCCCCTAGTGAAACAGTCCAAAATTATGAATTGAATATCAAAATAAAAAAATATATGATGAAATCATCAAAATAATTTGTTTCATTTTAATAAGCATAATAAGCAATAAGGAATAAGCAATGCAAAAAACCTTGAATCCACGAATGAATTCTAAATCAATATTCTTCTTCTTATACTTCTTCTTCTTCTTTTTTCATCGAATGTACCGATTTTAGCACATCAGACATTCTGTTTTGTCGCTTGAGAAGCTGCTCATAGAAAAAATTATAACACGCGCAAAACGTTAGAGAGAATTTCGTGAATTCTCTTTACGTTATTTATAGAATAATTATATTTTCGCTATTTTGTTATTGCAAAAGTGGATTTGATTTTTTTTCTTCTCTATTTTCTCAATTTAGTTAGATTAGTTAGTTTAGTTAGATATTTTCTCAATTTAGAACACAATGGAACATAAACTTCAATCTTTCATCTGCTTAATTGATCATTGAATTTTGTAATATTCTCATCTCATATATAAGATTAAAAAAAAATAAAAAAAAAATTTCCATTCGTATACGATTCTGTTGCACCTTTTCCCGAAATTCCACACATAATTTGTCGAACCCCGTAAAAATGACATGCTTATTGGTATTTTTTTGTTTCGGTTTAAATTGAATACTTTCTTAAAAATTGAATGATATGTTACAATTACACAGCGGAATTTAATTTACGACGGTCTAGTAAACACACAACATAACAATTACTTTCTAAAGATTAAAATTTGCTTTGTTATTGTGCATTCGAATTCTATAACTCTCTTATCATATGCAGACAAGAATTACACAGATAACAATAACTCATGGACCTATTTATTTATTTATTTGGACAAAAATACCGAAAAATAAACAGCTGAGATGCAACCATGGTTTACAATTGACGTTTTGTAAATACATTCCAAATTCTCTGAGCATCAATTTTATATGTAAATCGTGTGATATTGAAAGCAGCACTATAGTCGTATATATACGATGCTGTAGCAGTTAATAATAAAAATCATACGAATTTGGTAATGCGATAAGAGCAATTTATGAATTTTTATTATGAAATTGTCATTTGAAAAAAATCATAGAAAACATAAACTGAATATTATATTGACCGCTGGTATATTAAGATTTTATGCAAACGATGAAGAAGACATTTTCTGCATCCACGGGCCGCCTATCTTCTACTTCTCAGTCTTTTTATTTTTCTCAGCTAGTTCCTTCAATATTTTAATCTCATCGTCCAATCTCTTGGCTTCTAACCAAATTTTTTCAGTTGCGTCTAGTTCTGGTGCATTTCGATGGTATCCGAGAGATGCTGGTATTGATGATGAGCCAGGGGCCGCAGCACTGTGAATAAGTCAATTAATTTTTAATTTTGTTAAAATGTCTTAGGCCAAATGAAAAAAATATACGAACTTTTTATTTTTATTTTTATTTTTGGACTCTTTACCATCTCTACCATATGATGGCCTGCAAAATAACCATAATTTAAATTCAACCAATCATACTTAATATTTCTATTCAATATAACGATAGAACAGCACGTTTTATCAGCTATAATTTCTGAATAACATACTCTTCTATTGTCATATTCAATAGATAAATATTTGGAGAAAATTGACTTACGAAACGAAAAGTGCTACAGCAATTATTGCGAATAGCAAAGCAAAACGGGCGAATGATACCATTTTCTTAGTTTCTCTTTTTGTAAGGAAATGTTTGAACTGAATTCACCTGTTAAAGGTCCCTATATTTATACTTGGACATTTTAAGCTGCTCATAGAAAAAATTATAACACGTGCAAAAAAAAATTCGTGAATCCTCATTACGTCAATTATAGAATAATTATATTTTCGCTATTTTGTTATTGCAAAAGTGGATTTTTTCGAACTCGTATATACTTTTTTATCAAAACTTGTTTTTTCTGCTCTATTTTCTCAATTTAGTTAGATGGTTGAAAAATTAAGATAAATGAGACACAGAAAATAATTGTTTGTTTAAACATATGTTTTAAGACTCAGCCACATCATTTATAACGCGAAAGGAAAATACACAAAGAAACTACAAATTATTTCTCAAAATAAGAAAAAAATAAGTATAAGAAACTTGAATAAAAATGAAATTTGTTGCATATGCGTAAATTATTGCCAATTTTATGACCCCACGAACTCATTGCTTTAAATGTAAAATCTGAATAAAATAATAACTGATAAGATATCACCAAATATAATGAAAAAAAAAAGTATTTGTCGTGTCGTCGTGTCAGAGACAGATAATTATTTGCATACACCACAAAATCTTTTCAATTTTACTTGCAATCAAATATTTTTCCTTATAAATATACAGAAATCGATAGCATAAGCTTGTAAGAGGTTGTCTTTTTGCAAATTAATAGGCTACATTGATTTTCTTAGTATTCCGTCGATCCAAATTGTGTTGCTCAGGTAAAATGCACTTCGTAAAAATTATTTGTGGCATTTTATTGTTTATCATTCTGTTGCTTATAATAATATTCATTTCGCTGAATGAACCTGAAAACAACGAACAGTTTTGTACAATTGAAACGAAAAGCGGGAGAATTCGGGGCAAATTAAATCGGACATTATTTGAAAATAATCGATTCTATTCGTTTCGCGGGGTGTCGTTTGCCAAACCACCGATCAGCACATTAAGATTCAAAGTAAAAACTCCACTCAAACTTATTTTTAGCAATAATTCTTCATTTAATTTTTATTTGATTAGGCCCCCGAAAAGGTTGACGCATGGAGCGATACGTTAGACGCGTTTGATTTTAATGATGACTGTATTCAACCAGATTTCGAACAAAATATCTACATTGGATCCGAAGATTGTTTGCATCTGAACGTTTATGTGCCGGCCAAATGTTCGGAGATGAGTCCAGCAAAAATTAAATTACCTGTCATGGTATATATTTATGGTGGTGGGTTTGAATTTGGCACTGCACGATTTTATGGGCCAGATTTTTTGATGGACACAAATGTCATTGTGGTGAGCTGTTATATATTGCTAAAAGTCGTAGTCGAAGCGATGATTTAAAATTCATTTAACTCGTTTAGACAATAGAATTTAAATTGGAATTCAATGATCATTTTAGGTAACTTTCAATTATAGAGTGGGTCCGTTTGGTTTTTTATCTTTAAATTTACCCGAATACTCCGGTAATATGGGAATGAAAGACCAAGTACTTGCGTTGAAATGGGTTTATGAAAATATTGCACAATTTGGCGGTGATAAAAATCAAATCACCTTGTTTGGCCACAGTGCAGGTTATTTATAACAAGAAAAGACAAAACTTCCATGCACGAAGAAGATGAACTTTCATAGAATTTTTAAAATAGGTGCCGCATCGGTTCAATTGCATATGGTTTCACCGCAGTCAAAGCATCTCTTTCAAAGGGCTATTTTGATGAGTGGTTCGGCATTAAATCCATTTTTACCGGCAAAAACTGAACACTCCACAATTATAAAGAACTTGGCTGAAGATTTCAATCATACCATTCGAAATGAAAGTAATCTCATTGGATTCTTGAATAAAATCGATGGAAAGATGTTGTACAAAAATACCAACATCGGCATATTCACCGATCACGTGGGACGGAAAGGATTCAATCGCCAATGGTCTGTGTTTATTGAAGGTAGTTCATTTTAAATTGATTTTTTCTCGCATACATCATGATGACACATTTTTCTTATAGATCAAAACGCAAATAATCCATTTCTGATAGAAACACCTCTAAACATTTTCACGAATTCAAACTATGAGAGTAATTTGGCCACACTGTTCAGCAGTTCGCCTAAGGTACACTTAGCGTAACTAGCCATATGTATGGACATGTCCTTAAACACGTTTTTTTTTTGTGTTTCAGGAAATTGTGCTCGACGCAGAACAGATGCACCCAGAACTTATAGAAAACTTTGACAAAGTCTTCGAAATGGATTTGCCGTTACAGTTGTCTATAGACTTTGAGTCAGAGGTATGTTTCAATTATGAAAACTATTCTAGTTTTTATTATGCCGTTTCATTTGAAGGTGTATAAAAATATTTCGGAAAACACGTAACTAAAGACAAATTGGACATGCTCATGACAGACATAACATTTTTATATGGAATTGATTTGAGTGCGCGCATTCAAGCGGTGAAGTCAAAACAATCCACATTTGTTAGCAAGTAAAAGAAATTTATAACATAATTTGGATGAAATAGTTTGATGATTTTGATGTCAACTTATGTAGTTTGATGGAATTTGATACAGGTTTTCAGCAGAGAATGATTGGAATTTAAGTGATAGAAAATGGAAAGAAAGCAATTTTACCACTAAATACATGGCTCATGCTGATCAACTCTACTATTTATTCCGATTTTCTGCGGACACTCCTGATCAAGTGTATCAAAATTTAAGAGACGAGAACTCGATGCAACGACAATTAATCAGAGATGTGTCCAATTTTTATGCCAATTTTGCAAAATTTGGGTATGTAAACTATTCGTTACATAAAAAGACATTGAACTCTCTTAAAATATTTGAAAAAAAGTCTATTTTTATTATTAATTATGTTTTGAATTAGAAATCCAATTCCACGGAATGAGCTACCCGAGTCAAAAAAACAAGAATCAACCAATCTAAGCTACTATGATATTACAAACGATGGTATTACTTTAAAAGTTGCTTCAAACCGTGAACGAATCACATTTTGGGATAATATTTTCGACGAATTCAAAACACAATGGAACATAAACTTCAATTTTTCATCTGTTTATCATTGAATTTTGTAATATTCTCATCTCATATACAAGAATAACATCGATTAAAAATAAAACAAAGTGTTTCATTCGACGAAGCGAAATACGATACTTTCATACACGTGGGCATGAACATTCATGTGGTTCTCTTTGTTTGTAAATATGTGCAAAGCATTTGCTCAAACAATTGAAATGTTTCTCGAACTTGCCGGAAACCTCTCAACTATATTTTTATTCATCGGATTTGTATTGGGTTTTCATGCAAACCGAACCTTCCAAATGTGTCTTGTATATTCGTTGAACGCAACGCGAAACAGATAGAACATTCGAGAAACTCTACAACAGTCGAACGTTTCTACGGTGAATTTTCTAGAAAACTTGAAAACAGTATAAATGCCGTGCAGCGTACACAGCGTATTCAGTCTTAAAACTACAAACAAAGCAAACACAACAAAGTAAAATAGTAATAGAAGCGAAGAATATTAAGCAAGTGAATTTCAAAGCAAAAGTTTAAACAGTAATTTACCAGAGTTGAAAAGTGAATAATTTATTTAAATTGAAAAAAGTTGAAAGTAAAAAAAAAATCAATTAAAAATGCCTGCTATTGGAATTGATTTGGGAACAACTTATTCGTGCGTTGGAGTTTTTCAACACGGAAAAGTGGAAATTATTGCAAACGATCAAGGCAACCGAACAACACCAAGCTATGTCGCATTCACCGATACAGAACGTTTGATTGGCGATGCGGCCAAAAATCAAGTCGCAATGAATCCGAAAAATACCATCTTCGATGCAAAACGATTGATTGGCCGCAAATACGATGACGCTAAAATCCAAGACGATCTCAAACATTGGCCATTCACCGTTGTAAGTGAGAATGGAAAACCAAAACTCGTGGCCGAATTTAAAGGAGAGCGTAAACGCTTCGCACCAGAAGAAATTAGTTCGATGGTTCTGGTGAAAATGAAAGAAACTGCCGAAGCATATTTGGGCGAGACTATCACGGACGCTGTCATCACCGTTCCGGCATATTTCAACAATGCACAGCGTGAGGCAACAAAGGATGCAGGTGTGATTGCCGGTTTAAACGTGCTCCGTATCATCAACGAACCAACGGCGGCTGCATTAGCCTATGGATTGGATAAGAATTTGAAGAGCGAAAAGAACGTACTCATTTTCGATTTGGGAGGTGGTACATTTGATGTGTCAGTTCTAACGATCGACGACGGTTCATTGTTTGAAGTGCGTTCGACGGCCGGCGATACACATTTGGGTGGAGAGGACTTTGACAATCGATTGGTAACTCATTTCGCCGAGGAATTTAAACGCAAATACAAAAAGGATCTGACAACAAATCCACGTGCATTGCGACGATTACGAACAGCCGCCGAACGTGCCAAACGAACATTATCGGCAAGCACTGAGGCCACCATCGAAATCGATGCTTTATTCGATGGTGTTGATTACTATACGAAAATATCTCGAGCCCGTTTCGAGGAATTGTGCGCCGATTTATTCCGAGCTACATTGCAACCCGTGGAAAAAGCACTGGCCGATGCCAAATTGGATAAATCGAAAATCGATGAAATTGTTTTGGTCGGTGGATCGACTCGCATTCCAAAGGTTCAATCATTATTGCAAAACTTCTTCAATGGCAAACAATTGAATCTCTCCATCAATCCGGATGAAGCCGTCGCTTATGGTGCAGCAGTTCAAGCAGCTATTCTCACCGGCAACAAAGACAGTAAGATTCAAGACGTGCTATTGGTCGATGTGACACCACTTTCGCTTGGTATTGAAACGGCAGGCGGCGTGATGACCAAACTCATCGAACGAAATGCTCGCATTCCATGCAAACAAACAAAAACATTCACCACGTACGCTGACAATCAGCCAGGCGTTTCGATTCAGGTGTTTGAAGGCGAACGAGCAATGACCAAAGACAACAATGTTTTGGGCAAATTTGAATTGTCTGGCATTCCGCCAGCACCACGCGGCGTGCCCAAAGTTGAGGTGACATTCGATTTGGATGCAAATGGTATATTGAATGTTACAGCAAAGGAAATGAGCACCGGCAACTCGAAAAATATAACCATTAAAAATGACAAAGGTCGTCTATCACAATCAGAGATCGATCGAATGTTAGCCGAAGCCGAACGTTATCGCGAAGAAGATGAGAAACAACGTGAAAAGATCGTCGCCAGAAATAATCTTGAAGGCTATGTGTTCAGTGTGAAACAAGCAATCGATCAAGCCGGCGATAAATTAAGCGAAGAGGAGAAAACAAAAGCACTCAATTGCTGTGAGGAAACAATCAAATGGCTTGACATCAATGGATTGGCCGAAAAGGACGAATTTGAACACAAAATGCAAGAAATCAGCAACATTTGTTCACCAATCATGACGAAAATTCATACTGGCGGAGCAAGTAGCTGTGGTCAACAGGCCGGCGGCAACAACTATCAATCCCGGAATGGTCCAACTGTTGAAGAAGTCGACTAAAAAGTCAAATTAATTGATGAACTGATAAATTATACTCAAAAATGAATTGGTATTGATTAGTTTTTAAGAAGAAACCATAATTTAAGATCTCATCATAAAATATGTATTTATTTTTAGAAAGAATTAGAAATAAAGTTTATATAAATTTCAAAAGAAATAAATGTCTTTCATTTTTGAAGATGTAAAAATCAATATTTGAATTTGTTAAAGCTTGGTTAGAAGATTGTAAATGATTTGATTGAAATTGAATGCGGCTTGTTTGTTGAATTCAAATTGTTGCGATCAAATGGATATTGAGAAGAATTTTTTTCGACTTACAAAATAAATAAAAACGCCAATCTTGATATCACGTCTGCATGGAGACAACTTTCTCATAGAAAACTACTACTCTCATCAAAAGCGATCTTTCTACGAAATTTCGAGATTAACGTTGTAGATATGTGACTGAGTGGACGGAAAAATGTGCCAAAATTATGATTATATTTAATTCACAGATGGGAATGTCTTTTTTTCATCGAATCCGCTGAACCCTGTAATTCTTTAAAGTGTTATTGTTTTCAACTCAAAGCTAGATAATGTTTCTAATGGCTTAAAATTGGTGGTCATTTACAAGAACCAACATAAATTTATTTTATATTAATAACTTGATTATCAATAATTGTTCGTTGCAGTGATAAAAAACTGAAATATTAAAAATTCGTTGTTGAAAAAAATTCAAATTAAATTTATTTGTTTGTGATTCTGCACTTTGCTCTTCAATTAAATCGTAAAAATAGAAATAAATGATGAACAAAAAACAGACAGACACACTTTATTCGTAATCGGGTTTTCTACGTAATTCTCACATTCATCACATACAATTATATAAAATTACAAAACGAAAGCGTCTAGATTGGTTAGACGATAGAGAATGCAAAGTATTTTCAATGACGTTGATCACAATGTAACAAATGCCAACGATTTGTAAGCGAGTAACACCGTGTAGATGCCGAAAGTGTCGAGAGTGGAAATGCTCAAAAATTGGCGGTCATGCTAATTTCGGCGATTCTTTTCGGACGATTGTATTCTTACTCGTAATGAAAACACTCATACGAAAAGTTTACCTCCTTAAGAATTGTTCCGATTTTGCTTCTGAACGAGCTCAATTGCTTTTATTTGCATTAAGTATTCTTTTCTCATTATTCTTTGGGCCGCACATAATTGAGCGTAAAAAAAATAAGAAGAAAAAGTATTTTCAAGATATTCTTTACTCTTTACGCACTTGTATGCTTTTATAAATGACACCGATGAGCTACAAACACAGAATTTTTGTGCGTTAATTCCCTATTTCGGGCAATATGGTTAAATGCGTCGGCTTGAATGGATTCAAGTAGTTTACTACATCTATTTTGATACCGAATCAAATTGCTTTAACTATATTTTCATGGTTTTTTATTCGATAGAAAGTAGAAAGGTGGCAACGGATACTACAGATGGAACAGCCGAATGCTTAATAGCATATAATTCCATTTATGTGATTTTTTTATTCCACAAAAGTTATAAAATATGTAGTGTCGCTCAAGAAATGATTCATTTTTGTTAGATTTCGTTGCTCTTCTATGCGATTAAAATCAGATGCTTTTATTTTCAGTTGTCTTTTGTGCGAAAAAAAAATGGGTTAGTTGTTTTCCATGTATGTGGTAATTGGGTCAATTTTGTTTTCAAACTCAAATCTCTGGCACACAAGCGCCAAACTGTGGCGATAAGTGAACAATTTTAATTCTCTTTTTTCATTGAACTGCACCGACTGTTTCTTGTAAGTCATTTGATTTTTAATTGAATAGATAATATGATAAAAAAGACACCACTGAAACCGACATCAGTCTTGTCATTGAGTTTGTCTTTAAAAATCCCTTTACCGACTAAATTGCATCTTCGATAGAGTCATATGTGTCTTAGGTATTATAGCAAAATGTTGATTTTTATCACCGATGAAATGTCTTTTACACGTTTCAGAAATTACTCTCAAGTGCAATAAAAATTTGCATAAGACTTTCAAACGATCACGGTCGCTGAACACTATTCACGTGCACTTTAAATGTTGTGCGCGCGCTTTGCCCTCACCAAATAACACATATCGTATATTTGTTGTTATTGCCATTTTCTGCACCCAACCCAATTAATGTCTCTGTGAACTAGTTTTTAATGTTCTGTGTGATGTGCAAGTGCACAAAATAATGAAAAAAAAAAAACAAGGCGAACGAACAAACAAAGCACGAATCGTGTTCATTATGCATTGGCGGTGATACAACCGAAGCTAATCGTGTTCAGTCTGAATGAAAGAAAAGTCAGAAAGAGAGTAAGAAAAATAATCGCACAATTTCGCCACAGGTTTTTTTCACCTTGTTCTTTGAGCTGCAACTCTATCATTACACCGCAGCATTATCATTGCACGACAAAACGATTGCGCGATTTTTAGAACCAAAACAAAACGGAATATAGTTTACTATAGTTTATTTGATGCCATTCTCCTCCAATATCGATGTAACTGCATTCTTTGTGAACTCTCTCGTAATTTCATTACAAAACATATAATGGTTCAATTTGGGCGTTTGAATGTTTTATTTTGTTTTTCCAAACGTTAAGACAATATCTCTTGGAATGTTTTGCAAGTAATTTCATTTTATGGTTGGTAATAATATAAAATTGCGCTGCGCTTTTTTTTCTCGCTAAAATTTCGTGTCGTTTCATTTAGAAGGCGATTGTGTGTGTGTGTGTGCTTGTTGTGATTTAATGAAAAGTATCTTCGGTCTATTACATTTGAATCGGGATAGATCGAAGAGCGGTATTTAACATTCTAACCCGCTATCCAGATAGGCAAACTATAATTGCATCGCCACAGATGTACACATTCTAAAATTCGATCACGAGCTGCATTTTTCTTTATCAATGCACCTGAATTATTTCTCTGTTTCTTTGTTTTTTTTTGTTTCTTGAATATTTTCAATTATCTATGAACTTTAGTAAATAACTTATTTTTCACGATAAATGACTTAAATACACCGCATCGATTGTATCTAAAGTACGTGAAAAATGTCAGCATCACTAATGAGAGAAAAACCATTTCACCGATACAAAAAGAGCGATGCTAAACAATCGAAATCGACTTAAATGCTGTTTGGGCATGGTGCAGAGATGAAGAGCGATAGAGAGAAGTGACCATTCAGTCAAACTCTTGCCCATATTTGGATTCTTCTTTGAATGCAAGATGTTACGTTCCATTTGTTTCTTTCGACTTTTTCTTCCATTTTTTTTAACGATAGAGTCCAAAAGTAAGAACGGTAAATTGATCATTTCTTTAATAAAAAAAATTCAATTTTCCAAAATTCTTACAAATATATTATTTTAAATGAAAAATAGAGAAAAATGAGAGAAAAGTAAAAAAAAAAATGAATGTTTAAATGAGAATATTCTTTTGTGTTGAATAAACAAAAATTGATTTGAATTGAATTTGGTTCACCTGTTTTGCATGTAAAATTGAGAAGAAAAATGAGAATACCAGTTGGTCCGTTTGTTCGAATTACATATGCAATTCAAGTGGCAAAGAAACAATGGATTTGTTGGAATACAATGAAAATTGAAATAGTAACAATCACAAAGTGTAAAAAAAAATGTACCATCCAAAGAATTGACAGAAACTATTAACGTTGGCGATGCCGTTATCGAAATCAATGAACTGGAAATATGCACCATAGCATGTGTCCCCGTGGTATTTGAGCTGAAAGTTAGAAAATTAAATTTGAATTTTACACAAACAAAAGGTGCTTTGTTCTAACACTTGACATATGTTTAAAGCGACACTAGGATTTCCACTGACGAGAATGGTCCGGATAAATTTTAATGAAGTTTAAACACTCACCTCAGTGAATTGTCTGTAACAAACATGTGTCAATTCCGAATTTAATTACAATGGAACTAGCAAAACAAAAGAAAAGAATCTTAAGTGACAGCGACATAGAAGTATTTTAAGTTGGTTGACATGCAAGCGAATGCATGCCAAATTACACATGTTATTTTTCCTCTTTTTTTGCTTTCGCAACAAAACATTCGCAGGAAATTTGACATTTCGATTCTTTGGGCGCGTGCGCCATGTACTACGAACGAGCCGAGAACTCACATGGAATGATTTAATTCATTTCATTCTTGTAATTAGTGTGAACATTTCCTATGCTTAATTGCATATTTTAAACGGTTTGAATTTCAAAGAGAAGTAAACCATTTTAATGAGGTAAAGAATGGCGCAATATTGATTGAGCTTTTTTTTAAATTAGTCACTATTTCTCTTAAAGAGAAAAGTCACCGATTGATAGTGTTTTTTGCACATGGATAATTTTATAAATATAAGCTCATTCTTTTGATTGGATTAAGTGAATGTAGGAAAAACAGACATATGTTCGTTTACCCGTGCGCACAGCTGATACGATGACCGCAGCAGAACAAAAATAGTTTATAATGTACATATAGTCCGAAATGCAATGTACATTTAGTCCAAAACAACCCCTTTATTGATCGTTTATCTTATGGCTTCAAATCAATTTTGGTTTTATCATCACAAAATTTAATTTGAATCAGTTCATGTAATGGTATATTTAACAATTACAGTCTCTTCGACTATCACAACGAGCACTGAGCAGTACAGCACCCGGAAAGCTGGTAAATTTACTTTCGAATGATCTTCATCAATTCGATAATGTAGCACTTTTGCATCCGCTCTGGATATCTCCGATAACAACAGCAATTGCTGCATATATCTTATGGCACGAAATTGGTTGGGCTGTCATCGTTAGAATGGCCATCATTTTTCTCTTTGTGCCCATTCAGAGTATGTCTTTTCTTATGCAGTCCAACGTGTTGAACGTGTTCGTTTGATGGATGAAATTATATCCGGTATTCAAGTGATCAAAATGTATGGCTGGAAAAAACTATTTGAACGCTTAATTGCCGGAGTTTGACGCCTCGAATTGAATATGGTCTTAAAAAATGCCTACATTCGAGCATTTCAGAACACATTCTACTTTTTCACCAATCGCATTGCACATTTTTGCACCGTTTTACGATGATATTTCGAAAGCACTTGAACATGTTGAGCTTAAAGAATTTATTTCAAAGTATAATGGACTTCAAATGCCTGTATTGGCACAGGAACAAAATTTTAGCACTGGGCAGCGACAGATTTTGTGCTTGGCCCGTGCAATTTTGCGAAGGAATCGCATCATTATTTTGGACGAAGCAACAGAAAACGTCGATCTTCGGAATAATTAAATTGGATTATTTTTTTGTTTTCCACCAATTGAAACTAACTTTTTTTTTTTTAATATTTGTGTTTTTTTTAGAACGGATGAAATGATTCAAAAAACAATACGAGAGAGTTTTGCTGATTATACAGTCATAACAGTAGCTCACAGACTCAATACTGTTATTGATTCAGATCGGGTATTAGTTATGGATGCTGGCATTGCAGTTGAATTTGATAGGCCGTATTTGTTGATGCAAAAAGATGATGGAATTTTTCATAATATGGTTAAGGCGTTGGGACAACAAGAATATGATCGATTACAAATTAGAACGAAATTCGATAGAATTGAATAAGCATTTAAGCATAATAGGCACGACATTAACTACCTTTTTTTGTGTAGAAAATTGACTTTCATTGATGAAATCATGAAATAGGAATAAATAAAAAAGCAAAATGTTTTTAGTTATTGAATTAATACTTGTGTGTATTCGTATAAAACTTTATCGTGATTCGTGTTCGTTCGCATTCGCAAAGAGAGGTGCCCGTTCGTTCGTGTTCGTTCGTCGAAAAATTTTCCTATTCGTGTTCGTTCTTATTCGTTAAGAACACGAACGAACACGAATATGTATGTTCGTACACATCTCTGGAACACACTGTGTATTTTTATTGTTTCAATAAAGCAACAATTATTATTATTATTAACAACGAAAATTACCAATAAAGCATCTTCATTTATAGTGTAATAAATATTTCCATACACGCTCAATCATAATCGTACATTGTTCATCATAACAACAAAAAAGGCAGTTCATTTAACATTCCCGATTTTATAACCATTATATCATAATTGCAAATGTACCGCACTAAACTGAACTTATCACAAAAATTCATTGTTGAACATTAGTTGGCCAGTCGATTAAAAACTGCAAGTGTAAATTTACCGATATTTACCGTGTTTAAAAGCAAAGATTGCACATCGTATCGTATTGTTTCAGTACTAACGATTACATAGCCGCAAGGATCGAATTGCAGTAGGTCGAAAAAACTACGCTTCCCTTCACCTGCTATTATTTTCCTTTTACATTTGCAGCACAAGAACATCTAAGGCTAGAACTGAACTGCTTTTTTTAAATGTTTGTGTGGTAAAAATGTTTTCCTGTGTCATTTTTTCATCAAAAAATTTCTGGAGCACCTTAAAATTATTGAAAGATCTAAAGACTCTTGTTGAAAAATTCAATGTAGAAAATTATCCAATATGCTTAACAGCAGCAGTGACAAAGCGATCAATTAAACGAAACGGTGTTTTAAAGAGAAAGAAGAGATAATTATTTGTTGAACAAAAGCAAATGTTTCTGCAGCCAGTAGACCGTGATTGAAATGATTATGCAAATCGAAAAATGATCAAGTGGAACGAGAATTGAAATAAAGTGCAAAACGTTTTGAAAGTAGCGAATGTCATATTTACAAACAATACCGCACGATTGAAAATCTAATTAAAAAAAAAAAACATCATTTAAAAAATAATATAGAACACAAGAGTTCTGTGTGTTCGAAAAATAGATGATCGAAAATAGGTTTGACATCTGCCGGATGAACTTGAAAAATATTGATTGAAATAAATTACAGCACTTTCTGTTCATAATAACATTTTATCTTCATTTTGAGATCACAATTATTTAATAAACGTTGTATCACCTTGACATTTACATAATATTCGTTCATCGAGTCCATCCTAAATGCCGGTAATTTTGCATAATATTCAGTTATCAGAACTCAATGAAAACATTTTCTGGCGCTTTCATATGCAATTGCTGTGGATGCGATTTTATAGCATGTGTATGTGTGGTGTGTCTGTGGGGATTGAATTATTGGCGGAAAAGATGTTGATATTTAAAGAAGCAGAAAACGATGTTTAAACAGAGAAAATTGTTAACAGATCGTTCTCATTTAGTAAAATAGTAAGTAATTGTGCAGTCGTTTTGATGAATAGAACGGAAGAAACAACAAAATGAAAATAACGGGCTCGCAGAACAACAAACAATATATGCTATTGGTCTATTTTATTGGAACGATGAGAAAAGAAAATGCAAACAAATCTAAATGCTCATTTTCCAATGTGTGCATTTGGTAATTGAGCAATGTAACAAAATCGCACAGAGCACGAGAGACAGACACACACACATAGAGAGAGAGAGAATATGCAAAATAGACACAAAACAATGCAGCAAATAGGACAAAATACACTGTGCGCACTGCGTTAGTGCGAAGTGAGAGAGAATAAAATGTGGCCAATTTATTTCGTGCAACAGATGGCAATCAGATTGGAAATCCATACGATCCGGCACATTTTATTCACTGGATTGGTCAAATCTCGCAAAATGTACTGCTAATTGCTCGTTGCTGCTTTAAATTGCATCACCACAATGTTCGTGCTCGACTGATACTTGTTAAATGTTTTCAAACATTCTAACGTTTCTTTCGTACGGATTATTCGGGTCCGGTGGTCAGCTTACGAAATTCAGCCGGTTGTGGTTTTTGGACATATTCGAAGAATTTCAAGCGTGCAATGATATATGAGACATCGCGTACATATAAATAAATGAAATCATTCTCATGCTATACATTTGGATTGCACAAATTTAGCGGTTAAAACAATTGAAGAAGAATCTAAAACAATAACACCAGCATAAAACTCGTTTGGAATTCGTTCGTTTTTCTCGCTTCTTTTCCCATTTGAAATAAAACACACAAAATATGTACCATGTACACACAATTAAATTCCAGTGAATCGATTTAAAAGTGTTACATAAGTTGATAAGATAAACGGTATGTGTTGAATAATATCGCCGAAGAGAAGAGCCAAATGAAAGGCTACCATATGAGGTAAACACGTGCAGAATAATTACATTATTATTACCTTATGAAGAACCGCTTCAATTAAGTACCTGTTCTATTCAACCAGTTGGCAAAAGCTAACGAACGCACTACAGTCGACAAGTGTGTGTTTTGCGAATGCAAAGATTTACATTTATTTTTAATAACAGTTATCACACGACTACATGGCCAAATATGTTGAATAAATGTGTTTGTTTTGAATATTTTTCCAAGAGAGATCAATTCTAGGAGAATGAACCTTGATGGCACTGCCAACAGAATGGTTTACTATTTTTTTAAATGATACTTTAACACTTTGATAACTGTCGCTAAACTTCAAATTGTCACTGTTTCCGATAGTCACAGGCGTTTAATGACTATTGTTTCATTTTTCATGTAAAAGGTTATTTTCTAACAAAAATCACAACTTTTCATTGAAAAATCAATTCAGTCGATTTACAACTTTCTTACAATTATCTTAATCGATCTTTACATTTTAGAACTTTCTACTGTCTATCCAATTCTTTCTCTTTTGCAACACATTTTCAAATTGCTCAGGAAATTTCTCCACTGATTTCCGTTCTACGTGTTTGGCGACAATTGATTCGAAATGGTTCTTGCTAGGGTTTTTGAGCTCGAAAATGTTTATATACTCGCTTAAGTGTCTCGATTTTTGAGCAATTTTAACGCCTTAATATATCGGTGACCTTCATCTCAACGCTTCCATTGCTCTCTTTCTCTTCCTCGCCCTCTCTCTCTCTCTCTCTCTCTCTCTGCGATCTTATAGCTCATTTCTCTCCGTCGAGATGTTTAGTGTTGCGTCAATAAAGAAAGCGCGATGTGATTTTGTTTTATTTGACTCAGTTTGTAGGGCACATAATTGATTTTTACACCAAAAATTATAGTTTTATGTTCGTAATATATTGTTATTACGATGAACTTATTTCCTCAAACGTAATGCTGTCGCTTTTGGAATAAAATTGCGACAAAGCATACGATTTCGAAATGGGGAGATGAAATGATTGAGTGAGTGAGTGAGTGAGTGAGAGAGAGGGAGAGAGGGAGAGAGATCGAGAAAACAGTGCGCTGAAGTGAAACTAGAATGTTTATTTCTGTTTGAAATGCTCTAATGATATTCAAAAGAAATGCGCATGGTTTATATTTTACACTTGAATTAATCCCACGAAATGAAATTGTTTGTTTTGGTCCAAAACATTTTAGGATGGCAATGTGACTGCATAAGACGTGCCAATTTATGACTGACCATGCACAATAACATCTAAAACACAAAGAACCGTTTCGTTGACCTATTCGTAATCTATTGGAATTGGATAACAATCTGTTGGTTATACAATTATTATGATATGATTGTCAATATAAGGTGTGACGCTTGCTATTCTTAGCCACCTAAAAACACAATTAAACAAAACAAATGCGCTCGCATAGTTATCATAGCAACAGACTAAAGCAATTGCACTTATTAGCTCGGTATGCAATTGAATAGCGCATTGTTGTCTCAAATATTTGGCATATAAATTGAGAGAAAATATCGGCATTTGCATTGGTTTCAAAAAAAAAAAAAAAAATACGCGCGCGGCACGAAACTGAAAGAAAATGAAAAAAAAATTTGAATTTAAAGACAATGAGGGGAATTATAAAAAGTGTTCGAGAAAAATTATAAAAATATAGACGACAAAAACACATCGAGTGCAAAAGAAAGTTATTTTTTTTTATACTGTCGTTGCCATTTATGCTGCTGCCAATATGCCATAGAATATCTCTCTTGTGTATGATGAATTACATGCTCGTGGTTGGTGAGAAATGAAATTTCATCGAGTGTGCGTTGGTGTATGCGTACACTCAAGAACAATACACCAGTGACTCAATTTTCATTCGTACGCGCGCATATTTTTCCACACTTGATGCCATGGTTTTTAACTTTATAATGTTTTCATTTTGCCTTTTGGTTCAGCGCACCAGCATCATCATGATTGTTATTATGATCGGCGCGGCAGAACACGTGTAAAAATATGTATTGAGTTTCAATTGATTGTCTGCAAATTGTATGTTTTTAAACCGATGAAATAATGCTACACTTGACTTCTGCCTTCTTCACGTATATTCTGCGCCACATAAGGCACACACACACACACCACTCCTCCCAATTCATACCACATGAACCGAACGCTACACGATACACATTGTTAAACAGTTATACACAGCATATGTACGAAACCAAAGCTGAAATGAAAAAAATTATGAATTGCGCATATCATAATGGTAGTATTATCATCACATGATGGTTTTGAGCTGTAACTATACCAACGCGATGTGATAGGAAAAAAAAAGCGGAAGGCCTACCAAAGCAGCAACGAAGAGAAGAAAAAAAAATCGCGATTTGCTACTAACAAACAACAACAACAAAAAAATCTATAGCAAATACACCGCTGCTGGCTCTCTGTGGCAAGAAAAGTAGATGGAAAAAGAACGAATCGATGGAAAAGAAATGGAAGAAATAGAAGAGAGAGATTTCAAACTATTGTGAGCTCGTATATTTTGTGCGCTGATAGTTGAAGGTATTGTGTCAGTTGAATTTGGACGCTCAACCAAGACAGACGGAAATTTATACGGTGTGAACTTTTTTTTTCGGTAATTTCGAATTCAATTCGTGCAAGACAAAGTATGAATTTAGTGTACGCAAGCAATTAACACTTGGTGTGATTCAATACGCAGGAGCGAAGAAAGGCGAATCGTTTACAATTTAACATGCGTACAATTTGTTTATAGCCCAAATTTCTTTTAAGAAGACACGAAGAAAAGAAATAACGATCGAGTTACGAACTAAGTGTGAAATCGAAGTGGACATCCATCAACACTTCCACGTATGATAACAATTGCTTTCTAATTATGTTGTAATAATTCAATTGGCAAATAGCTCGTGCTGCGTGCTCCAGAATTTTAAATGTTAAATATTGAGTGTAGGTCATTTTTCGTGAGCAAAAGAAGAAGAGAAGAAACGTCACTCGAAAGCGCTTGAATCATCATTCGTTTGCCATCTCTGTCTTGCGAAAATAAACGAATATTGAGCAAAATCAACGATTTTTGCAAATTTACCGTAAATTCAGTAGTTTGTGTTCGCAATGTGTGCGCGCAGTGCGCATAAAACAGTGACGTAAATAGTTCAAACGAGTGGATGGATGCTCGAAATCAGACAACCAAAGAACATTGCGCTTTTCATTGTCAGACATAAAACAACATCGAAAAATATTTAATGCAATTCTAATATAATTATTCGTTTGAATGCATTCACTGCACGCAAACATACCGTCATTAAGAACGTTTTGTGATGTATTCCATGAAACAATTTCATCGAGTGGATGAACGCGAATATTTACTAAAGCGTCTCTTTTTCTCTCTCTTCCCCTATCTCTCTCGCTTTCTCGCTCGTCTAAAGTGAAAATTTGAGCGCACAACTACAATATTTTCTATCATAATTCTTTTCGCGAATTGATCGTTCAACGAGCGTAACACCCAAAACAAAACACAAGAGTCTTGGCTCGTTACACAAATTTCAATTACATATGTTTTCAAATGCAAAACCAAAACGAAAAAATCCTTGAAAATCGCCAATTTCACTACATCTCATTTAAATAGATTGTTGTTGTTTTTTTCTCGCACAGAACCATTGGCGATAAATGTACCGTTTGAGATCATAACTTACGGACATTTACCGATACAACTGTAGATATAACCATAGTATACATGCGACATACACCAATTGAACGTTTTCAACTGTTTATGATCGGTTTATGGGGCTGATTAATGGTGATTGAATAGCAAGATTTTCTTTAAACATTTTAACAACTCTTCAACTATGTAAACATATTTCTTTTATCGCGTTGCTTCGAAAAACCAAAGCAAAAATATAATCGACGAGAATTAGTTATTATTGTCTGACGAAACGAATAAGAAGAGGAAGACGATGATGATGAAAAAAAAACGAAGAAAACAGGATTTCTGGGCGAACAATATAGGTTACTAGTTTGAAACGAAAGAAAATCCATTTCTTTTTTTTCCACCTCACACAACTCGATCATATAGAAATCAATGTGGCAGTGCATTATCATTCATTGGCGGAAGCCTCGTTTCTTCTCTCATTAAAGAAAATTGTTCGGTGTGAAAATGTTGCTAAATTTATTGCTAATTAAAGTCTCATTAGATCGTCTTCAATAGAATGCAATTCCCATAAATCGATTCTATTTTTCTTCGCACCAATCAATGCCATTTATTGATCAGTAAATTAACTTATTTGTTATTGTTACTAACCGTTTTTTCCCTGTTATTTTTCTTTTTCACATCGATTTAGGCATATATACTATTGTTTTCCGACAAATGCAGTGTGTTAAATAAAACCTTTTATTTTTCTTACCACAAACGAAGATTGTACGAGTGATTCGCAGTGACTTGTAAATTGTATTGCAATAAATAATAATTAAAGTGATAACGACGACGGAAAGCAATTACAAACAAGAACAAAATCTGATCCAAAGTAAAGATATTGAGTGCAGAGAAGAAAAAAAAATTAGATAGAAGCAATAGCAGTAGCAGCAGTAGCGACTCGAAAGAAAATTCATAAGAAATCACAGAGTTAAATTAGAATGCCACTGTCTTTGAATCATAACAAAAGTGAATCGAAACGTAACCGTAATTTAAACATGAATGCAAGTGGTGATTTACTGAGAACGATGCAGCTGGTGATTTTGATTTTTATTTCAACGGTGAGTACACTTTTGATCGCCTCTCATTACGATATGATGTGCGAACAAACACATCAACATCATAAGTTGGATAAATAGAAAAACTTCATTTGAATTTTTCTCCGTTGAAAATGCAAGGTGCATAATCATTTATATTATCGTTTGGATATAATGAGGAATCGGACGCATGACGTAATTGAATTTGATGACTTCATGGAACTTCCCATATTGTGAAATGAAAATAAAATAAATCTGTGCGGCAAGAATATCATGCATTATTCATATAAAATCATAATTAAATTAAACCGCTGCAAATTCTGCGTTTTTTTTTTCGAAGAAATAACTAACGCACGCATGATGAGGATAACTCTTTTTTTGATATTCTAAACAAAGATATATACGCATACAATAGATGCTCTAAATACCATTCTTTTGTTCGGTTCTTTCAAAAGAAGCGTAGGCAAACAACAAATAAACCAAACGGATTTAGAATTGATTTCATTTAAATTTACCACTTCATTTGCGCATTGGCATTCGGAAAGCCGCTTTTCGGTTTGTTTGTATTTACAATAAATATAATTTATGTCTGGAGGCAACAAAATAATTGCCATAATTTCGTCGGAAACGGGTGTGCTGCTGTTTTTTTTTTCTTCTTCTATGTCGAATTTTGCGTTTTGTGGCATTTTCAAAGGAAAAGTGAAATAATTTTCACCATTCATATATACTCATCGCTCATTTCACGCACTTTTGAATTCAATGTACTTAACTAATAAGCCACCAAAAAACTCGATGATTCTCTTTCAAAGCCAACTGAAGAAGCTGAAGAAAACATCGCTCTTGCCGAAATAAAAATGAAAACACACAATTAAACTTTCCAAAGAAATGATTCTGGAATTGTATATATGCTGTGGCATGCTTTTCCCTTCAATTGTCTCCGACTGTGTGTCGATTCATATGTGTACAATTATTTATTTTCTCATTTCAAATAAAAAAAAGTCAAATTACTCGATATAAAACTATCTCATGCGAATGGTTCATTTTTTTTGTCTATGACTTCGTTCGCTCTCTTTCTCTCCTTTCTGTTTGAGTGAATTTTTTTTTTTCAACATTTTCGGCCAAAAATTTCAAACCTCTCTTTCTCTATCCCTCTCTTGATCGCAGTGCACGCGTTTCTTTTGTTTTGACCCAGAAATGGTTTGACAGTAAATAATTATAGAAAATTACTATAAATATTTATATGTGGAACAAATGCCGAATTCCACAATTCTACTTATGAGCGAAGAGAGAGTGTCAAAGATATGAAAAATGAAATTGAAAAAAACGAGGTTCTTTTGAAAAATTTTGATTATAAAATCACTTTTCATCGATTTAAAGCCCGAAGATAACAAACTGTGAATTGGTTTGGTTGTGTGGAAGCTTCTTTTATGCTTTTGGCAAAATCTTATTTCTTCCGGTTAGCGCAAGTGTAATGACTAATTCGGTATTGGATACACAGTTGGTACAGCTTCCCGGTCAGACAATTTACTGTTTGAGTGCAGATTTTAAGCATGATTACACACCATATAATTAAATTTCAATTTGAACGAATTCGCCTTGATGGATTGCGAATTGTCGACAATTTACAATTAGATTCAATTGCTTTCTGGGTTTCTTAGAGCGTCATCATTTACCTGTCGATTGATTAATCACTTTAATTCAAATCGATAATGCAATGTCAATTAGAAAGGTGGCACAAAAGTGGTAGTGTACCAACATTTATGATCAAAGCTCGATTCGCTAAAGCATCGAAATTATCTTTTCATTAACAAAAAAAAGAAGTAAAAGAAAACTGTTTCGACGAAGATGAAGAAAAAGAACATTCAAAATTACTTTTCTTCCAGAAAATTTATCATTTTCAATTTTTTCAAGAAGTGTACAGTTCAATAGCTTCAAAGTAGATAAAAAAAAAAACAAAAATTCCAAGCCACAATGGTCACAGAATAAGAAGTAGAAGAAGCAAGTGCAAATGACCCTTGCATGACCAAAACAAATTAATTCGAGTGCAATGTTTAAAAATAGTTCTGGTTGATTTAAAATGCGTCGCTGTACTTGTTCTTTTGTACGAAAAAAATATGAATAAATAACAAAAAAAAATCCGGTCATTATAACATAGTACCGTAATTTTCAACGCACCTGCAGTTATTTTCGTGTATTTGAAAAAATTGTCCGGCTCGCGTTCCAGAACGATCAAAGTGAAAAGTGTTGATATGATATAGAGCGAGCACAGTTATTCTCTCACACGTTACATAATATAATAAATTTTGATGGATTCGACGTTGTTTACACATCATGTAATTACCGCGGCTAACAAGACATTGATAAACAACAAAAAAAAACGACAAAACCCGGGTATTTTTCATAAAGATCATAAAGAACACCGAAATTAAAACGAATTTCGTTCCGAGAATGGCTAGTTTTTTTTTCTCCGTAAATTCGGTGTGAAGAGGAAGGAAACGAAGTGTAGACATTAAAACATGGGCATTTTTGGTAGCGGTACTTAGCATTTAAGTGTAACACAATCCGCTGAAGAAAGTAAACATAAAATATAGTATAAAGAAGCATGGGGTATGAAGAGAGAGAGAGAAAAATATCACTCATAAAGTTCCAGTTACAGCAAACAAGTATGCGCCGCAAAAGCCACAAAACAAAGATAACACACAACATTTCAAAATTATACTTTAACGCTTAATCACATACAATAAGCAACATCGTTGAACGAATTCATCGGTGTATTATTGCCTTTTTCTTCTCATTCATCTTCATCATTGCGCCGTTTCTCGCATTCGTAAACGACGATGACCAGACAATCAACGTAGTAAAAACGTCTCCATACAATGTTCTCTAAATGAGCTGTTTGCTTTGATTTTAATTACGCTTTTGAATTGAACTGTTGTTTTTCCTCAACTAAAAAGAGTGTTGTTGTTTTCTTTTACCGGCCATTATCTAACTGCTATTCTAACGCCATTACCCATTTGTGTATCGTTCCAATGAAAAAGAGAGAAGAAATGAATGAGCTGTAACAACCAGACGTTTAATTTTTTTTCTCTTCTTTGTTATTTCGCATTTTATTTTTACGCATTTGAACAGCTGTTGGTGAACCCACACCGGGAGACTTTTTTTTTAAGTCGAAATGTTGATCTTTTATTGAATATGCTTTTGACGGGAACTGATGGTATCATGTAAATTTGTTGTGACATTTAACTAACACCTCTATTTACATCTCGTCAGCTTCGTTGGTTACCGGAAAATGTTCACACTCTTTAAACACAAATTGTCTATAGTTTCAACTAAAAATATTGTTTGTCTTTAATTTTACCAAAAAGTCTTGGAATTCTCGGAGACGTGAATGGCTTCGGATGCGGAAATTTTTCATTAATCTGAAGACATTTTGAAGGCACTTAACCTAATTACAAAAGGGCGATTTGTCACTTTTGTATGTGTTTTTTGAATTTTAAGCACCATTTTCACACAGAATAACCTATTTTTGTACGAAAATCGACGTTTATCTCACATTGGAACAACTCATTAAACGGTATCTTGTATTTTAAATGATTTATCCAGAATAATGTTGGCATGAATTATGTTACGGTTGGCATTTCTATTCGCTGCACCCATAAGAAATTGCTCAATTCAAAACAACAATAAATTAAATTCGTTACGTTAACCGTATACCTGACTGTTATGATGTCATAAGACAAATACGCACTGATTTCGCGGAAAATTTCTTGGTACACTTTTGAAAAACATCACAAAAAAGGGAACAACACCGAATTGTTCTTCTCGTCTAAATCATTTGTCAAGTGACACGTACGTCGAGGCCCATTTCAAGATTCAGATTGAGTTAATTAAATAGTTGAATTACGAAAATACGTTTTATTGTGTCAAATACGAATTTAGCAACATTTCATTCTATTTGCGTTTGTCTACTTCATTCTAGAAAATTTTAGTTTTCTTATTTTGAGAAATTCGATGCAGTTCTCATTTAATTAAAAAAAACTTGCGTTTTAAAGAAAAGATTTTCTATTGAATATTGAAAAGATTATTCTATTTTAAATAGAAGTTTTTTGCAACGTTTTTACTAGCCTATGTATTAAATACATTGAATAAGCTTGGCCACATGAAAAAAAAGTTCATTGCCTCAATGCATTTTACCATAAATATTTTCTTGGATGTACATAAAAAACGAGTGACAACATACAGCACATACAGCAACAAAACACCCAACTGTTTCGCTTCGAATAGAAATGGTCAACGATCCATGCGGATGAATTGGTTTTGCTTTCTTATTTACATAGATCATAGACAATATTACCGCTAGAATCGAATGCGCCTGCTTATACAATGTTGATGCCAATTAGTCATTTTTTTCTCACGAACAAAAAATTAAAAACTTTCATTCTGGCAGAATGAAAAATTGAAAATATTTCACGCTTCGATAAACCTCAAACATTTCAAAATCGTTTCCATCATCGCATGTTAATGACCTGTGCGATTTTCTGCCTTGTCAAAAACATGGACATTCTGCAATACAAACACGAAGAACCGCAAAGGCATTTGCTATGCCGATTGCGAATAACAGTATCAAATTAGTGTTTTTTTAACATGCGAATGTCATAAAGCCCGTGTGAATTAAGATATTGTCCGGTGGGAGACGAAATATCGCGTCACATTTCAAACAACAATTCCATTTTTGTTCAAAATTTGTGGAAGAAAATGGCAATGGACATCTTTGTTGGATCTTTCTACATTGAATTTGTTTCGCAGTTAATTAGAGGTACTTCCTCGTCTCACTTTAAACTATTTCATGATGAAGAATAACATAAATTATGATGGTTGTAGAAAGTCAAGCATTGATATAATTCTAGCGGCGATACACTTTGGTTCAATCAATTCATCAATCATCTTTCATATTGTGCGAAATATTAAATAGAACTCACTCAATTACAATATTGCTGGCTAATTTAGAACTTTTCGTAATGCACAGCACAACACCATTATATATTTCAATGGGAATCATGACAACAATGGATTTGAAAAATCAAAACATAATTCACATATATGATTAATTGATGAAGAAGAAATTGCCTATACTAAAAAAAATCTTCTGTCTTTGTATAGGTGTTGCCACTTTCAACTACAGCCCAAGATTATGACGGTAAGTTTTGCACTTGTTGAATGATGGAAAAGAATATTCGTTCAAGTCACTTTCGATACTAATTAGATCATTTACTATTTTAAAAAAATTCCATCAAGTGAGCGAAATCCAATGTTCATTTGCAACCACCACTTCAAGTACAGCCGACATGATAACGGCACGATTAAAGAAACCGGTCGGTTTTAAAGGTTCACCATTATTTGCTGATGATCGTGGCGTGAATCCAGAGATAGACAGGGCATGTTCGATACGACCCGAAACTGGTGATCCGGAAAATATTGCATATGTACTGAAAATAACCGATCTCTCACGGTGCGGCGTACTCAAACGCAATGTAAGTGGTGGATAACATCTTAGATTTATCTGATTTCCCTCGGACTTACATAAAATAAAACACATTTCTTCTAGGGCTTTGTTCATGTACGAATCTGGTTCCCACAATTTCCCGGCGTAGTAATGCAGAGCGATCAAGAGCTTATTATTATGTGTAAGCCACCAGAGCCAACCGTCATCCAAAATAAGGCGGCCGGGTTTGCTGGATCATTTCCCGGCGGTGCTCGCGTTTCAGGTAATTATTAACGAAAATGTTTAAGAAAAAAACACACGCAAAAGAACGGAAATAAAAAAATGATCTATAAACATAATTTTATAATTTTGGAGAAAGTTTTCATTTCAATGTTACAAAGAATATTTCATAAAATGTATGTCAATTTATTATTTCATTCAAAAGGTGTGGTGGAAGAGACTCCAGGTCGATTGGAATACGAAGTGGCTTTGTATAAAGAAGCACCGCCAATCGGCAGAATAAATAGCAATATGGCAATGAGCGCCCATTTGAAAAATCAAACAAAACAACAACAAGCCATTATTAACCAAAATGAATTGCCGGTAGATCAAGCCGTACCTATTGGAACAAAATTGCAATTACGCGCTCGAATTAGTACACAGAGTGTATGGAAGTTTGTTAAATTAATGGAAGTCACAGTGAGTTTTGTGATTTATTTTCAACTATTTGTTTCTTGTTTTTTGGTTTTTCTTCATTTTTTAATCATTTTTATATTTGTTGCAATCATTTATTGTAGGTTTCACCCGATCCAGATGATCCACATGCGTCCGGTTCAGTCGCATTAGTTCGAGAAGGGTGTAGAAATCGAGATTTTGCTTCAATAATTCCACATCAGGTAAGTGAGAGTAATAAAGCTATTAATTATTTTACGAAAATTCGATTTAAAATTTGGTGATTGATTTAATTTCAGCCTGCGAGGTATCGTGATCGATCGAATGAAGTGTTCCTCGACTTCGAAGCATTTTTGCTCAGTTCAATGCGCGAAAGAAGTACATTATGGATCCACTCACAAGTACGTACAATTCATAGATGAAAACCATTTTTCACATTCTTTTTTTTTATACCTTAATTGTGTAAACAAGCATTATTATTAATAGCACTCACAATAAGAAAACGGTTATTCAAAAAACAAACAATAAATTTCAACGAAATTTCAGATTAAAGCGTGTATGGAGGCCGTCGATTGTCAGCCTGATTTTTGTTTAGACTTATTTGAACCATCTGGTCATGGTAGAAAACGGCGTTCGATAGCCGATCAAAGCGATACAAATCATACAAATGGCATAACGGAATTTGCAAAGTTCAAAGAAAACATTGAATATTCTGTGATGTTACCGGGCGATTATGATCAAATGAAGTATCAAGACAGTGATCAATGCAAGAATTTCATACTTATCTCAGGCCTTTTGGCTCTTTTGTTAACTTTGTCAACGATATTGGTGAGTATGGAAAAAAAAACATCTAAGTAGATGTACAGCAAGACTTTGGCCGTGGGCTTTGTAGCTGTATGCTTTTACATTGCTTTATTTCGTGCTGCTTACGATGTAACGATATACAGTCAAATATATTAAGTAAACATTTAATTTATTTCCCAGCTATTGCAATGTTTTCTTAATACATTCGACAGTATTTCATATTTTGATTTTAAGCAGACGAAATATCGCTGTAATCACTGAAACTACAGCCCATGACAATTATTTGAATAGATTTTTTTTTAGTTTTTGACAATTTTTAATGTTATGATTATTTCTTATTTTATTTGCAGTCTTGTGCGCTTGTTTCGAAAATTCAAAATGTCAGTCGAAAGACCATAGATGATTACGTTCCATCAAAGGGCTATGCTGGTCGTGCGGTGCTTCAATAATACTATAAATGCCTATTAATTTTATCGAATAAGAACGAACAATATGAATTTACAAAATGTTCATACAAATTTATTTTATAAGTATAATTTCATAAAAAGGAAAATTAGCAAAAGAAAAATGCCTGATTAATTTAAATCGATGTGGAAGATGTTTTCCGAAAAATTATAGACTGTAACCCCTTTTTTGCATTTAGAAATGGAACGAAGTATTCATTAGATCTTGTAGCTCTCGTGATTATTTATTTTAGAAAGCATTTATTACATTCATTGCGAAACTATTTCACACTGACATTTTTTAAACAAATAGAAAATCAAACATTTCATCATCAAAATAGAATTTATACTCTAGTTCTAAAAACACAGTAGATTTTAGACTCGTTTTTTTTTTCATTCAAAAATCAAACGAAAACAACTTACAAACATTTTAAATGAATTTCAAATGCGCAAAATAAATGTCGCACAAAAATCCTTCATTAACCACTACATTGACATAAGATGTAAGCATTAAATAAGAAAACGGAACATTTTATAAGAAAAATTTATAATAAAAATATTTATTTGTCTAAATAATAACATTCAACGTTTATTTATTATAAAATTGATAAAAGCAAAATATCGGAACTGAAACGAAGTGAAATATTTAAAACAATCGAACTGAACAACAATGGTGAATTTCTGAACGCACCCTCCTCGTGAGCGTTTGACACTTCTTGCTGTCTCAATGGCAACTGAGCGAAACAACAAAACATTAACCTAAATATAATATCACACACAAGACATCGCAACAATTTAACTCTGTAGTACAAAAATACTGATATCAAGTGTACAGATCTCAAATCATGTTTAAAAATACATTTCAATCGGGTTTCTTGTCGATTTTGTACAGTATTGGCAGTAAGCCGCTGCAAATTTGGGATAAAAAGGTCCGAAATGGTCATATCAAACGAATCACCGACAACGATATTCAAAGTTTGGTGCTTGAAATTGTTGGCACCAATGTAAGCACCACATATATCACATGTCCGGCCGATCCAAAGAAGACACTCGGAATCAAGTTACCGTTTTTGGTGATGATTATCAAAAATTTGAAAAAATATTTCACATTTGAAGTGCAAGTAAGTTTCAATCAAGTAGGCCGTCGCTAGGAAACGTCAACTAAACGTTATTTATTTGTTCTTCTTCTGTAGATTTTGGATGATAAAAATGTTCGACGGCGATTCAGAGCAAGCAATTATCAGTCGACAACAAGAGTGAAACCATTCATTTGTACGATGCCGATGCGACTCGATGAGGGTTGGAACCAAATTCAATTCAATTTATCGGATTTCACAAGACGAGCATATGGAACAAATTACGTTGAAACATTACGCGTTCAAATACACGCAAATTGTCGAATACGTCGTGTATATTTCTCGGACAGACTTTATTCGGAGGATGAGCTCCCGTCAGAGTTCAAGTTATTCTTGCCTATTCAAAAACCACCACAGAAGGCCATAGCACAAGCTTAGGCCCATATTTGTTACTCACATACACAACATTTTACTGTTTTACTTCGATTACTACTTTACTACTTGACATTCAGGATCTTATTATACCGTTTTCTGGCATTAAAATGAATAAAGAGAAAAAATAATAAATCTCACTTCGATTAAACAAAGAGTTTCTTTTATTATTTTTTATGTTTCTGACAAAGTTTGTGTGAATTGACTATGATGTTGAATGTGATTATTTAGCCACTTTGATGATGTTGATCGTGCCATATTATCACAGTTTGTACCAATGGAAGTTTGCGTATGTGTAGATATGTTATCCATCATCAAATGACTATCAAAACAAGTTTGAGTTTCGGTCGATACAAATATATCGTTGCATTCATCGTTTGGCCAATTGGTTTGTGTTTGAATATCGGTCAAACCAAGTTCGGTTAATATATCATCTGAAGTTTGTGTGTGCATATGACACAAAAGTGGATCCATCTCACTTGATGCAATATTTGTCTCTTCAAATGGCATTAAATCGGTTTGGGTTTCGATAGAACACAAACCAGCATTGAAATTATTCACTGTGAAATAGTGCAAGCTACTTTCATCATCCACATAGCTCAAATTATTCAAGTTGCGATTGGCTTTGGTTGAATCTTCCGTCGACGAATTACTCTCCTCGTCAATCAACTCCAAACTCTTATATTTTTCATCTGATTTTTCCACACTTTTCTTTGCCATCATTCGCTTTGTGTTAATCAATGAGGTTTGAGTTGTTTGTGAGACTTTATTGCCAGCAATTGTTTTGCTTTTTTCTAAAATCTTTTGAAAATTGGCTCGAATTTTGGCTGCCGGTGTGTTGGTCCGCAAAACACCTCGTACTCTTTTCATCAGAACATCCGTTTGGTTTTTATTGTCGGCCGATTCTTCCTTTGGTGCAATTTGAATTTCGTATGGTTTCTTATCCGATTTGAGTTGATCATCGATTTTCATTGTTATTGGAATAATTTGCTTTATTTCTGGCTTCGGTGGTACTTGATGCCCTTTTCTTCTGCAATGCGTCAGTAGACATTCCCTGCGAAATTAATCGAATCAATTAATAAAATCACACAAAAAATAATAAATTTAATTGATTTACCTGCTCGAATATTCCCAATCACAGTCGATACATTTGAATAAAATACCACAGCTTCGTTCATGCAATGTCTTTAGCGGAATATTTGCAAACGATTTATCACATTTTGAGCATTTTTCATTCTTAGCTGCATGCACTTTCAGGAAATGTTGCCGCAAATATTTGCGACATTTGAAAAATTGTGAACTACAATTTTGTAGAATATTGTATTTACACTTTGGCACTGGACAAAAATATTGTACCTCTGAATTATTATCGATTAATTTCTTGATTTGAACACCGTGATGCTTCTCCAAATGCATATTCAAATTGCTTATACTCGTAAATGTTGACGAACATCCAGCTACTGTACATGGTTTTTGTTGATTTTTTATCAAACTTTGTTCATTCAAAATGTACTTTATGATTCGTTTCTTTTCCATTTTTTTTCTGTTTTTAAATTATTTTACTTTCATTTGATTTGTTTTTCAGTCTGTGAACATTTTTGTTGAATGATGGACCACTTTGAAGTGTCAAAACTAAACTGAACCTTAAACTGACATTTCAGAATGGTGAATATAAAATCTGTGCAGAACATAACCTCACATCGTTTGATAAACAAATTCAATTCGATTTTTTTGTAGCAAAAATGATACTAAATAAATTGAGTCGAACGATATTGTCGATTGGCAAAAATCGACATCAAAATTGTAGGCAATTTTTCAAATTCGGCGGAAAGTAAGTGATTTTGTTTTCTATAAAAATCATGCTGATATTATTTTTAATAATCAATTTTCAATTAACTAGTACCGATACCGGAGATTACGAAGTTGTTCGACCTGGATATGTGTCGCCGATGCGTTATGTACCTGATCACATTGAAAAACCAAAATATTACGATGATGGTGTACCTGATTTATTTAAATCGGTGAAAGTTGAATTAAAACGATCAAAAGCCATATCAGCGATGAGAGATAGCTGCCGACTGGCCGCTCAAATCTTAAACGAATGTGAGAAAATATTGAAGGTAAAGGAATGCTAGAGTTGAATAGTTTTTGGTCTTGAACTGTTGATTTTATTTAAATGACGAACATTTTTATTTTTTCTTTGTCAATAGCCCGGAGTGACAACAGAAGAGATTGATGAACTTGTGCATGAACAAACCATTGCAGCGAATGCGTATCCTTCACCGCTTCTCTATTGTGCCTTTCCAAAATCGGTGTGCACATCTGTAAATAATATTGTATGCCATGGAATCCCAGATGATCGACCATTGGTTGATGGAGATATTATAAATATTGATATTACTGTGAGTGACAGTCTCTTTGGAGTGGGATATTTAGTTTCAAAATCAATTGATTTTGTTTTTTGAACTTCCTTTTCAGGTGTTTTTGAATGGCTATCATGGTGATTGTTCGAAAACATTTTTAATTGGAAATGTGGATGCACTCGGTAAACACTTGGTTAAAGTGACCGAAGAGTGTTTGTACAAAGGCATTAACGTTTGTGGACCGGCAGTTCGGTTTAAGGAAATTGGCACAGCCATTGAAGAACATGCGATGCAAAATGGAGTTGAAGTAATTCGAGACTTTATAGGTCATGGAATTGGAGAATACTTCCATGGCAAGCCGGAAATTTGCCATTATCGTAAGCTATCTAATTCAATTTTGATTTTTATCACATTTTCTTTTCATTTTGGACCTTTTGTCCAAGTACAAACTTAAGTATCTTTGTTATAAGTCTTGAGTGAGCTGTTAAATAGCTGTGGCTTGTTGTAACACCTTTTCACCACGTGCCTTTTGAAACATCTTTTGTATTCATTCCCCTATTCAGGAAACGATTATGATGGTACTATGATGCCCGGAATGACGTTCACAATTGAGCCAATTCTGTGTTTGGGTCAGCCAAAATTCAAAATTCTCGAAGATGAATGGACAGCAACAACAAAGGATAATTCACGATCGGCACAATTTGAACACACTATTTTAATAACAACAGAAGGTGTTGAAGTTTTGACGTTACTCGATCCATCAAAATTATTATCACACGGGACAACAAATGCGTCACCAAATAAATTAGTTTAATTTTTAAACAAATAAATATGTTGCTCCATATTATTTTTAGAAAAATGTGCTGTAAAAAGGGATTAATTTATGAAATAAATTAATTGGAAATATATGCATGAGATATATGTATACCGTTGCACGAGCCAATTAGCGTTCATTGAGCGAATAATTTAAAGGAGTCGATTAATGCTAATTGTTATGCATAAAATTGGATCGAATGAATTTAGATCGATTGAAATATTATCTGGTTTGACGATGGTTGATAATACGCTTCCAATATAACTCATTTGCGGAGCAATTTTGTCGATGGCGGGACTGTGCGGAGTTCGGCGGAGATAGCATCCAAATGCTGTGTGTACGAGTGCAACAGCATTCTTTGCTGTTCATAGATTTATTTTGTCCAAACGAACATCTTAGTAGCCGTACACACAGCTAAGTTTCTAATCATCTGCGTAAGAATGATACACATAGATGTGCTGTTACCCTCGTACACACAGAGTTTGTATGTCATCTCCGCCAAACTCCGCACAGTCCCGCCATCGTCAAAATTACTCACCAGGTAAATGAGGTCAGCAAATGAATAACATGGGTTGTATTGGATGTATTTGTTAAATATAAAGAAAACTCAGTTGATTGGAATGTCATTAAACCGCATATTAAATCACTGATATGTTTTGCGCATGAAGATTGCGTTTAGGCTGATAAACTACCATATATGAAAGATGTTCTTTTTTTGTATATTTAATGCGATTAATAAGTACACCAGACACAATTGCCAAGAGAAGAAAAGCCAGTTGGTGAAAAAGAGAAGAAGAAAGAAACGCATTGGAATGAGTTTGCGAGAGTTGTGGTTTTTTTTAATAATCTTCCGCGTTTGAAACTCATTAACCATGGTAAATGCAGAGCGTACCTGTTTTTTTGTACGCTATTCGCATACAATTTTCCTCCTTATAATTTATTAATTACGCGCTCATCAATATTCAGCACTTCATGCCGCGCTTCATCCACTATTGGGATTGAAATCAATTTCGTTTTTATTATTAGTATCTTGTCTTCTGATGTGTGACAAAAGCAATGTGTTGTTGTCGCCACTGCGCATAGTGACAATCTGTCATTCTGCATCAAGAGCAAAAATAACTAACATCGAGCATTTTATTCGCCTTTGTATCATTGCGAATTTAATTTATGCAGTCCAATGATGACAAAGGGTCAAATAACCATTTGTTTAATGTATCATTTGTTCTATCCAATAAAAATCGTACACCTCTTTTCACCGGGCATAAAGCGTAGTAATTTACGAATTGAAAATGATCACTCTGTAGATGGCTTTCAAGTGCAAATGAGTTACAAACGAAAGAAGAAAAAAAAATTCGTACATTCAAATACGCGATGATTTTTCTCGACGATTCGTTCCGTCGCACAAAATTAATATTATTAATTTAAAGCCATTTAAGAAAGTGGTGATTTGAATTTTTATTATGTATTGTCCTTTCTCTTCTCTTTTTGTTATTGTTGGTTCCCGGCCAAATCACGGCCACGATGAATGGCCACATGAGCGAGACGAATTCGAGTAAACTTAATTCGAAATCATATCGAATTATGCAGTTTTCAATTCACAAAATTGTGATGTGCGGTTGCAGCCACATGTCCATAAAGTGTTAAAAAAGGTTTTTTTTTCTCTTCTCGTTATATTCGATGTGAGCAGAGCGTAACAAATCTATAGAAAAAAAACTGGAGCTCGGATAATAACTGTGGATACTACAAAAAGCCCTGTATAATTATACATTCATTTTTCGAACGTTTTTGGCCAATGCAAAAAGAACAAAATGTTGTGAAAGAACAACACATTGTGATTTTTATGGATGTTTTAATGAAAGAAAGAAAGAAAGAAAAAAAAATCGCTTCCCGAAATGCGCATTGCTGCCATGACTGCTGTCCATTGCGATCAAATATAACATGCTCGCGAGTGCGCACCACAAAAAAAAGCGACACATCAACAAGAAACGTAGAGTCATCGATATAAAAGCAACCACCAAAGGAATGTATTGGTTATGCGATGCAGGTAGTAGTACTGCATTCGTAATTTCAAAATGCACTCCCTATTTGTAAATCGTGCAAATACCGATCGTTAACTACTGTAATCAAGTGTACCGAGTTAAATATATTACATACATGTTCCGTCGTCATCTCTCGTGATGCTTAATGTTTTGCCGTTTTTGCATATAGAGCGATTTTGATATGTGTACATTTATGCCCATCACTTAATGAACGCTTTTCGATTGAAATTGACGTTTATTGCGGCCATAAATAAAATTGTTCAATCTAGCAATGCGAAAGCATTCTTTGCATCAATTCACACAAATATTGTTCAATATTTATCGGATGCAACGCATATTCTTCGCAATTAGAAAGCACATCGATTACGATTCAGTAATTTTCCACGGGGACAATTACAATGGATAAATTCACATATTAGGCGATTCGCTTCTTTTTTTCTCTCGAGTATTCGTGTTCAAATTAAAAATTTAAAACAGATTCAGTGAAATTTTTAATTGATTCGCGAATTTCATTTCAGATAAGCTTTTGTCGATGTGACGTTGGTTCATTGCGCGTGCAAAACTCTTAAAATGATTTAAAAGCATAATGCATATTTTATAACGGTATTTTTCGGTTGTGTGCAACGAATTTCATATGAGGCAGCCAATTTTTTGGCGATAACATGAGCATTTAAAATGCATGAAGATCAATGTGTGTATTATGTGTGTACTTCATTCTTTTTTTATTCTTTTGTTAGCAAAAGTAGCAGCAGCAGCAATCAAAAGAGACAAGAAGAGCGAGAAAGAGAGGAAAAAAAGCAAATGTCTCATCGAAAAGTGATGTCGTTTTGGTAATCTCAACAGGCAATTTATTCGGTCTTGTTTGATCTATAGACCTTGCAACTTCATATGTTTCCGAAGCGCGACAAAAATGATGATGCTTTCTTCATGTTTTCGCTCGTCTTTCTCTCTATCCATTTTTCGTTCGGGCTATTTTACTTGAATAATGTGCGCACATTGTACGACACAAAATAAGGCGAGTCGTTTCTTTGTTGCATTAAATGCAAACATAATACAAAATAAGTAAAATGTTGATTTATCTTAAAGTAAAAAGTGTTCGATGAACAGAGAAGAACAAACTGAGCAATTGAAGCGCAAAGAAAAACTAAGAATGACAGCACCAGAATATGTGTGCACCGGAGAGAGGCCAAATTATCAAATAACAAAATACTTGAAGAATCAATGCGCGGGGAAATGGCCATAAAATCGAGTGAGAACGACGAATAAAAATGTTTAACAAACGAAATCACAACACGAACACCACACCATAGCCAAATGCGCACAACACAGCCCATTAACTTTCCCATCACGTTTATTGGTGACCGAAACCGAAAAATACATTAAATAATATAATTAAAATGAAATAATATCCGCGGTAAAAACAATGATAAAACATGTCTCCACCGGACTTGAGTGTTTCGCTTCGTTTCTTCGGTTTTTTTTTCTTGTATAAGCTGTGTACAGTCGGTATGCTTGCTCTTTCTGATAACAGTGCATCGAAAACAAAATCGCAAAGATATCAGTGAAAAACGAAGACTGCACACTGAAGCAATGACGACGACGACAACGACAACAAATGTTGTTGAGATCGGACGACGAATTTCCGAAAATTGTGCTCAGCACAAATAACAAACCGAACAAAAATGGCACATCGAAAAAAGATGCTGAATTAAGAGAGAGAGAGAAAGAGAGAGAGAGAGCGAGAGAAAAAACGAACACAGAGCCTACATAATATCATCATAATTTATATTCTGTCGAAAATCGAAAAAATTCTTCGTGGTTTTTGTGTCTCGCGCATCGGTCCGTTTTTGAAGAAGGAGTACAGGCAGGGAAAAATGAAACATACGCTACACAACCCAAAAAGAAAATGAGCTCACAAATTTATTATGTTACAAATGCGTTACTTTCTACTTAGGGTGTTTCCCATATCTGTAAATAGAAAAATGGTATTTATTAATTCAAAGTAGGCAAAATTTTATGGTAGTTAATGGCATTTATACAACGAAGCGATTGATGGTAGCACTTCCCGAAGCGAAAAACAATTGTCACGTCTGAATATATAAATGCAATCGAATAATGAAAAATACTCACAGAAAAACAGAGCCTTGGTAGTACTTCCTCGAAATGCTGAGACACAACAGTCAGTCTCAGTTAGTGTAACAAAATTACAATATTAATTTTTAATTAATTTTCGAGTTAAAATAGTGATTGGTTATGCTTAAGGCTGTTGATTATTTTGAACTGCTTGTTGTCGACGTGGTCTCTGCAATGTTAGCGGGATATCCAGTCCAAACAGGTTACAATGTCCTATAAAAAAATACAAATGTCATTTAACACAGACATAACACATCTATAATATGCAAATGTCCATTTCTTATATACATACCTTTGATGAGAATGCATTTGGCGGCCACGATATCACGATCCCAAGTTGTCTGATGCACAATCATTGGTTGTTGCTTGTCATCGATTTCCGTCACACATTCATCATCGACTGCACACGGTTGTTGAGCGACCTCTCCATCGATTTCCGCTGCATTTTCATCATCAACTGCATGTGGTTGTTGATCGACTTTGACGTCAGCATATTCCAATACACCACTCACTGCGTTTACTTGCCATTTTTTTGGATACACGGCCACCTTAGACAGTAAACGATCAGCTATAATGTCGAAATCATGCTCAGTCATTTCACCTCGAGCCAGAAATACCGCCAAACTCTCTTCAATATAAACTTTGTTATACTTTAAACGCCGTTTGCTGAACTGTGCCACGATTTTCGATGGTAAAAAGTTAGCCATGATTGAATTTGGCACCGGTGCACAATTTTCACAAACTTTGAAACGGTTGCTTTTGGTGTTTGGATCGAATCGTCCGCCACATTTTGCGCATGTCTGTGATGTAAAATACTCATCGACTTTGCGCACGACACAATTGCCACGTTTTCGAAAACCTTTCAAAAGTTTGCGTGTACCGGGACAGCGCACATGCTTCTTAATGCGTATTGGCGAATTTGGTGACATGTCGGCGTTGCCCAAATGAATCAAAGCTGCTTGATGATTAACCAAAGTGCCGCAAAGTTTATCTATAGTACTATTGGACTCAACATACTTGTCAAACTTCAAGCGCGCATATTTTGGTGTAGTGTACACGTCCATTCCTTTCTTGAGCATTTTTATCCGATGGCAAATGTAATCAGTCCAAAGTGTACCAAGCGGTGATGGCATTCGCTGGTACAGCTGTCGATTGTTTCGATCATTTTGCTCATCCAAAGTGAACTGCTTCGTCCAGCGCTTGGCCTTTTTGTCGCGCATTTTATATTTCGTGAGCCAATGGTACTTTTTACTAGATGTTTTCAAGTTGACCTGAAATTAAAATTAAAAAAAAAATCAATTGAAAATTTTGTTTGTTTGCTTCGTTCACGTAACATATAACTCTCGATTTTTTAACAATGCTAAAGAAAAAATAAATACTTACTTCTTTGCGAGTACTGATGGTTCTTCGGACAGTCGCATTCCATGTCTTCATACCCGGATCGATTCCCAGTTCATAAACAAACGTTCCATCCAAGTATCGCTTTCTCACAATGTCATCATCCAGCAACCGTTGAAGATGTTGTTTTGACAATTTATACAATACCGATACTGATTCACCGTTGCTAACAATAGTATAATGAAACTCTTTGTTTTTCTTCAATATTCGATTGATTTTGTCAAAATCGAATATTTGGTTCCAGAAGTGTTCTTTGTTTTCGCGAATGAATGTTTCGGTAACTTGTTTACCTTCGACTTTTGGAAGGAGTTTCTCTTCTGCCAACATTCTGTAGAAAACATCATTGCACATGAACACTGCCTTTCGCTGATAATCTGGCAATGGAACAACAGACAGATTTTTGATCTTCGGTATTGTGACGTTGTTGTCTTGCGCCCAATTGTGAAACTCATCGATTTCGCTTTGCATGACAAGCCACATTGCAGTTGCTTTGAACCAGTATTTGCCTTTTGAGAACTGCTTGATGTTGTCATAATTCGCTAGTCCACCAACCTCTTCCACAATTGCACGAACCATGTCAAGCAGCAACTTTCTTTTGTATCGTTTAAGAGGTGCATTCTGATGTGTGTCTCGAATGGCATCATAGCGTCGAATCGCCCAATCAATTGCATTGTCAACATCCTTTTTATCGAACCTCAAACCGGTTGACACTGCATTAAACTGCCAAGCTCTCATTTGCAAATAATTTCGCAGCCGCTTCTTTGCATGTGTCGTTTGATTCGTTTTCAATTGGCGCGTATAACTTTGGCATAAAGATTTCATGATGTTGCCGAAATAATTGTTGTTTGGCCAGGCAAATTGATTGTCTCGGCTCAGTCCTTGCTCAACAAAATGACGAATGTGTGGTTCCATGTCCTCGTTTTCTTTGTTCTTTTGCAAAACTGCATAGAAGCAGCGCTCAATCACATCTTCGGCACGATTTTTTTCAACCAATTTTCCTTTTTGGTTAACATACATTCTATTCGTGAAAAAGTCCCATTGGCGATTGTTTTGCGCGGACTTCACTTTGTCAAGGAACAGCAATGAGGCCAAAACGCTGATCTTTGTTGACATGACACTTTTCTTTTCGATCCAATGTATGACAACATCATGGTACTCCGGCCGAACAATTGTTGTGAGGCGCATTTTTATCGCTAATAAGCCATTGTCATTGAAGTTTTCGTCCTCGGCCTCCTCCTCTTGTTGCTTTTTTGTTTGATATTTATATCGTTTCTTTTTCGCCTGTGCAGCCGATGTTTCACCAGTTGTCGACATGTTGAACTGCAACGAAATAGAAAAAAACACGCACAATTTACTATAAAAACACTGATAAAATCACACATATGTATTTTGCACTGTGCAATTTGTAAATGAATCAATAGAAAGCACATGAAACGGAGATAGAATTAACACTTGATCTTACCTGATTGATGGACACGACTGAAGTGATATTCAAAATCGAAAAAGAACTCTCTCGAATGCACATCACACTAACACAGTCCAAAGTTGTATCGAAATATTTGCAGTTTCAGCTTGAGAACGTTTTGTTGATATCAAAACAAAACAAAATCGAACACAAGTTTCACTGAAAATATCTCTCTTGCAAGTTATCGATTGACAATGATCCGAATGTTGAATCTGTTGTATTCATAAAAAAACCATCAACAGAGTGAAATTAACTCCTTCGAAAGCATAAAACAAATACAAAATACGCCGACACATTCAAATTATATGTTTTAGCACTTTAACAATCGAATGCATAGAAATTATGCAAGGAATGCAAATTCAAATAAAAAAAAACAATGATTCTTAAAAGTTTCACCACGTTTAAAATGTGACAGATCATTCGACTAACACACAACTCACACTGCATTCCGATGTAAAAAAATATTCCTATACTGTAAACACACACATTTTTTGTTTATAAACCGTTTGAATAAGGAAATTGTGTGTGCTGAACTAATGAACGGACTCACAGTTTGTGTATGTGTAAACACTAACAAGCAAACGAAACGGCATGATTATTAGCCTGTCGCGATGGATATACTCAAATCTGTATGGACTGCTGTGTGTTAATGTGTTGTATGGACTGCTTGTGTGTTAATGTTGATTCAAATCATATACCGACTTCACTGGCCAAAAATTGCTTACACAGAGTTTTGTTGTACGATTGTGAAAATGCGTTTAACATAAATACTTTATTTTGTTTATTTATCGAATTCAAAGGAGTCGCAACAATAAGTTATCAAAGCAATCGAAAAGTGTCTATATATGTGCAAGCGACAAAGAAAAAAAACTTCAAACTTCATGCGTTTCATATTTCTTTTTCGCTTCGGGAAGTGCCATTGTCAATCGCTTTGTTATATGAATGCCATTAAATGATATAGAATTCTGTGTTCTTTGAATTCAAAAGTACCATTTTCTCATTTAGAAACATCGGAAACACCCTATTGTACATGCCAACCTTTTGTAATTGATTGATTTTTACTGCCTTCACAAAGCGCATTGAACAATTTTTTTTAGCTAAACAATCGTCCGGATCACAACTTAAAATATGACGAAAACAAAATATACATGTCCAAAAGAAAAGAGGATCACACACAATACGCACAAGTGAATCGACGAATTTTCAACGGTGCGTCATGTCAAGATTTTAGATATGCAACAGCAGTAACAATAAGACTAAACACAGAAGAAAAAAAATCAACAGAATGAAACAACACAGTCAAGTGATTGTGCTCATGTCAAAATATGCAACGTAAGAGTATAGAGAAAATCACCGCTTAACATGTTGCGCATTTATGATGGAGTCCTGTAGAATCAAGTAATACAAAAAGAGAGATTGTAAACGGAGATTGACGGTGGAAAAGTTTTGTTTGCATTGGCCAATTTTCAACATTTTCTCGCTGCTGCTGCTGCTGCTGTGTACTCTCACGTATAATAATTGTATTTTTATCATTTGCCTTGTTTTATTTTCGGCGGTTTTTATCGTACCACCGAATAAAACATGATGAAATTCAATGATGACGAAGACGACGCACATTTTTATCGCATTCGAAGAAAAACGGACACAAATAAATGTGATGAACATTTTTTGTTGTTGGTATGCGATGAAACCATGCCGAAAATATATTAACTGCAACATGTCTTAACTTAATTACACATCACTAAGTGGTTACGAGCATGCGAGCGAGAGAAAGAGAGAAAGCGAGAAAAAAAATTAAACAATTATTATACAAAGCGCAGCGAATATTTGCGCGTTTCAATTGACAATAGCGGTAGTTGCAAATGCTAAACACACACATACAGCCTAATTACATTCCACGGCCAAACATTCCAATTCGAAATACTCAAGAAGTGTCCATTATTTTGGAAATATTTTTTTAATTTTTGTCGTTCTTCTTTTTCGTTGTGTGTCGGTATACAAATACGGTTAGCAACAGATCACTTGACGCACTTCCTGATATGACATTTGGCTAATGGTTTTTCGTAGAATAACAAAGAATGTCAAGCATGAAGCGACAACAATTGTATGGTGATCATTAAATGAATTGCAATTTCGTGCCATTCTCCATTTAAATTGTGTAGGATTTATTAGAATAAAGATAGAAATGAGCAGAAAATCGTTTTTACAAAACAAGAACAAAAATAATAAAATTTAACTTCATGGCATAAAATGTATGCAAATCATATGCAGTTTAAAGCATTTCTTTTGTTCATGATAATTTACAATGATTCAGACAATTGTCCATCATTTTTTTATCCGAAGAATGGAAATGAAGAACAGATGCTTTTATTGAACATTTTTCTTGAACATACTGACAGTAGTTCGCGTATTTCAAGAAAATGAAACACTTTGTAGAAAGATAATTGCTTAATTTCGATGTGATATTGAAGTGATTGCATTGTGAAGTGAATATATAACTTTCGAGAAAAAAAATCACCAGCTGCGAAATTGTAAAAAGCAAAGTATTCAGTCTGAATTCAACTAATTATCAATTTGGAAAATTTTAAAGAGGGAATCATATTTCTAGGAATTTTCCCATTCACTTACCTTTTTTTATCAGAAGAACCTTCTAAAAAGATCGAAATACGAACTTTAAAAAAAGATATTTGTGTTTAAATAATACTCGCTCGGTCATATGATAAGATAAAGTGTAAATGTTTATTTCCTTTTCTCTTCAACTACACTCAACTTGTTCAACTAATTAACATTACAAATGCATGGATGAACTTTTTATTTTAACTGAATACATGTAGTTTTTTTTATATAAGTGCTACGACAAGAGCTCTGAATGTTTTAAATTAGACTGAAAAGTGATTGGCTAATTCGAAACACGGCCAACCGAAATCGATCAAACAAGTAACGAGCAAAATATTTAAAATGAAAAAAAAAATGTTCGAATTCGACATCAGTTACAAAAAAATCACAATTCGCTATATTCGTATTAACATTTGTAATCGTGCTAACGATTCATTCGTTGCGTTTTGTTTTTTAAAAAATAAACACCTAAATGGAATGCATATTTTCTTTTAATTCCTAAACTATGAAAGAAAAAATCAAATAAAATTATGAATAAATGCTTAAAGTCAAACATCGCATCGCATTTCGTCCTTTTATATATTTAAAAAAAAATGATCACATTTTCTCTTGTTTAGCATAGAAATGTTTTTGTTAAAATTTAAAATGGCTAATTTCGACTTTGATTAAAATAAGGCAAGAGTTCGAAAATGACTGAAACGCATGAAAAATTTTGAACCTAAAAATATATACGGCCGAAACAGTTGTGTGATAAAACATCAATTCTACATACAAGTGCAATTTATTTTGCGATTCGATGGCATTCCTGTTTTTTTGTGCATGAGTTCTTCATATTGTTACATTCATGCCGGTTTCCTATACGAAATTTCTTACTTAAAATACACTGTCATCTCTCGCATCTTTCATTTTTGAGGAGGATTTCTCTTTTACAACAAGCTTATTCCGATATTTAAACATTGGATTTCAATCCATTTGCAATTATCGGCCTGATTACTATAAACACGTTGAAGAATTATTCATAAATTCAAAATTCCGTCATGAAAGTAAATGTTCAACTAATCGAAATGTGTGTAGTTTGTTTTTTTTTCTTCTCTTGCTATAAATCTTAGATAAACTAATTGAATGAGATTCAAGTAATGCCATTGCGGATTGTGTGTTTTCACTAATGAATTGCTTTAGCTATTTAATACCGTATTTGTACTGCCCAATTGATTATGTGCCATCAATGATTGATTATGTGCCAGAAGTAGAATATCTTTCTTTTCTTTTGGGAAACGCAATTCTCTGCCGGCCAAACGAGCCGTTTCTAATTCACGTTCGGCCAATGCAAGTTCACGACTCAATACACCGGGACTTTCCTGTTCACGTGCAATCCAATCGAGTGCCATTTGAGAGCGCATGTCATCGTCCAATGTACGATTACTATAATGTGCTACCACCTCTTGTCGTGAACACTGGCGTTCTCGCATCGCCTTTAACGATCCATTCCAATGTAACAGTTGAAACACTGTCATCAACTCTTGAAATTCAAGCATTGTACGACCTTTATTCGCTTCCAACATGAATCTGTGCAAAAGAGGTAACAAGAACAAATATTTCAACATAAAAAATAAACAATTTTGGCTAATGATGTTGAAAAAAAAATCGAATTCGAAATCGATGCAAAAGATAGTCATAAAATTTACCTAAATGCGCCGATTCCAGTGTCTGGGCCATCGTCTTCGTTATTTTCAGATTTGAAAGAGGCTCGTGCTTCTTGAACGGCTTTGGCAATGAACTCATCGCTAATGCGCCGTGAGGGATGTTCATTGAAAACCGAATTCATCAAGGCAATCTTGGCTGAACTCCGTCTAGCTTCAGCTTTCGTTGGACAATTCTAAGATGAATAATCATTTTGATTCAATATAGTTTGAAGGCGTTAGATAATAAACATTATTTACCTGAAAACTTCCAAAACAACTGCCTCCGGGCAAAGTCACGTAACAAATGTAAGGTTGGCTATTCGATGGAACTGATTCGTAGATAACAATGGCACCGTTTTTCAAATCAGCGCCACGCGCTTGTTTCATTTGCCAGAATTCTTGAAGGGCCTCGACAACGTTAACTTAAAAAAGAAAAAGAAAATTTCAAAATAAGATCTTTTTTTAATGGAAAAGGAAAAGTGTTATAAAAAATCAAATTATTGTGAAAAATGATAGGAATCAGTGTACAGTGTATACAATTGTGACCAATACAATTTAGAACAAATGGTTCGGTTTCGGTTCCGTGAATAATTGTTAATTGAGTTTTATAAGTGCAAAAACGATGAAAATCCATTGCAGGTGAAAAGGTTAAACGGTGTTGCGTGGTATGCCACCGAATTTGCGGTAAATATAACTGAAAGGCTTTCATCAATTTATTGTTTAAAATGCCTTGTATTCGTTCTCCATTAAATACACGTGTTTACCATTATTATGTCGATTTAAAGTTTGGCATCGAGAAAATAAACAGCGAGAGAGAAAAAGAGAGAGAGATAAAGATGCAAGAGGGAACAAAAGAAAAAACAAACATTGTGAAAACTCAATTCGCGAACGATACACGAAACCAAATATACGTAATTTTCATTTTGGTGCATTAAATTCCATTTTCGAGTTGTTGTTGCATGAAATGTGCGCTGCGCATCAAATCATTCAAAGAGCAAGATGCATTTTATTGACTACATTTTACACTCCCACCGTTCATAATGGGCTTTTTTTGCTCTTCTCTGTGCGATGCGGTGCGGTTAAGAAACGTGTTGTACACATTACACCGGCTATCATCATCACATTAACCGTGCGCGCTTATCTTTTTGCATTGGCGAACAGAGGCATGCAGAACAAACGCCAATGTCCATAAGTGATTTATAATAATAATGCACAAGTAATAATATACCAGATTGAACTTGATTGAACGTAGACGAGCGTGAGCGCGTGTGTGTGTGTCTGTTCGCAAAATGTGCGCGGCTGGCAAATTTCAGTGAGCACGAAACTTGAACACAATTTCGTTTCGATATTGTGTGTGTGTATATTTTATTCTGTTGCTCGGTTTTCAAGATATGCGCCAAAGTGATAAAACACGACCAGATCGGGACGCACCTCACAGACATACACTACCCAAGGCGGTGTCAAAAACTCGAACAAGATGATTTCCAAACGTGAGAACAAGAGTTCATTCGCTATTTTAATTGAGATTGAATGAAATGATTTATATTCTCTTTCATGTTTGTTGATCAATCAAATTAACTACGGATTGTTTTATGACTTTAACTTTCGTTCGTGAGCTCGTATTTTTCATTCATGAAACACGTTTTTTATGACAATTTATTAATTCACAATGTGATGCTATCTCTCTGTGTAGAAATGAGTTATTTTTTTTGTCTCATTCGTTAGTGTTCTTGTATGCTTCTCGACTTTATTATCGGTTAATAAAAAATAAGATCATCTGATCAATGAAAACTATAACTGAAATCCATTCATTTTCATCGCAATTGAGTACTTCGGTTGAATTGTTCTTATTTCATTTTTCTCACAACAGTCACGTTTTATTCGCATAAATGACACTTTATGAAAGTTTACATAAATAAAGCGCGTACAAGCGATTTTCGATTTATGCGAAATTATTGAGCGTTTTCTTTAATTCACCAACAGAAATGAGAATAAAAAAAAAAAAAAGATCACCAACATTGTGTCGAAAAAGTCGCAGGAGGAACACTGTATAGCCCAACAAAAAATAATGTAACATGAAACCAAAATTAGCTGTGAGTGAGTAATCGAATGTATTATTATTACATTTTCAGCCGGATCAACGGAACCATAATGAAGCGAGAAAGAAAGATGTACATTTTTCGATGCCCAAAAAAATATATACTATATATCTGTATATATAAATTGTGGACACTCATGTGCAGCGCGCACAATCAAGATATGAAACGCAGTTAAGAAAAGAATAAATACCTTGCGGCGCTTCATTTAAAAAAACATACATAATACAAATCATCTAGTGGTCGATGAACACAGAGATGAACCAATACAATCGCAGATATGAGCATAAGATAAATAACCGAAACAAAGAAACAGAAGATAAAACACACACAAAGTTCACGAAAGAGAGGAAAAAAACAAGCCACAGGTAAAACAAAATAGGTCAGAAACGAATTACTTAAATCATCTCGGAATCACCCACTTGGATAGAGAGAGAGAGAAAGAGAGAGAGAGAGAGAGAGAGAGAGAGAGAGAGAGAGAGAGAAGAAAACGACGAGAAAAAAGTATTTATGATTAAAAGAAATTTGGTTTTGGAGCCCGCACTCCATGGCCAATAAAATTTTATGATTTATTTTAATATGCTCTCTTCCGTGTATGGTTTCACGGTGATTGAATTTCAATTTACATGCCAAGTCGTAAAAAAGACAACAACGACAACACAACGAGCCAAACCATTTTTCATAGAATGAAATGCATAAAAGTTTATTGATTCAATTATAAATCATGCGCGCGTTTAACGCGCTTATTTTTCGCGACTAAAAATTTCACTTCAGGTTACAAATGTTCGTCAAACCCACTTAATTGTGTGACAAAAAAAGCGTGAATCGGTGACAAAACTAAATCGTTCTTTGTTTTCTGTGGTATCAATGAATCCTAAGGTAATGTGAGCTACTGCAAATTTTTGATTCTTACCGTTGTATTCGTCGTTATCGTCGTATAAACCATGAAATGTTGGCACTGTCCAAAAATGTTCTTCAGGATATAACATCATTCTCAATTGAATACAAAACTCACACTTTGATCGCTTTCTTTTTTTTATCTTCTTTTCTTGTCTTTTTTTGGGGCACTATTCAAGTAAACTTTCCACTTTGTTTTTTTTTTTCGCTCAGTTCTCGTATGCAAAACTTTCAACTTAATCAAAATTTTATGCTAAACGAGAAAAAAATGGTCGTAAAAATTGTATGTGTTTTTTTTGCATTTGGTCAGTCAATAGTGTGTGGAGAGGAACATTGAAATGGTGGAATCCCATGGTTTCGAAAGGTCCATTTAAAAAAATTCTAAACGCATCATCGATTGGAAGTGAACATAAAAACAATTTTTTACGATGGATTGGTCAAATGCCGACCCACATTGCAGATGGCCGATGAAAAGAGTACTTCTCACACACCGGCCATTTTTTACGGTTCTCTTGTTTTAACGAGATTGGGATTTTTCTAAGGTAAGCAAGCGAGAAAAAATAAAAACAAAAGGTAAAACTAATTTAAGTGTTGAAAATGTGGTTAATTCAATTTTGCTATTAAACCAACACAGTTTTCATGCGAGTTTTTTCTTTCCTTTTTCTTTCTGTACAAAATATACATTTTACACGATCATTTGCCAAAGAGATGAACACAAAGAAGTCTGATCATTTTGCAACAATGTTGCAAGCAATATAACAAGAGCGATAAAATTAAAACAGAAAAAAAAGCAGCAGCACACAGCGAGAGAGGCAATGAAGAAGCCTAGAGACACACCAACCAATAAAAATGTAAAATGTGTCGAATGATAAAATAAAAATGTGCGAAGGAAGAAGAGGCGAAACGTTATCGGAACTAAAGCATTTCGTATGTTTATGTATTCAGTTAGAATGTTGTAGGTTAAATAAACGCCGGCATTAATTATATAATCTAGATGCAAATTTTCTTTTAATGAACCGAGTTTTTTTTTCCTCCTCCATTTCGATTTACAAGTGATTTCAATTTTGAGTTGAGTCAGCAGCATCAAGTATCAAGCTGCATTTCTAGTGACATCCGATCAATTCGGGATAATTTACTTGAATCAGAATATTTGGTTCGAAACTAAAACTTGTTTCATCTTCAGAATTCTGAAGATTTGATCGGATAAAGGTTTCTGCCAGTCAACGGGAAATGGATAATAAGACATTTAAAAACGCTATGAATTGTTATCACCACCATGAAATGGACTCCTCAATTAAACCATAACTAAACTATAACACCTTTCATTGTTACGGTAATTCGGAGTGTTCGGCGCGTGAATACATTTAAATGATCAGCATTCAGATCTGATATGGTGGTTCGAATTAAAATTCAGTTTGCTCTTTGTATTGCTGATTCTTTCTCTGCGTTCGCATCGCATTTTTCGGGTGTTATCGAATGAATTATATTATTGTATTTACATATATTTTGGTTTCATTGACTTCTTTCTGATCGTTCGAAATGTGTGAGATACGAAAAAGCCATTTACAAAGTAATAATCATAATATTGGAAACAAATCAATTCAGCCGGAGGGAGAGAGAGAGGCAGAGAACAGTTTCGGCCGTTAAATAGTGAATGATTGAGTTTGCTCTTTCAAACGGAGTCTCGATTCCAGCATAAAAAGGTTATGTTAGCATTTATGACTAATAGATTTGTTAATGGGGTCAAATTAAGAAGTTTTTTTTCAACATTTTATATTGCATGTTTTAATGTATGAACAAATGCCGACGGTGATATTTTATTGATTGAAATGGATTAAGTTGTTTAGAAACCATTTAAATGCGTGATACTGTGTCAACGGCCGATAGTTAAAACTCATAAAATCAAAAGAAATGGAGACAAAACTACAAGATCCGGTAAATAATTGCATTCGAAACACTTGATGACATTGTAAATTTGATAATAAAGAATTAAATATTTAAAAAAATGCCTTTTTTCTATTCAAATAACGTACTCATATCGAAACTCGATAATAAAACTGAATTATTAAATTCGAAATGCATTTTTGTGTCCATTTCAATGGCATGCGATCATTTGGTATGGTCGCCGATATCAAACAAGGTTTTAAGCTTGAGTTGCGGCCTTTGTTTTTCGTTAATACCTGCCACACGTTCGGCTTACGTTTTGAAGTGTGAGCCGCAACGAATCTTCTTTTGTAAATGTTCATTATCGGTTTGTGCTCGTGCAAATAATACAAATTTTCAGCACGCAACCACTCTAACAACTCAACACGGCAAAATCCGTAATATTCTTTAGCCAAATGATTCATTTTAAGGTGATATATATTCACCGCTACTCTTTGCGCTTTCTTTTCGGTTCGCTCTTCTGTTTTCTGTCTGTGATGTGCTTTGTGTGCTTTCCTTTTTTCATGCATATACATCGATCGTTTAAAATCGGTTTTGCATATATAAAAAAAAGCAGCGGGCATTGTATTGTTCGGCTTCTCATCGAAGGAAACTACGAGCGAGCAGAATAACAAAAAAAAAATGTAATAAACAACGAGTTCGAGCGTACATAATTGAAAAAGAAAATTATAAGATTGTCGGTGCTACAGCAGCACATATTTATTGCTCAAATCAAATGGAAGGACAGACAAGAGATGCATCTTCTCGGTCGGTTGTGTTGTACGACACACGTTGATTGCAAAAGCCAGCTCTTTGTTTGCACATTTTCTCTTCCTTTGCTGTGGTGATGCTCGCAAATTATATTCATTCGTTTTGTTTGCATCGAAAATGAAATAAAAAGCAGAGACGAAGCAAATATCCTGCTCTTATTATTCTGACTCATTGGCATCGTTTCTCTATCTCTTGCTGACTCCATTCTATGCCATGAATGTGTTGCATGTATAACTTTGTCTGTGTCTGTATGTTGGCTTGTGTACATTTGTTAAGAGACTTTGTTGGACATGATTTTCAGCGCACATGCTTTTGAGTTGTGACCAGTTCACGCTTTTTCATGAGCACCGATCACTTTGAATGCATTAGCACCAACATAGTCATTGCACTCTAGCACACCGTACGCACCAGCATACACAATTTATATCGAGCATGCCTTTTAAAACACGTAAACATTAAAACAAATAAATTATCGATTGCATTTCGCGTACGTGACGCGCTCAAGAAATCAGCCAGATTGGCGAAAATGGTTCCAAAATAAAAACCCGAACCATATCTCGTTTTGCATTTCAAATAGATCAAACAGCAGCAACAGCAACAGCAGCTGCAAAAAGCCAAAGAAACATTTTCAACACTCGATCGAAAAGTTCACTTCTATTTCGTTGTTCACATATAAATCCTCTTTTTCTCTATGTCTATATCTATCGCCTCTAATACACGCACCCCGTTCCTTTCTCCTCCGCTTATTTTGCGGACTTTGCGCGCACAACACCATTTGCAGTTGTTAATGCGAAAGAGAAGGAAAGAAGAGAAATGTTGTGTATTGGTGCTGCTGTTTTTGTGTGTTTTTTTTTTGCCGTTTTCTGTTTCGTTATACATGGCAATGTGTATGATTTTTCCATTTCTCTCTATCTTTCGAAAGGTGTATGTGTGTGAGCGCGCGCAAGAGAATTGAGAATGTGTGCCTGCGCTTATTGCGCTCGGTGCACACGAAATGATTTATTTATTTTTTTATTCATGTAGACGATCAGTTTGGTTTTGTTGCTGCTACTTTTGCTTCATCATTTTAACTCATCGTCGTTTGGCTGCCTTCTTTTTTTGCTGCTGCTGTTACTGCTGTTGCTTTTTTTTTGTTTTAGTCTCTTGTTTTTTGGTTCCTTTTTCTGTTTTCTTCACTCAATTATTCTTGATGTTGATGTTGCTCTTTTGCTTTACCTGTTCTCAATTCAGACCGTCTTTTCATTTTGTTATAAAATGTATACATGCATGTGTGTGTATGTGTATGGTCGAATGTGTTGTTCATTCGATCGGTTTGTAGTTCGATCTTGACGTGGTTCGTTGTTGCTTTCCGATCAATTGAGAACATTGCCTTCGGAAGATTTGCACTCACTTGATTTCTTTTTTTTTTTGGTGTGTAATTCATATCCCATTCACATGGACGTGTGTCTCTTTTTCATTCTCTTAATACCGACATTTGATTACTCCCAATTCTTTATCAATGTGTGAATGTTGTGGTCATTTCAACAATAGAAATCTGTTTTTTCGAAAATTGATGAAAGTATTAAACAAAGAAAAGGAATCGCTCTGTGACTCCAAATGACTTTTGCATCGATTTTCAAAATACGTATACTTTAAATTGAATTTAAAGACCTACATTTAGGCGGCCAAAAACGTTAGTAAAGGAGTAAAGATCAAATTACTGTAAAATTGCCAGCTACTGGCAAATATTAAATGTTTTCACGAACAATCAGAACCAATGAAGTTGAAGTTGATTATCGAAAACAGAGTAGGACTACTTCAGTAGTCGATCTCCTTTCGTATGAAACACAATTGAGACCATCATTATAAACTTTCAAGATCGCTCCACCGACCGACCAGTTTAACATATCAATGTAGATGTGGTTTTCTTTTGTGTAAATATCGTCTCTAAAACTAAGTAAACAAACAGTACCGATCACCAAACGAGAGATAGGCAGAGAGGGAGAGAGAGAGAGAAAAACAAAACAATCCACTACTGCGACGGAAATGCAACAAAAACAAAGACGAAAATTACGATTTGCTTTCGAGTTTCGACTGTTCAAACTGCACCAGAATGACTGATTTACAAAAATAAACGACACACACGAAAGAATCACCGTTCGTACGAATATTATTCTCAAAATAATAATAAGCACACTAAACCGATTCCCGATTCCGGGCTGTATTTCTCGATTCTCGTTTGTAAAACGAATGAAAAAACTAAAAATAAAATAAAAATCTCAAAATACGCGTCACAACTTGGTCGATTCATTCGAAAGACTAAAACGATATTCTACCAAGCTAAAAACCTAAACTTCGCATTTTTTAAAATGAATGTTCATTTTATATATAGATATATTATTATAAATATGTATACTGGGCACACCGTGGCTCAACCATATACACTGTGAGCAAGAGAATGAGCGGCTCGTTGCCGCGCGCATTGATCATTGTGAACGCTGCTGAAACCAATGTGTATGGCATTACCTCTTCATTCTCTTTCTACCATCGGTGTGTGGTGTTCGAATGTTATACGATCGTATGTTTCAGAAGGCAACACCAGAAAACGAAAGAGCCTATGTATTTGTTATACATATATCTGGTTGGTGGCCTTTTGTTTTGTTGTTGCTATTTTGAGTTTTTGTTTTTGTTATTTTTTGTATTCATACTCGTAGCCGCTCATTTATATATTCATTGCTTCTTGTGTGTATTCGATGTGTGTTTGTATGAGTGAGCGCGCGCGCGCACGCGACTTACCAAGCAAAAGAATGAACCAAAGCATACACATTTTGTGTATTTATATCTTTATGCTGTTTTTCTTTGAATGTGCATTTGTTGTTCAGAAGACGAAGGAAAAAAGAGCATACGAGCATCGAGAGCCAAGAGGAGAGATATCTCGATTTGATTTTACAGTTGGACCGATTAAAACCAGAAACTTTAGCTTTGTGTCTTATTGTCGCCGCTAAAAGCAATAACAATCAACAGTCAGACGTCAATTGAGTGAACCGGTCGCTCATTGACTTTTCGTCTTATATCTCAAATGGCAAATCTTTGCGAATATCAAACATAACGATCTAATTCTTATTTTTTTCACTTGGCAGAAAATCAAAATTATAAATTGTTAATTTTCTAGCCGTAAAAAAAAGTTCGTAGATAGTGTGAAATAAATGAAATGAACCGCGAAACCATTTGAAATCAATTTTCTAATTGGGTGTCATCGAATCATAATGAAGACATCACAATCAATTCTCTTTGGGTTTCTTTCATTCTCTTCTTTTGACCCATCTCTATGATATCATTTAAATTCCATTTGCATAATTAAATGATAAGAAATTTGAATAAAAAAATATATATACAAAATGTTGAAACAAACGATGGTCGTGATCCGGATGATGTTGGTTAGCGTGTGGTTTTCAGTGACAAACAGTATCATTTAGCTTTATGTCATACATTCCGGAAAGTGCATTTAAGGTGCAAACGTCGTGTTTTTTTTCTCTTTCTCTCTCTCACTCTCTCATTCACTCACTTCTTCTTGTTTTCTCCTTTTTCGTTGCATTTTTTTATTCGTTCTTTTCTCACTTCGTGTGCATTTGTAGCCTGGATAAGAAATGAAATGTGCACAACGAACCAATATAGAAATATTGGCCAATTTTATGGGTTTAGCATTTAATTTTATTTCCATACAGAATGTAAGCGGCTGTTTCAATTGACACATACCCGATTGTGTGCATTCGTGTGCGCATATACACAACACGACAATATACGTTGAGCAAGCTCGCTCTCTTTCTCATTGCAATACACAAATCGTTGGCTGGTTTGGCAAATTACAGCCACAAAAGACATTGCAAATTATTTACCTTCATTTTCTTCTATATGTCTTCAGCACAATTGGTATGTGTATGAGTGCGTATGGAAAGATATGAGAAAATCATGGTAAATGCGATTGGCAATTTGAATTTGAGTGAGTAACAAAAAGGGACACAAAAATTAGTCTCCATGTCTCTTTCTCTTGCTCCATCTCGCTCTTCGCTCACTATCGAAATATTTGTGCTGAGGATTTGTTTTTATTATTATTTTCAATGATCGTATGGTACAGTTGGATATGCTAACCAGGCTCTGATAGAGAAAGAGAACAAAGATCAGGCGGATGCGCGAGCGCACGCACACATAAGAGCACCGCACCATTGAAGTTGATATTCTATTTTATGCATGTACATTCTGCATATATGCACAACGGTAACAAAACCACATCAAGTTAGCTAAAAGCACAGCAAAGTTGTCGTGTATTTGCAGGAGCACAATATGCATTGCCACATACACTGTGTATACAACATGCCAAGGAATATAGAAAATAAGAAGAAGAAGAAGACTGAGCGAACAGAGAAAAAAAACCACACATAATAATAATAAACAGACACATAAGAGTCGACATCGAACGCAGAGTGCGCAAGAGACGAAAATTAACCACAAAACAAAATCAACGGCAATATTAATGTTGAATACAGAAAAGCAGATGAAAAAAAAAAGTATAAGCAAACGAAGTCCATAAAAAACAAACACATTCACGAAATGAAATGAACGAACAAATGAACGAAAAAAATAAGAATTATATGGTGAGAGGGAGGAAGAGAGAGAGAGAGAGATGAAGAAAAAGTATCCCAGCCAAAAGGTAAAAATGTACACGAAATACGAGGAACTGAAATATACAAAATAAAACACACACCAAACTGTTTTTAGACTAGTTGGGCGCTTTCACACATTCATGCATAACGTAACACATAAAAGTTTTAACGACAAAACAGGCAATGAGACTGCGACGACAGCAATTATATTATGTGTGCGCACAATAGTCTGGCAAAAGTGCCTTTGTTTACACTGTTTTCGTTTCGCGGTTGTCTCTCAGAGGCTTTCGACGACCCATCATCACTTCGACAATAAAACAGTCATACATACATACACACATATCACCTCCGGTGATGCACAAATTGTATGCTGTACACATTTACGATGTGTGTGACAACGAATGGTGACTTAAAATTGATCAAAATCATGCATACTTTGTAGCATGAAATTAGGCTCGTTCAATATTTATTTGAATAGATGTAGGAAATGGCCAAACGTTTACTTTCACGACATTTCAGCTAATCGAAATTAAAGCCACCTAATTTATGTGGCAGCATTTAATGTACTCTCCATTAACAAGCAATTAGCGCAGCGACGTTTTTAATTAGATTCAAAAAAAAAAAACATTCAAACAAGAAGGAAACTGCAATGCTCAGCTTTTCATTTAATTTTACGTAATAATTAACCAGTTGTTGGCATTTAAGCCGGTTCATTCGTTTGCAAAGTGCACAAAATTCAGTCTAACGTTACACGATTTTTTTCCCCTCAATTACGTAATTAATCGGTGAATTTTCTCTAAGCTTTCAAATTCATTTTCCATACACTTGCGATAAACATTACATTCATATTTTGTTTTAAACATTTTAATGAAAGAAAAAAAAAAGCCGTTGAAATGTCAACTTCACAAGCAGCTCACAAATTTGCATTGAATCTGAGAAGGGGAACGATTTTTTATTTCTCATCGCGTGTATATGTGCATGATCGTGACCAGAAAATTGGCAATAGAAAGATGAAAAGGTTATTAAGGCCAAAAAATTTCAAATGTACAAATAATTTTTTGTTGTGTCTTGATTTATCGCCATATTTCAATTTCGTAGCTCATAAATTTCAAACCATTTTAATAAGTGATGTTTTTTTTCCTACATGATACAGGCGTACAAGCAATACAATCTAATGCACACAAGTGAGTGTATTTGATGAGTGGCGAAAAAAGACCACACTTGCAGTGAACATGCGAAACATTCTTCTTTCGGATGCAATTCGTTTCACACATTTGTTTTCTATTTTTCTATATTTTTTCTCTCTTTCTTGTCGTGAATTCCATTTTCTAGCCTATTTCAATAAAATACGATAATCAAACAAGTCTTCGGATGATGATCATTTTCGAACGAAAAAAGTGGGGGAATATCTTCTTGGTGCGTACATTTGTCGAGTATCGATTGTATTTGTACAACTGGATTAAAGAGACATAGCCGTAGTACATCGACACACAGCACTCGTCTCAACAAAACTAATCAAATATTTATCCAAACAATTATATACTTGTCGTGATAATAAAAAACCATAATGATTTGTTCTTTTGAACAACGACGACGATGCTGCGCAAGAAGAGACAAAACTTTATAGTATTTTATGTGAAAAAAAAAAACCAATAAAAAAAGAAACAATTTTTCGGATTTGGATACCTGGTAAATCCAGGAAAACGCATAAAAACCACATTCTCTATCCTTGATTATATTTTTCTTATGTTCTCTTTGTTTAAATATGAGCATAGTTTAGTATTGCCGGCTGTTTACTTCGACTTTCTCTATTGATTTAGGGAATTACACGTGTTGAATAAATCTGTTTTGGTTGCACTTCGACAGCAATGCGCATGATATTATCTGTGCTTTGAAATGTGAAGCGCAAACATTCGATTCGGTTTCTTCAATTTGTTTTACATTTTGTTGAAAATAAAATAATAAAAAACTTGTTTGTTTTTCTGATGAATTTTCGAACTCAAGCCATTTGTTGAATTTGTTTGAGTGCATACGGAGTGCAGGACCAAATCTTCAGAATATAATACATTCATTATCGTTTCATTAGTGACTGTGATATGGATAAGAGCGAACAATGTTCAGAAGAACTATTTGTTAATAATGAAGAGTTAATGTTTTAACATTTGTGTGGCTTATGGAAATTGTCGATTATGCGAAACAAAGACGAAGCAAAAAAAAACATCACCATATCTATATTACCATCTTTAGCGGTTGATAAACTTCATATTACACGTCAACATATTTATTGACCAGAATATCTATAGAGCGCTTCGTAAAAGAGTTGCATTTATGATGTTTAAATGCGCGCAACTTGCTCAACCAAGCGAAATATAATTGCACCCAAGTTGATCTGTCACTCACTGTGTGTATATATGTGTGTGTGTGTCGTACTGAGCAACAATAAAAATGCAAACTTTAATGAGATTGTATGGAACATGAAAACGGCGAACAATTTAATTATTTAATAAAATCCCCTGATTTGTTATATAAACAGAGGTAGACGCAGAGAGAAAACTTTCATCTTCCTTCTATTTCTTCCTTGTGGTCAATGGGTCTGTGTGTGTATCACTTATGTTTCCTTGTGCTGATTTGTTTGTTGGTTGGTCGCTTTTTGCATCGATGTCGGACGACGACGTTGTTATAAAAAACAACAAGAAAAAGAGATGCACAAGTGATTAAGCGAATATTTGTTTGTTGTTATGCGCTTTGTCGCACCTCTGCCTGTGTGTGGCTTCCAATCGTGAATTTATGATTATGAAGCGGAAAAAAATTTAATCTTAAAATGACCATTGCGACGTTTAACACATTACCATTTTTCAAATATGAATGCATGTAATGAGCATGTCGTGCAATTATTATCGTCGCGAATATTGAAGGTGTCGATGCACACCGCATCACCATAGCTATGACAACGATTCAGCATGAATCGCTTCAAAACATCACACAATATATTAATTGTTGTCATTTCCGTTGTGCTATAGCTTAATTTTCCATCCAACCGAATGAAAGTTGTAGTGATTTTTTTTATTTTTTTTTTTTTGCATGCGTCAGAGTTTGTAATCACCTTGCTCAAAAATTCAATTTCCATTGATTATAGAAAACCACAAAAAACAGTTTTTCAAGTTCGGAATGACGAAGAATAAGAAATGCGTATTATTGATCAAAGCAGAGCTCACAGGCCCGATCAAATCTTCTAATACTATTCCCAAAGCCTATATGTTCCGTATAGAAAATGCATTTTTGATCATCAAAGTGAGGAAAACATAGATGTAAGATTCTTTGATGTTCGTCGTGAGAAAATTGACGAATGAAAAGAAATCACTCGAATATTGACATTTTTCCACCTTGATTTTCTTGTGAATTGATAAGTGTGAAATAAATTGAAAAAAAAAATAACTCTGTTGATGATATTCATTGAACAGTTCAAATGGTTTCATTGAACATGCAGGTTATGTGACATATAAGCGAAAATTTCATTTCAATCTTGCAGTCCCATTGGCAATCAATTCGTTTAAAGAGCAGACGTTTTAAATTGCATTTCTTATGATGGACATTACATCTAACTGTAAATTATAATGACATTAAGTAATTAGAATATCAAACAGCGATATATTAATTCTGTGAGAGAGTGAGATGAAGCGAGAGAAAGAGTTGTAAACGCTGCATATTCGATATATATATGCATTGAGTTCGGGGCAGTTGGTGAGATCGGTCAATGGCATAAAATGCGATATAATTGACATAAATTATGCACTCGGCATCACTTGAAAGCATCCATAACATATATCAATTACGAATACATACGCGCATCGTATCTCTTTTTTTTCGTGTGTTCGTTTCTTTTCATTTTAATATTAAACGTAATTCTAATAACTGCTTGACACAGCAGCACGTTGATGGTGTTTTTGTTGTTGTTGCTGCTGCATGGATATGCGTACTCGCATATGTAAATATTTGAACATTAAGTGTAATTATGTAGAGAGAGAGGTTTCTTTCAACGTCTCCTTCGTTTTGGATTGTCATCTTCTTCTTCTTCTTTTTCTTCTCATTCTGATACCTGTATCAGCAAAATGAAATTTATTTTAATGCGTTTGCGTTATTGTTATTATTTGTCCATTTACGTGCGAGCTTGATAGTTGCCGCACATAGCAGATGCCTGTTGCTAGGTTTGAAGCGATATCTAAGTTGCATGCACTGAATTTATTGTGTCACCGTGCTCGCAATCATTTCGATTTATGATGTTGACTTAGGGATCACTTGGCGACATCGAATGACAATTTTAAATTTCAATATCATTGAACCATTAATAAAATATTATTTTAATTTGTGTAATTAGTTGTTGCGGTGCTGAGAGACAACTAATCGAAAATTAATTTAAATGAGACAAAACTTGAGATACGATCACATGATCCAAATTCATTGGTGCACATAATCCCGTATCTCATGTGCATACTAAGTTGAAGACAGAGAGAGAGAGCGAAAGAGAGGGAGAGAAAATGGCTAATAACTTGTCAACTGGATTGCATTTTTTTCGTTTCTATACATTCACCTTTCACAATAGATTGATGACTTTGATCGATTTGTTGTTATTGTCGCCGTCGTCATATTTGTTGTATCGTGTCGATCAGAACTCGTCTGAAGCCTTTGAATTTTATGGAATTGTAATTAAAAGCGATTGGTGCTCTATCGCATACTCGGCAACACCGAACGAAAAAAATAAAACACGAAACAAAATAAAAACAAACAAAATGCAGATTGCACGGAGAGAAATACATAAATATAGAGATAGAGAGAGATAGAGAGAGAGAGAGAGAGATAGAACAGCGACACAACAGTGAACGAAAAAAAAGAGTCGACTACAACACCAACAATGCTGAAAGAATAGAAGATGAATCGAAACTTACCACGACCATAGCCTTGAGTGTGTTTAGCGAAACTATTTACAACCGCATCGACGGCTTCTTTTAACACTTGTTTCGCCTGTGCATCGGGTGCAATTGCAGCAGTTTGCGTGGACAGAACATTGGCTAGATTAACAATATCAGCACCCATCAGTATGTTATTACTACTAGTATTTTTACTGATTTTATTATTTAGATTCTTCGAATTGACCGCGGTAGACGTTGAATCATTGGCTGGTGCGTTGCTTTTGCTGTTGCTGTTATTGTTGATATTGCTTACGTTTGGTTTTGTTGACGGTGTCGATGTTGTGGCAGCTAATGCTTTTGTTTATTGATGTTTTTACCAATGATGTCCAAACGCATGTCGGAAAAGAAAGAAGAGAAGAACGAAAAACAAAATGAGAATTCAGTGAATGCAAAAAATAAAAATCGAAATATGATTTGTAAAAGACCACTCTTTCTCTTTGGCAATACGAACAATATTAATGCGTGAAAGTTTCTTCTTCTTTTCGATAGTTGGTAATCTTTTGACCCCAATAAATTTGATGCAATCAAACTACCGTTTACTTTCGCATGATTTTTTTTTACTTTCAAACTGGATTTTTTTTTTTTTATAATGTCCTTTTTCAAATCATTAAATTTATTTTTTCGTAAAAAATTACCATTTTTTCCATTCGGTTTGGCTGGTGTCGGCTTTACTATTTTCAATGGCGTACCATTCTCATTTATGTTGGTCGATTGATGATCGTTATTATTATTGTTGTTACTATTGATATTGTTATTATTTGACACACCGATATTGCTGTTAATTTTCTTATTTGAATTATTATGATTTTTATTATTGATCTTATGTCCGGCTACAACTGATGCTATCAGATCACTTGTTGTTGATGTATTGCTTGTACTCATAACTGGTGGCGATGAAATTGTGTGGATTTTTTGCATTTTCGCTTTTCTTTGTGTTATGTATGTATATATTTCTTTTCAATTTTCGTTTAAATCTATCTCGATGTGTAAACAAAATTGCAAAACTATCTCCTGGCTTGGATGTTTCAACAAACTAATCGACGCGTGATTTCAATCAATACAATATCACGACAAGAATGAAAAAAGAGATATACTATGTGGGATTGATAGATCGATGCTGATTTTGCTTTGTACGTGTATGTTCTTTTCTCTACGTTTTTTTATTTTAAAATGCACCACACTTCGATTCTTGAAACAACCTTATAATTTAGCAAAACGTTAAAAACATCGATCTCAGTTAAGTTGTTAAATCATTATGTTTGATGCCGAACACGTTCTCTGGTTCATCGGAATTTCGCACTTGCAGCACACACACAAACACAAATATACACCTCACTACACACTAATTACGAACTTCATTAACGACAGGAAAACAATATTCAAACGGCAATTTCGACCGGTTCGGTTCATTCATTGATTTTTCTTTAACACCAATTTGATTGAATTTCATTCACATGATCGTCTGTTGCGGCAAACTTGCATTCAAGTGCCTAGAAATTAGATGAAGATATATTCTTAGTATTGGCAGTTGAATCAGTTGTTAATTCACGATTTGCGTCTTCAATAAATCGATTGGATTTGCCGTTGGGCTAAATGATTGTCTGGAATACTTCACCAACCCCTCCCGTTCTGAAAATCGAATATATAGTATTTTACAATTTGTTGCCAACTTGAATTTTAACTCAATGCGTTCTTTGTTGAGGTTGAAAACTTGTTTCCTTCGGATTTTGTTCTCTCTTTCTGGGTTTTTTTTTCGTCGAAAGAGATCATTATTAGAAAATTGTTTTATTCTATTTATTTAGGCGAGTCAATGAGAGCCAATCTAACGCAATTTTATTTTCGATCATTGCCACAAGTGATCGTTAATAATAATGATGTATGAGCTTGGGTTTGTATTTTGAACAATTTTGTTGTCTCCTTCTCTCTTGTTGTCTTTCTCCGTTTGGCATGTTTCAAACTAAATTGAATACAAAACAATTATACAGAGACCGATGCACCGTTGAGCCTGATGAGGTAGAATCAAATTAAGGCAAATTGCAGTACATCGAAATCATATTCTGGTGTTGAATAACACATACATATGCACATATGTGCTCTTTCGTTCGATGAATGCAATGCAAAAGATAGCTTTCGATAATGTACATTTTCTATTGAAAACGGTGCCTGTCTCTCGATCGACCTCTCTCTCTCTCTCTCTCTCTCTCTCTCTCTCTCTTTCTTTCTTTCTTTCTTTTGCTTGAAAATGCGTGGCAAATTGAAAAGCCATTAATCGAAAAGAGTCGTTGTACATTTACGATGTAAAATGTGATTCTTATTGCATGTTCTTGATATTTAAAAAGGCGAGCATACTAGCGCGCGCACATACACACACACCGTTCACAAATGAAAAAAACGTAGAAGAAAACACTAAGACGCAAAATGCGAAGGAAAAAGAACATGATAAAACGTTTAAAATTATTGAAAAAGCAAAAAGAAGAAGAAAAAAGAACATTGTGGTTTCTAGCGCAGGAGCGGGTCAGCCGTCAATTTTACGTTGTCACACCAACAGAAACATGTGATACGGTTGACTTGCATATCAGTTCGAACATTTTCAACAGGCGCAACAATTATTATCAATTGAATCGAAACAGTAAAAATACGAGAGAGAGAGAGAGAGAAATGGACAAGGGAACAAACTCAAAAGACACATACCACACACTCTATTCTTCGTTTAAGTGGCACTTTAGAATGGGTCGTGTGATGATTTTATATTAATGCACCCAGATGGAATGATGATGATGATGATTATAGTGGCAAGCCATTTATGTTTCGATCGTTCCAAATATGGAGCAAACCATTACCTCATAATTTGCATATGATGGTGAACGGAATGAAATGACTTTTTCAATCGAAATGGAAAGAAAGAAACGCATGTGCACAATAAAAAAAAATGCCAATCGACCAGCGTAAAACATGAAAAAAAATGGCACATATACAGCGAGCGATAAAGCGAGACAAAGTGATGTGTTTTGTGTGTATTTTAAATTCGCAACGGGTGTGTTTTGCATACGATACGGCATGTACTTTACCACATGCGATCAAAACAGTTTGTCATTTACCTGTTTCACTTAATGAATTAACTTCAATAAATATATTGAATTGACACAATTTTCGCACCGAAAAAAATTCGCAATAAATGCGAAGAATCGTTACGGTCGGAGGCTATAAAATTGATAATCATAATTAGCAAACAGAAATAATGAGAAAAACCAACAATGCAGATGGCAATGGAATTCTCTTCGGCTGAAAATTGACACTGTCGCCTCGACAACCGTTCATGATTTTGCATGTGCACAAAAAAAAATAAAGAGCTGAAGTGATCAACGTAGTTGTGGCTTTAGATTTTTGTCCTTTCACAGCTCAATTCAATCAAAGCAATCGTTGCACATAAAATTCACTTCAAGAAATTTTCCCACACTTCATTGTGCGTTTTTTCTTTCTTGCCTGGATGTCAAAGGAGGAGTTTATGCCTTTTTTACATTTTCTTTGCGTTCGCATTTTTTTCCCGCTGTCGTTGCTGCTGTTTTGTCGTCTTTGGTAATTCAATACTTAAGCGACAGTTGCAAAGCGACCAATGTGCAAATTTATTCTGTCGTGAATGCGCTTTAACTTGATCCAATCAATTTGGTAAGCACTTTTCAACTTGCTCGAGTTTAATTTCTCCTTTGTGCAATGGACTTGATTTTTTTTTGTTATAACGATTTCCTTTTCTGACCCAACGACATCCTTCGATTTATTTATTTTTTTAATAATAAAAAAAACAAGAAAATTTTTAAAACTTTCTTCAAAACTTAACGGTTAACGAACAGAATTAATAGAAAAATTACATTTATTGCTTGCAACACGGGGTTATATGAAAAATAAGAAAAATTGCAACGAACAAAAAAAAACTGACTATAAAAAATAGATCGTCGATCGAAATAGAATACAAAGAAATTGTCTCTTTGCGCGCACACCAAATTAAAAGTATGTGTTTCGAATGAACCGTTTCACTTCGACAACTGCATATAACTGACTGCTTGTGCTTTTTCTGGTGACTTTAAAGTAGTTAAAATTGCGTTGAATTGAACGAAAACGAAACATAAGGAGAGGTAAAATGAAAAGACAAGAAGGAACCTGAACGAAACTTCAAAGAGAAGCAAAGCAACGAATTGAAAGAGAAAGAGAGCGAACGCGATATAGAATGAGAATGAGAGCGGCAAGAGACGACGACAGAGAGCGAGAAGTGAAAGATTGAGAAAGATGGAGGGAGAGGGAGAAAGAGAACGACACATCGAACGTTGATTATGATTACTAATATAAAAAGCGTATAATATACATATAAGAAAAAGGCATGTGTTATGTAGTGTGGCACACAGAGCAAACGGAATCGTTGCTCGGTCGACGCTTGGCTCTCAGGCCATGCTCACTGTTGTTGTTGCTGCTGCGGTTGCTGCTGCTGCAGATGAAAAAGCACTTCGGCATAAACGTAATATTGCTATATCCATATAATCATACGGCTGCTGCCGTTGCTTCTTCTCCATTTTCCGTTCGTTTTTAATACAAAATTTGAAGCAAATGAGAGGAGACGACAAGCAGCAATAGCAGCACAAAAAAAAACTACAAAACACACGCGGGCATGAATATATAGATTAATATGTGGATGGTTGGTGGTTTTGCTCTTGCTCTCTGGTATGTATGTAAATGTCGTCATTTAGCATCAACACAATCAATGCGTTGTCTTCAATTTACTGTTGGCAACAAGGCTTGCATCATGATCATTTTTATGAAGATTCACCAGAACCTATTAATAAATTCGCGTAATATGACTACTGACCATTGAGCTGCACACTCTCTCTTCCACATATCACATATAGAAAGAAAAAACGCCTTATCAAGACATCAATCACTTGTTCATACGTCGTTCGGTGCTGTTCCCCGAGAGTAATGCCTTTTTTCCGTTGTTTCTCTCTCACTCTCCCCCGCTCTCTACTTTTTTCTCGCTCATACACTCTCTCTCCCTTTTCCCCTTTCTGTCTGTTTCGCACTCTTTTGATGAATTTTCCTATTCAAACGACTAAATATATTCCGAAAAAGCATATAATTTTAACATTAAGCATCGGAGTACAATCGCACTTGAGCGCACATTTGTGCAAAATTCAATAACATTATGAAACTGCACATTATTGTTGCCTTTTTCCAACTGAAAAATTTGCATAAAATTAAACAACGAGGGAAAAAAATGTATTTGATTAACGATCAATATATCATTATTGGATTGTGTTCTCTAAAATTTACGCTTTTGCCGCAGAAATACGTCGAGATATCGAAATCAACTGAAAAAAAAACGAAAGACCGACACACATACAAAATGAACGGAAAACAAAAAAAAAAATCTCTCATCATCAACCTATCAATCGTATTGCTTGTTTGATGTAACGCCATCGTGGAATGGAGCAAGAAAGATTGGCATTCTGTCAAAATATGAGTTCGTCGCTCGTAATTTAATATCAGCATTCAATCACATTCTCTCAACTTAACGCTGAAAAACTCAGGGTGTATCACCAGAAGTAGTGCTTTTTTGACCAGTCTGCGTACAGCAAGTTCCATTCCTTGATTTTTTTTTCTCCACTCTTTCTCTTTCGTTGATACGGTGGATGGCGTGCGATTAAAAAAATTTGGTGCAATCAGTTTGAGAATCTTCAAATGATAGCGATGAGCAATCAACGACCTATTGAAGTCTATCGTTCCATTTTCTTTCCCATTGCATACACACCAACTTCTGTATTTGGCGAATGATGATTGTACATATATGTGTGCTCGGGATGCTTATGTGCTTAGCAAGAGTGAACAGTTTCTGTGTGAGTTCATAAAATGTGTATAATTTCTTGGCTGTTTCGCCGACGCCGCCGCCAAATGAAAATATATAAAAAAAATATGTGGCGGATCACACACAAGAGCAGAGCGAAAAAAAATCTGTTAATTTCTGTTGTTGTCATTATTTTCCTTTCTTTTCGTATCTTTCTTCGATCAATGTGTCTTTGCGCGTTTGGAGAACCTTCCGCAAATATATGCTGTGCGAATGTATGAGTGTATTTGTGTGTGAGAGAGTGTTTCACCGTTTAAAATGCAACAGAGAATCCGAGCATAAGTTGTGTGTGTGTGTGTGTGTGTGTGTGTGTGTGTGTGTGTGTGTGGATTTTCGGTAAATGATCCGTAGAACGAAGAGATACACACGAAAAAAAAGGCATACACACAACACAACGAACGGCGAATAGGGATTGTTGAACTCATAAATATCATAAAACGTGTATTTTTTTAGAGAAGGAGTCGATGAGAGTTGAGGTGCTTTGCATAAATGTTTGTTGTGTGCACTACGACACACATTGTGTGCACATCTAACGCTGCTTTTGCTCTGCTTTGCTCTCGCTCTTGTCGCTCGTTCTCGTTCGCTCACTCATTGCGCCTCAGCGACACATCCAGAGCCCAATGACTCATACACATCTATGCAAATACGTTTTTATTACGTTTCAATCAGGTTTCGTTCAGTTCTGTGATTTGTGGTGCTGTGTGTTTGGATTGCTTTCGCACCGTTCAATGATGCTTCGTTCTTATGATGATGCTGTTGTTCTTCTTTTTTTTTCAACAGGTTTCATTGTCCTAGCATACTTTGACTTCAAAGCACACTGTATCCGAACTCGTATCAGTGTATTGTTATTGCTACTGCTGTCGTTGGTAGCGAACTCTTTAAATATGCACAAGACCTAATCAGCTGATAGTCGAAATTATTATCTTTTTCGCCAACTGTTGGCCCATAGATAAACTCAACCATTCACCATTCATTCTCATTGTTAAACACCTCAAAAATGACATGATTTTTTCAACATATTTTTTTGTTGCCTGCCACTGACATGACATGTCTCTGTTTGAAAGACTACATATTCCTTTTACGTACTGCACAATTCATAAGAAAACAGAAGAAAAAAATTGCGTTAAACGAAAACAGAAATCGCTCCTTTTTTCGCGCACATTTCAGCGTTTCACATATTCTTGCCCCGTTTCGTCTGTCTCTCTTTTCATTTTTACTTTAGTTTTATTTTTATTTTGTCGCTGCTTTGCTGCTTTTGAATATAATAAATAATATAACGTATTTAACATTAAATGGCGACAACATACTCCAAGTGCACATCATGTTGAAGCGTTGTATTTTATTCGCGCATTTTTTTTATCTTCTTTTCATTTACTCACGTCGATTCGATTGCGTAGCGTTATTCTTTTTTTTAATTTGTGCAGATATTCGAAAGAGCTGAACTGATCATTGCAGCAATTCCGATGAGAAGTAACGAACATTTTATGCATGTGAATCCAAATTTAATTATATGCTAAGCATATTAGGGTGGGTAAACGACACCTTTTTTTGTGATTTCATTGAATGAATTCAATGACGAACCAATTGATGAAAAATTATTATATGATTTCAACTCCACCAAAAAAGAAGCACTTCATATTTACAAAAATGACAACATTATGTCAAAGAAGATGCCAACAAAAAAGAATTGCACCACACTAGCGAAGCAAATGTGATAGATGACGAAAGGATAGACGACTAGAAGACTTGATGACGGTAGTAGCGCGTTGATCGTGATGATGCATGAGTTTTTGGACTCAATATACGCATTTTATCACCGTTCATTTGTCTTTAGGTAGTTCAACAATGTGATTGTTTGTGTGCTCTGTTTTCATAATGCATTTGTCGTTTCATCTTCCTTTTTTGTGCATATACTTTTCAGTGCAGTGCGAGTATGTTTCTTCTGTCTCTTTCTCCCACTTCTTCTGTCTCTCGTCATCTTGTTTTGTATTCTGAGTCTTTTGTTCCGTAATTTAAAATGTTTGATATGCTGTTGCCGTGCACTCACTGCTTACGCGAGACTGCGAATTTGGAGACGTAGCGAGAGAGTATGCTGCTGAAAATGCATTTCAATTTTTGTCTCAAATGCGCTTCGTAGCAAGTAACATATAAAATCAGCAACGAATTTTGATGCGATCTTTCGATTTTTCGGTAAGTTTTATTTATACCAACATGCATTCCGCGTACGCGTTCTGTAAATTTTGCGTTTAAAATTGGTCAAAATGCGTGCTGCTGTACGTTTGTTGTTGTCGTCATCGTGGTTTTTTTTTGGGTTCGAAGCTGAGTGGGAATTTTTTTTCGATCGAGATGAGAAAGGGCAAAAAGGTAACCTTTTTATATTACGTAACTTGGACAACGAAGTATTCGTTGTTTAAGCGACCGAAGAATTTCAATTGAATCTGGCTTTTGGATGTTTTTGTCCTTCTGTATTCTTTGCACCAACTAAAGGACCAACGTTTTTGAGATGCGATTTCGTGAGAGAATCGATGTAATTTTAATTTTTCGGTTTGTTGTCGTTCGTTTGATCACAACGCCAAATTTTCCATCATTTTGTTGCAAAATTCTATTGCATTTCGAATAACTTTGATTGACATTAAAAAAAGGAGAAGAAAAAGAAGAGTTTCACCGCATCAAATGTACTGAGCTCGTATTGTTTGCGAAAGCCAATAAACTGGGGAATGTTGCTTGCTCAAATATCTCTTGTTGGTTTCGCGCGACAAAACGAGCTAAGCAATAACATCAACACAAAAAAGGTGACACAATCGAAGAATCCGGTACATGTTTACTGATTTCCTTGATTTGCGGTTGTAAAGACAAAACGATGATCGCATGATTCAAATGCGCTATGCATGCAACTACAGGCTAAAACCATTTCTATCTCTCTCTCTCTCTCGCTCGCTGGCTCTGCACATCTTTTAGAAAAATATTAAAATCATTCTCCCAGAACTGACTGACACACGGCGACGCGAACACAAAGAGTGAAAACACCCGCAGAAAGGTTCCATTAGTGCCGAGGCATATTAATGCGATGACATGTTTGTTGCCTGTTCTTCGTACGCTGTGTATATGTGTGTCTTTTTTTGTTGTTCATTTCGTTTTATTGCTGTTGCCGGTTGATCCAAACCCAAGCGAGATCTTTATACATTCTATTGTTCGATACACGAAGTTCATAATGCAAATTACAATGAAGTTGTGCGTAAATTAAATCCAACAAGGGAGTTTAGTATTCATTCTAACTTTTGTGATGGCTTCTTTGCATCTCTGAACTGAATTTCATTTCATAACAATTGCGCCTTCGAAAAATAACAATAAAACCATGTAATTTGAATAAAATCGCAACAACAGAGAAAAAGTTAACATAAAAAAGAAATCGTCGACCGCATCGACATGATGAGAAGAGCCAAAGCCAAGCTCGCATGATTTGATGCCATAATTTTTTTTAACTACTGTAATATTGTGTGATAATAATAAATTTGCAAATGAGAAAAGAAATAATGAATAAAAGAAGAAACGGTTATTTGGAATATATTTTCAGAATTCTCAAATGACGATGAGCATATCAGATTATTCTCTCTTACATTCCATCATCAGACACAGAGAGAGAGAGATACATGCGGAAATTCCTTTGTAAAACTTGTCTAGTCTGCGCGTGAAGCGAATCATCTTTTATTTTATGATGGCATTGTTAAAAACTACCGCCAACTAAATTAAAACAGTGAGTATTAAATAAACGTAAATGATTTTAAAATTAACGCAAACCACACTTTCTCATTTGAATTTTTAGCCATTATCATGGTTCTACTTCGTGTTTTTTGTTCGTTTTTTGCTGACTCTTCAATTCATCGGTGCGCAAATTTTTCTACAAAACTGCGCGTAGGTTTTTGATGATATTTATCAAAAAACGCCATTCAAAAGTTAAATTAAATGAAGATATCATTTGTATGGTATCTCATTTCTCTTCAATACCCCGTAAGCCATCACACAAACACATACACTCATTCTGGTCACCACACGCATTCATACTGATCAATAATGCCTGATGATTGCTTTGACCTTGAAAATAGAGATATTTGCATTAATTAACTGCTGGATATCGGTATTGATACATCCATCGACATATTGTTTGGCTTGCTTCTTTTGATTGTTGCTTTTTTTTATATATTTCTCGTATATTTCTCTCTTTTTTCATTTAGTGTTTTTTTTCCTTTTATCTTCAATCTTTTTCTTTGCTTGTTTCTTTCTCCTCGGACACATTTTTCAACTGGCTCAATTGAGACAATCCAGAAGGTACTTGTCTGTATGTGTGTATGCTCTTTGCGCGCGCGCACCCGATCAACTCAATCCATTCCAAATAAATCATGAATTTTATTATCAGTTTATGGATTCAACGTTTTTTCCATTCTGATATCGAATGCCTTTTTTATTGCAACCATTATATGAAAAGAAATAATAATAATAAGAAAAAGAAGAAGAAGAAGAAGAAGATCGATATTGATCCGTGTGGCTTTCAAAGAATGTTCAATTTTGACGCAACCGAGAAAAATCAATTCAGAAATAGAGACATTTTAAACAAAGTTATGCTTTTCATCAATAAATTTATTGCTGCGCTGCGGTAGCGCATGGCTTTAATAAAAACATGATCGCTCATCACATTTTCAATGTGTTATCTCAAACTGTGTTTGTTTGTGTAAAATATCACACAAAATGATTTTAAATATGAAACTTATCTAATTTAGTGGTTTCTTTTAAATTCATAAACACCGGACGAATGAATAAATGAACGAAAATAAATAATAAATTAAAGAACACTCTCGTAAAAAAAAACAATCGTCTTTCATCGTGAACGGTGTCCAATCAGTTGACAAAATTCCAATTAAATGGCTGGCAACAGTTCATAAAGTTGAGATAGGTATGCAGAAAGTGGGAGACACTTTTTTTATTCTTCCCAACATAAATTGCAAATGTCAAAAAATTGAAATATTATTTATCGATATAATAGGAAAAATATCCATAAAACAACGATTAAAAATCAATAATTAAATTCAGATGGCTTTTTTTTTGTAAACAGTTGCCATTGATAAATGTGTAAATGGTAGAATTTGATCGAAGCCGAAATATTTAAATTTTATACACCGCTGATGCCAGCTAATAAAAACGAGCCCGTCAACAATTCATTCACCCAAATGCGTATGTGTGTGGTTATCCGTTAAATTTTTTTTGCTTGGCGAAAAAAAAACAGAAAACTGACGATACATTTGTACACACAAAACAGACGATGAACTTTTTCAATTTTGATTACGGTTTCTAGATGGAAATTATTATACACATTTTTATACATACTACATGCTTTCTCTCGACGATGAACAAGAACCAAAAAATAACAAACAGACAAAAAATGTAGTCAACCAGAAAATGAAAACCAGCTTGCGAATATCATTCTGCAATTGCATTGTCGTTGTTGTTTTTAAAATCCGCCGATTTCAAAATTCACCAATCAGAAGCCAGCACGATTGCACATCGATAAAAAGACGATCAAAAAGTGCACCGTCTCATAAAATCGTTACATTGTAGCGAATTGATGACTCGATTTTATTGCAATGATTTAACAAAAGCAATTACCAATAAAAAAAAGTCTCCTTCACTCGATGTGTCTTTTTGCAAAACAAGAAAAAGAACAACACTTTTTATTTTACCCGGCACCACATGAATGGTGGTGAAGGTGGTAATTTCTCTTCAATTGTCGCAAAAAGGACTGTCTCTCTGTGTTAGACGATTTCGCAACTTTTTGTTCGGCAACGAACTAGTAGAGAAAGAACGACACCAAGTATTAATAAACTTCCGACGATTCTCATTATCTCAAAACATTGGTCGGCCGTAAAAAGTTTTAAAGTTTTTTACGGCTGTTTTGGCGGCAAGAGCTCTTTCGTGTACTAACTCCATTTTATTTTGCTCTGCAGATGGTTTCGCATTTTTCGCTAAAAATAAACAACACTTTTTTTTTGCACATTCTCTTGCATTAAATTGTAGTCATTTGTAATCTCGATGTGGCCATTTTGATGAACGTTTTGCATTTGCATTCGTGCAATTTTTCATGGCTTATGCCCGAGGTATGCCAGTTAACACCTAAAGTGAGACATTTACCAGTAATTACGGCAACAAACTGTCATAAATTGTGACGTAAAATGAGTAATTAAGCGTGAGATTGTCAATTTGTTGACGTTGTTTTGTCGAAACGAAGGCAAAAATCGAAAAATTTATTTATCAATTTTTACAAGCAACATCATTTAAATAAACAACGACAAAATATTGATGCAAATGAAGTCATAAAAAATTGCGTATATGTTAAAGGATAGACTTCAAGTTTAATCGGCAAAACATTCAGTTTATTGGAAATAAATATAAATTCTTGTTTAATTGAAAACAAGTACAGGATTTCATCTTAAAATAACAAAAATGCCATAAACAACAGATTTGTTTAAAAAAACATATATGTACTAAAACTAGCAGAAATCTAAAGGATCCGTGGTTTAAGCTACACTACAAATGCATTAGTAGTCATTTTCGATAGCTGGGATGGATTGTACAAATGTCTGATGTCTTTTAAAAACTGAAAAGAGATCTCTCGAGAGCAAGAACACAATAGTATTGAAACTTAGGTAGTAGAGCGGTTTGTAAGTTGTAACAGAATAATAGATTTGTTTGTCTTTGAACGAAATGGTCATTAAATAAACGAAATCAGTTTGTCTTTAAACAAAAAAAAATAAATCTACTCAGACTATTGTACAACAGTTTTGAAGTCATCGCGATGTTCCATTCAAATCGGTCAGCGGGACATAAACCACGGACATCAACCGTGTACGACTCACTTCGCCTCTCTCATTTTTATCATACTGGAATTACAAAATTAAATACGGATAAAAAATAGAAAATTAATTACAGTGAAATATATGAGCAGTTCCCATCGGCATTTTAATAAACAAACCATCTCCAAATATTGTGATCCATCCGGCTGTGGTCCAACGGGGCTTATTAAGCGACCTGGGTGTGAATCATATAACGGAAATTAATAAACAGGCAATGGAACATAATAGACAAATATTTAAAATAGAAAGGATAGCAATTCCGCCATAATGTAAAAGTGATTAACCGACCTCCATTCTTCAATTGATTCAACAGATTTTCAGGAGTCTTTGGAGCCGCAGCACCCACATGAATAATGTCATACGGTGCGAATTCCTCGTAACCATTTCTTCCATCGCCCTCTAAAATAAAGCAATGAACCATATTATAAATACATTCGCCATCGACATTAAACCGACTAAAACTAACCGACAATAATTAGTTCGCCATTCTTGATAAAAGTAGGATCGTCAGCGTTAATATTTTTAATCGACAACTCAACTAATGGTGCTTGATGCTCGATTCCAATGACAATTTTTTTACCGTTCGTCTTGCTTTCAACTGCTTTTCGATTCGCTCTCGCCAAACAAGCTGTTAAGTATCCTGAGCCCGAACCTACATCCAATGCTCTGCCACCATATTTGAACTTTTCAATCAGATACTCCAAAGCGTATGCGTGCTAAAATCGTTGCAACAAAAGTAAAAAGTCCACAATTAACATTACACAATGAATGCTTTTGAAGAGATTTAAGACGAAAAAAATAGATAAATCTGTGTTCACCATATGCGGTGCACTTATGGTTACACCATTGCCAATACTCTGTGGTGCGTCCACGTATGGTGTTTTTGGGCAATAGTATTTTCGATCCGTTTCTGTCATTAATTCCTTCACTTTTCGCGTTTTAATCACGTCAAACACTATAAATACCAAAGAAAATAATATCATTTCGCATTATATATATATTTTTTGCACTATATTGAGAAACAAATATGACGATAATACTAATCTTGACTTAAGTTCGATGAACTTTGTTCTACCCAATAACATTAGAAATGGAAATGGATTTTTCATAAAAATATTTTGTTCCGAATATATTTTACCTTCGAGTTGATTCATTAAATCAGCATTATTGGTTCCAGATGATCTCCAAGCCATTTGGAATGGATAAAAATTATGCGAATTTCTCAAAAGACAAATAGTTTCCTTCGTGAGACGAAGCAAGATCTTGACCATAGCAAAACTATTCACTTGGTTTTATAAAATACGCATTGAATCAGCTGAACGCAATAATAACAAAGACAGAGACAGCTAAACCGTAAACGTCAAAATGTACTAATATATTTGTCAGCCAATGAAACTGCACTGTCTTATTCAACTTGCCTTACAATTTGAGTTCAAAAAACGTACATTTAAAATGGAACGATTCAATTCTTCGATGATTATTAAATTGATGAAAAATGAAAACTTTTTTAGTGACAACTATTTTAATATAGAAAAAATAATCGCGCACATTGTTTATGTTTTTCGAATTGGGGTGCGTTCTTCGCGTCGTAATTCAACGGAACAAATCGATTTATTGCGTTTCATTTGCTTAAAAATATTCAACAATCGAACCGAGTATTTCTTCTTTGAATTTTACAAAAAAATCTAATCAAATTTCGCACAAAATACAATTAAATATCATTCTCATTCAGTCAATTTTATGTTAAACTGTTTCATTGATTGAAAAAACGAAATGAAACAAGTTTCCAACTGGGAACAGAACGATATGCACTGACAGCAAAATGCTGACAGTATTTTGACATTTAAAATAATATCTAGAAAATAGTGAACGGAGTAAAAGAAAACAAACAAACGAAGGAGGAAAATAAAATTTTCAGTTTTTTCTACATTTTATAAGCAAAATCAGTGTTGGCAGCTTGATAAAAGACTGTAAGTTCAATTCTCAGTTAAATTAATACGCGAAAATCTGTTTGTGATTTGCAATTAACACGGATAGAATGTTAAAAAAAACTCTTTAAATAGTGCGTCGCAATTACGCACAATAACAGCAATAACAACAACAACAACATCCAAATCACTATTATCATAAAATCATCAAATATTTGACTTAGTTGCAACAATTTCATGAATATTTTCAATATTTCAGTTGAAAACAGTTTGGTTGTGATAAAAATGAGCAGTCGCACGGTGCCAACGCAAAAAATCAATGCCTGTGGTGAAATTGATTTAACACGTAAGACAGCGTCCAAAATTGAATTTATTTAACCTTCGACTTCGATTTATTTTATTCTAATTGTGTCTGATTTTTACTTTGCATTTCTTTTGTATGTCTATAAATAAAATGCACTACAGCTGAATTTTCACAGCACATGAGCCAATTGTGTATGAGCAGTGAATATTCAGACGTGGCGTTTATCGTCGAAGGTGTTAAATTACCAGCTCACAAAATACTACTCGCAGCGCGCAGTTCATATTTTCGTGCATTGCTGTATGGTGGTTTGTGCGAAACAAATCAAAATGAAATTGAGTTAAAAGTTCCACTCGAAGCATTCAAAGCCTTACTAGAGTATATTTATACGGGCTGCATGTCATTGGCCAAAATGAAGGAGGAAAACATTTTGGATTCACTCGGTTTGGCCAACCAATATGGCTTTGAAACATTAGAATTAGCCATTTCAACGTACTTAACCAACAGTTTATCATTGAAAAATTGCTGCGCCATTCTCGATGCAGCACGGTTGTACAATTTAGACACACTCAGCGATTTCACACTCACATTTATGGATCGAAATTCGACTGATTTACTGAATGCCAGCACATTTAAGACATTGTCACAAGACTCACTCTGCACATTACTGCAAAGAGATTCATTTTTCGCGCCCGAAGTTAACATTTTTAATGCTGTTTATGATTGGTGTAAAAATAATCCAAACGCAGATATTGAGGTATATTTAAGGCATATTTTTATGTTAGAAATCGCAAAATTATCATTTTATTGCTATTTTTGACGTTTTATTTCAGACGGTTGTATCATTCGTTCGTTTGCCATTGATGAATCTCAAGCAATTGCTAAGAGTCGTTCGACCATGTGCAATTTTGGATCCAGACCGTCTTTTGGATGCAATTGAAGAGCAAACCACTTCAAAGAATCTCGTTTATCGTGGCGCCCTTTGTAAGTAACCAAAATCTATTTGAAAATGTCTTATTTGGTAAAAAAAAATTTGAATTTTTCAGGGCCCGAAGAGAATGTTGCTTCAGCCAAATTCAACTCGAAAACAATTAGAGGTGAATTGCGATCAGCACTACTTGACGGTGATGTTACAAATTACGACATGGAAAAAGGTAATTATTGCAGTGTATGAAACGACATAAAAAAAACAATAATTTAAAATTGTGTTTCACCATCAAAATTCAGGTTATACGCGTCACTCCATCAACGATGCCAATGATCTAAGCATTATAGTTGAATTGGGTACAATCAGCATCATAAATCACATGAAAATGTTGCTGTGGGATCGTGATACGCGCAGTTACTCGTACTACATTGAAACGTCAGTTGATCAAAACAATTGGCATCGCGTTGTAGATCACACAAAATACATGTGTCGTTCATGGCAATTTTTATACTTTCCATCACGAGCGGTTCGTTTCATAAAGCTGGTTGGCACACACAATACATGCAACAAAGTGTTTCATGTGGTTGCACTCGAGGCGTACTATACAATGCGAATGCCGACTCTAGTCAATGGTCTTGTGTTGCCTACGTACAACGTTGCAACCGTTGAAATGTCATCAATGGTTATCGAAGGAGTTAGTCGTACACGGAATGCACTTCTCAATGGTGATGTCAAAAATTATGACTGGGACTCTGGATATACGTGCCATCAATTAGGTATGAGTTGATTCAAATGTCATATCGGTTGTACATATTTTATGGAAATCGTTTTCTTTTTGTTGTATAGGGAGCGGTGTCATAGTCGTTCAACTTGGTCAGCCGTATTACATTGGTTCGATGCGATTGTTGTTGTGGGACTGTGATTCGAGAACGTACAGTTTTTTCATTGAGACATCTGTGAACCAAAAGGATTGGGAAATGGCTGTCGATAAAAAAGACGAGCAGCTTCGATCTTGGCAACAATTCATATTTGAACCTCGACCGGTTGTATTCATTAAAATCGTTGGCACTTACAACACAGCAAATGAGGTTTGTATTTGACGTGGAAAAATGTAAAAAGTACAATGATTTAACTTTTATCGTAATTTTTTGTAGATTTTTCATTGTGTGCATTTCGAATGTCCGGCCGATTTGCCGAAACAAACAATCGAAGCACAGATAGCTTCGGCTTTGGCATCAGCAAGCAAAAGTTCATCTTCATCGCACGCCAAATCTAACTCAAGCTCTCTAGAGCCCTTAAACATTGATTCGGAATAAATAGTTAAACAAAAAAAAAGGTTTCTACTCGAACAATCGATCAACAACATGTAATCTCTAAAAACACACCACATATATATTTGCCCAAACCCTCAAAATTATTCTCAAATTGTATTCTCAATTGTATTATTTTTACATAGACATAATTCTTAACTCAAATCAAATCTAGTTCAAATGATCAAATTGTAAAGAAATAATAATCGGTTATAACAAATATGATTGTGCGAGAATGTATGTGAGACTTCTCCCGAGACTTCGTTAAGGTGTAACACAGCCATACAAAAAATCTCAATTTTTATATGGTGGTGGTGCTACATTTCAATAAAATCTCAAGTGAAGTCTTACATTCGTTTGAGAGCATTCATATTATTCTGTTCATATTTCATCTTATTTATTGAGGGCCATTGGCAATAATATTTAATACTTTATAGCTATATACAATTAGAATGTAAATTATTTTCAAAGTCTTGAATAAATTTACGCTTTTTTGATTATTAATTTGGTGCACATTTTTATATCTTTCTCGACGATAAATTTCTACAGTTTTTACTAGCAACATTGCTGAGTGTATGAGTTTCTGCAAATAGTCTTGCTTTATGAGACAAAATGATTTGTTTCAATTGCCTAGACGTACTTACTATTTTTGCTCTTCCCTCAATCACCTATAAAAGTCACTGACTTCGTAATACTTTCTTTCTTAGTGTAGAACAAACAGATTTGATATTTGAGTACTTTGAAGAATAAAAAAAATGCAAAATCGTTCATTGGGAGCATTTAATAATAGAATTTTTGAACACAATTTAAAATTGTGTTTTAAAAATGAATTACATTCCAATATATCCAAGCATATTTTGAATCTTATATGAATATTTCAGCATACTTAAACAGATCAATTATCCTAGTTATTTCGATTTTGTCGTTCCCGAATTTTCTGCAATAAATCGTCTTTCCATTTTTCGTCTAAATCACCTTGTGCCCAGGTCGGAATGTTTGATGTTGGAATTTGAAAATTGGCCATTGCTGACATTATCTGAGAGAAAATCACCAAAAATCATATTTAAGAATGTGTCACCAAGTGTATACTGAATTTTATTACCTGTTCGGTTCTTGTCGAATCTAAAACGATATTTGTTGATTCTGGTCTTGGTGCATTCCACACTTCACGTTCAATTTCAGCATTTATTGATGGAACAACAATGTTCGTTTCAGGGGCTTGCGTTGGTGCATTGAATGCCTATAATAAAAACGAACTTTATAACAAATTATATAATTTTTTGTAATGTAAAACAAACCGAATAATCAAAATGATCATCTTCGTCGTCGTCGTTCTCTTGGTCGTTGACGTTATTGTCTTCACTTCTGTATTCCATTGTCTCTTCGTCCAAAGAAAGTGGCTGATATCCAACATATCCAGCGTCAATAATTTCCATGTCACTGTCATCGCTGGCTGTTGTATTTCCACCGTGCATTGGTAATTGGTTTGCTACCGGTCGAGAAATATTATTTTCGCCGCTTGGTGAATCAGGAGAACCCATTTTATGCAAAAATATACGGAGCAAAAATTATACAAAATACTACTTTGTTTGTATCACTGTTCTTACAAGTGTCACGCTGACAGACGACAGATAGAATGACTTATGCATTCAATACGGTCAATGAAGAATCGAGTGAGGCTCACAACCATCTGGTTTTGGTCCAGGGTAAATAGCCTGGACAAATGTATCGAAATGCGTAACAGGTTTTGTCAAACATTTCAAATGTTCTTTTTACATGGACGAACATTCCCCATGAAAAACACAGTCTTCAAGAAAAATTTTAAATTGTGCAAACATTTATAAAGAAAACCTATATTCAAGCATAGCCGATCACATGAATGCAGAAAAAACACATAGTAAGAACGTATAGTGTAAAACACAAGCGGTTTTTTCTACTTTGCATAATTGAATCACGCACATGTCATTATACTTTTACGACTATCTCTCTAAAGACAGCAAGAAGAAAAAATCAAGGAATTTATTAAGAATTTTATAAAATGATATCATAAAATGTTGTATGATAAACATACAGACAGATACATGTGTCACACCAAGCTATATTCAATGATCACCAGCCATACATAATGCTCCGTTTTTATAGAAAACAGAATGTGTGCCACATTATTTTCTAGATCATTTGAAACTCGTACGTGAGACCATCTCATTATGAAAATAAATCCAAGCATTGCATTTGAGTATAAGAAACCCTTTTACTTCTGCTGGGCCCGTAATTTGGTTTACAAATCTGAACAAAGCGGTAAATGTTGTGCAATAGTTTAAAAGCATCCATTAAATATTTTGAACATCTTTGAAAATGATTGCCCAAAACTTGAAATGAGCATAAGCGTTTTTACGCTCTTTTTTATAGCTTGTTTCATTGATAGGCAAAAAAGTTTTTCATTTGTAAGATTTCTTTATCAAAACCAAATAGGGTGTACATATTTCTTCGGCAAATTATTGAAGTTAGCCATTGCAGTGTAATATTCGGAGCAAAAATTCACCAAATTAAGTTATTTTAAAATTTTGAAATTGTGTCAATATATGAATTCGTTTTTGTATTATCAAAAGACTTTTCTGCGTCTTCAATATCAATTCATACCAATCAAGATCAAACCCAACCAAAATTTCGTTTTTCAAATATTTTCACTTTTTTATTTCACCCTAAGATACAAAAGCCACTCTTCTTTGTTATTTGCCGTAAAAGTTATATCAAGTATATTTATGTCAAAACGAAATCATATCAAAATGATAAGATCCACAACCGAATCGGACATAGTTTCAGTGGTGGCAGAATTTATGACAAATCGAATTGGCATAATAAACAAAATCTTGTTTTTCAATCGAATCTTTTCCATCGGAAGGATAAGCCGGAAGTTTAAACATATCGGAAAAATCTGTTCTCACTATATGCCCAAACTTCGATTTCGTGTGATTATTCACTTTTTCATAAGACTAGAAACCGAAAATAAAATTGATCACTTTTTAAACGATGTTCGAAGGGAAATTACTTCATTTTTGTGCAAAATACAATATCCGCTCTAAATAATATCTGAATAAAAAAAGTTGTAAAATGCGTAAAAAATGGAGTTAGTTTTCTTTTCAATTGCGTTGGCAAAATGGTTGATCGTTTCTTTAATAGCATTGCAATGATACATATAAGATACGAGTCTTGAATTGCACTTTCATCCATCGGAATTGTGGTAACAAGCTGCGTGAGAAAATCAACTCGAATGCTAAATGAAACTCGGAAGTGATATAAAACGTTTTCTGTTTATCTGTGACCATGGAGTTTTTTCCCGCTTCTTCTTCATTGGAATTATTTCAAACTCTTAGAAACCACTATTTTTATAAAATGCTTTGGATTTGCTGAGTTGTTTCAAAAGACTTTTTGCTTATTCAGCACATTGCGTTGTTCAATGTTTACGAGATTTTGAATATGAAAAAGCAATTATTTGAAAGTCAATAGAAAATTGTACAGAATTCTATGTGAGTTAAAAAAGTGTTCTTTATTTCTCGTGCAAAAAGAAAACCATAAATGATTTAAAACAAGTGTATTGATTTGATATCGGTGCTGCACCGTAAAAAAATGCTATATGTGCTTGTGGCGAAGCCGAAAAGGAAATGCGAATGAATATATCGACGATGCAATGGAATTTATAGCAAATACCAGGTGCAAAATGCAATATTTCTACTATATCTTTTGCCTGCAATCCTTTCATTTTGTTGTTTATATTGCTTTTTTCACGAGCGTATGCGCTCATTCTGAGAACAAAATGGTATACATTCTTGGATTTGGAGGCCGATTCAAATCGACGTATGCGCTTTTTATGAGTGTAATTTCTATTTTTTTTTTTCTCTATTGCCTAAATGCAAAAAAACATGCAGTCAACGTATATACGGCTAATGCTATGCACCACTGAATTGGCCGCAAGTTTTTGTGCTGGAGACGGTTTTTACCGCACCGCTTTCACCCGGCAACGAACGGCGCGGCTATATGTCCCTGCAATAAACTAGTAATTCATTTACTAGTCATAAATTTTATGGAATTATTCTCTCTCTTCCTGGCTTAGTCTGAATGAATATTATAAACTTTCTGGTCGATGTTGGTAGCTTCGTAAATGGTTTTCATGGTGATTGTGATGCTGGGTATAGATTTTGTGCCCAATCCTTTTATTTCAAATGCATCTATGCCGGTCAAACCGGCGTCAATTTCCGGTGCAGTTGGTCCCAGAATTCTCCATTCTTCAGATGATTCATTTTGCATAAACCTCAATGGCCAATGGTTATGTTTTTTTTTTGCTTTTGTTTCTAATAAATCGGACGATGGCAACTTTTTACGTTGTTGTTTTCATTTCGAATCGTTTGCTTTTATTTGAAGTTTGAAAAACTGAAAATCAATTACCAAAATCCAAATGGAGTCGAGACTATATTGGTGAATTTTTCATGTGATTGGTTTTGTTATTCGTGCGAATGACACATAACATTGTTTTTAGATTAAAAACGCCACATTGGCATATCAATTGGTAATTTGGTAATGGAGTTTTACATCATGTTTTACGCATGCAGAATATGTGATAAATTATTTAAAGTGAGCGCGGTTCTTAATAGCGAGCGGTATGCACAATCTATATTAATACAATTCAAAATGTATTAGTCAAGCCAAATTCAAATCGAATGGAATTAGGACAAAAAATGAATCCGATTACAAAAATATCTCATGTTTAACAATAGCATCATCATCAAGGATTATTAAATAGGTGTCAAACGAAGTGGGATTGACAGTTCGACAGTTAAGTCATCAAAAAAAAACCTCTAATTCAATTTAAATGATGCACATCAAAATAACATGTCGCTATCAATCACACGCATTATATCGATTGAGTTTAGTTGTGCCGGGGGATGGGACAATTTTGGATGAAAATGAGGTTTCTCGCTATAAGTTACGCCAACCGCTTTTTACCTCGAACATCATTATGGTTGGGTGGATGTATTGATATTTGTTATTGTATGCAGCATTTCCACTTTATTTCTAATGAAACAAAGAAAAAGGTCCAACGGTAAATCCCATAAAATAATAAGAGTAGAAGCTTTTATCTACGCAGGAATGGATCTAATTAAAAAATACATTGGAAATAAAAAGCAATATGGCTTCAGGCAGTTGTTTATGCCAAGAACAAATTAATAACTTTCCGCAATCGATTTTATTTATTATTATCACTCTCATTCGGATCTGGGGTTTATTTGAAGATGCTTAACATCCACCAACATAAGCCCACTTGCTGATTGCTGTACGCGCCACTTTACTTCTATTCTTGAATTCAGTTAGAGAGCAACATATTTTAAATTCAATGATCGACACACTTTTTCGCAGTCTGTTTGGCTTGCTTACGCTCACATTCACTCCTCTCTGTGTAAAGTAAATTCTGATTAATTTGGTTAAAAGCGATGCGCATCGAATATGTACGTGACAAATCCCTCGCCAAATTATAAAGCGGTAATAATTAGTCACGGATATTCGATTCTCGTAGGTCTGGTCGGGTATTTTTGCAGGTAAAACGAGCTTTCCGCTCGTTTTATCCCAGAGTTTACATTACGATTAATTTGTCACCCGTTTTTCAGTTTGTGTTGTTTCCTTTTTGTCATTTATAATCGGATTGGCTTCGACAAATGCAAACGAGCCTTCTGCTGCAGCAGCCAAAAAAGAGTGAGATAGAGAGAGCAACAAAAACAGTTCAAAATATTTGTACTATTTAGACGAAGACGATGGATAAAATGTTCAATTCACTCATCATTTGTCACATAATGTGCGAACGCATGATGTCAGATGTATTACAATGATTTTTTCCGTCTTCGTTGTAACGAGTTTTTATGGATTCATACATCTTTGTGGTATATAATATGATGTGTAAATATTAGTTAATATGGTGACCCCCGTCACTGTCATTCATTTGCCACTGTTTTTCATGATATGTTTGCATAGTATCGCACTTTGCTATTGAAACGAAGGAGCTCTTGACTTTTTCCAACACATTTTAATCGCTTCCACTTATTTTAAAAACATTCCTTCTGCCAGTTTAATTTCATTAGACAAAATTCATTGTTCTTTTGTCAACTCCAGAGTTATGTTGTTGCATGAATGCGTCGACAGAAACCAAAATACTAACCAGACTTTCATATTGGGTTGAAAAAGGTGTGTTGATGTTGAACCAGCCAACGAAAAAAATGGTGATGGTAAAATATGCTCCGAACATTGCTTCATTTTAACCGAAAATTAATTTGTTCATAATAATAATGTAAATGCTTGCACACACGATGAATACAAACAACATCATTTTGCAAAGGAGCAAAAAAAGTTTCTCTATGCATGCAAATTACTCCGCATAAAACGTGTACATTTTCAACCGGATATACATGCCTATTTGAATACTGCTGCCAAAAAAAAGCGCACACATGCGAAAACACTTTATTTTGCCAAACTCCAATTTCGTGCTGACGGCGAAGGCGAGTGGCTGAAGTCTTGCGCTCGTTATGCACACACAATCCTTACGCCCGCCGTGTTTTTGTGCCTGACGTTGTTTATTATATTGCTTTCCCTTGCAAAAAATATACACTTTTTTCTGCTCCACAGAAGATAAGAGAATTGATAAGCATCAAAAATTCCTGCTTCTATCGCATTATGCAAATCACTTTCCTTCGAACAATCTTTTGTACAATTTAAATAGATACAACCCTTAAACACCAGCAAAACGATTAGTTACTAAATTTTAATTTGAAAATCTAAAAAAGGCTGAACGTAAATTGAATAAAATGTTCTTTTATGTGAATTCTTTTCGACTTTTCGTTACATTTCGGCGAACAAAACTTCAAAAATTAAATAAAATTGAAGAAACAGTAACATTTTTAATCCGTTTCTACGACAAAGAAGCCCAAGAAAATACAGAATATTTAATTTTTGTTGAAAAAGCATATATTAAAGAACTACAGTTAGTTACAATTTGTC